>NW_004524720.1:2800117-2833954 GCF_000260255.1 Octodon degus | reverse complement strand
ACCTATAATATTCAATAACGGAACTTAGAAAAAATGGGGTATACCGATGAATGTCCATTTTGTATCTGTGTATTCAAGGTGGTTAGGATAGATATATAGTTGCATTCTCTTAATGAATACAATGATTTGTTCTAGTAGTGTTTGTAAATAGGATCTCAAGTCTGCATCTTGTACAGCAATTAACCACTAAGAAGAATATATGCAGTGTGTTATTTGTTGAAGCTGTACATCCGATTTGACTTGAAACTGTCTCATTGCTATCTGTTTATCAATAAAATTTGGAGAAAAAAAATCCCACACCTTGTGTTTTGGAAATCAACTTGCATTCCTTTATCTCTTTCATACCTGAATATGCTTTCTCATAAATTCAAACAAGATAACCAGCTCATCAGACAGTGACAGAGACTCAGAGCAGCCCATCCACCTGGGGAATCCCATAGTTAGTCGTCCATTTCTCCACCTAACTCTTCTGCCCCCACCTCCAGGAAATGTTTCCTTTGAGAGCAACAGTTATCCTTTCTCCACCCCCATCCTCGAGCTGAGCCTTTGCTCAGTGTTGCCTAAAAGGACCTTTGGAACACAAACTGACCCAGGGAGGTAGACAGGTGGGCTCGGAAATCCACAGCATCAGTGGCCGGCTCAGGAGCATTCTCCCAGCACACAAATAATAGGAATCACCAACTTTCTGCAAATTTCTATCTTAACACAAAACTGGAAAAGAAGCTATAACGAATGATGCTAGAACCTACTCTCCTACAGGCCTGAAAGAACTGAAATTTCAGGAAATATAGTGACAGGGAACCATTCAAACACCAGATTTGCATGAGAATGGGGAAGGGAGTACATTTCTTAGCATTCCATCCACAAACTTTCAGAGCTGTGTCATCATTTGCACTTGCACTGCAAAAGCAAACCATTTTGATTGAACCCAGAAGATCAAAAGATGGAGAAAAATCTTTGCTCATTTCCAAAACATAGGCATCAAAAGACATCAGAACACACCCTAGATGACTGACCTCTCTCTCCAACCTAGAGAACTGAGATGTTCCTCTAGAAAGTGGGTTTGAATAGGTAGAGTGGCTCTGAAGGCATTCCTGAGAGTGAACCCCACCCTGTGCTTCCCAAACCCGCATGTCACCTGTCACTGGTCCGCGTGGGGACTTTCCTGATGCCCTTATCAGTCTGTGCATTCCTGAGGGCAGTACCTACTTCTGATTCCATTGCCATGTTCTTGGCAGAAAGCATCTTGCCTGGCCCAGAGCAGATAATAAATGTTGAACATTAAGGGCTTTTAAGTGATGTTGCCTTGGAGCTTCCAGACTCTCCCTCTGGCCAGGACAGGTGTCAAGGAGGTCCAGAGTCCTGCATAACACAAGTGGGGCTCTCCTCCTTATAAGGTACCCTGGGCCAGCCCCTCAGGGCTCTCACAGTTAGTGGGGAGCCAGAGGAAGGGCCCATCTGGAAGCATCTTAAAGATCTGTAATTATGTCCTGGATCTTCATTCCTTTACCTCAAAGCTTTGAACTCTAGATGAAAAATATGCAAACAATTGATTTTGCATTTGGCAGGTTAGACTCTCAAATCCACATGTACCTACACCCCACTTATCAAACGCCTTCCATCAGACTTTTGAAAATCCAAACTCCCCTATTATAACTGATTTCACGCCCACCTTGAGCTGTAGGGCCCAGCTCTCTAAGCACCTCTCCCATCCTGGCTCCTCTCACTTGCTCATTTTGCTCTCCCATTCTTCTATCTTTACTTGCTGTATTTACACCACCTTTTCCCTAATGCTGAAAGTTCTCTGCAGTGCTATCATTTATTTATTTCTTCATTCATTCTCCTGTTTATTGTCTGTGTCTCCTACTAGAATGAAAACTTAGTAAGAGCCAGGACTTGATCCGGCTAGCACTCAGACATACTCCATAGATGCTTGCCCCTGTGTGTGTGTGTGTGTGTGTGTGTGTGTGTGTGGTGTGTGTATGTGTGTGTACATGTATATGTTGTATGGTGTGTGTACCAACACACCCAGGATTCACAGGTAATTGACCTGTTCAGGCACAGGACCTCGATATTTTCTCTCCTACATCCAGGCTTTGTTTCTTAACACCAGGATGTTCACAAACAAGAGTTCCACGTCACTTCCTCTTTAGTCTGAGAAAGCCCTGTTTGGATCTGCATTAGTTTTCTAAGGGTACAAGTAACAAATAGCTCAGGTCCATGGCTTAAACCAAAAGAAATACATCCCCTCCCAGTTCTAAAGGCCAGAAGGCCAAGGTGAACCTGTGGGTAAGGTCACAGTCCCTTAGGAAGACTAGGGAAGCTCCATCCTTGCCACATCTATATTCCAGTGGTTGTCAGTCACTCTTAAGGTGCTCTAATCCCTCTTTCTGTCTCCAGGTGACCCTCCCCCTTGTCTTCTCCTGATGACACCAGCCACTGGACTAACGCCCAGTCTCATCAGCATGACTTCATCCTAACCGCATTACCTCTGCAAAGATCTCATTCCAAATCAGATCATGTCCGCAGGTCCTGAGGTTAGGACTTCAAGAAAGGTTTTCTAAGGAAAACAATTTGAGCAGAGCAAATGTGGATTAAGTTAGTCACAAGGAGCACATGCAAGCCACTTAAAAAATAAACTAGTCAGGCATGGGAGATAGCTCAGCAGTCTAAGCGCCTGCCTGGCAAGCACAAAGACCCAAGTTTGATCCCCAGTACACATGCTATTCTGGCTCCAACACTGAGCTGACCACTGAAGCCAGAAATGGCAGTGCATGCCTATAATCCAGCCCTGGGGAGGCTGACACAGGAGGATCACTGTGAGTCTGAGCTGCATAGTGCATCCCTGTACTAAACACATAAATAAAACAAAGATTTTTTTTTAAAAAAAGAAAAACTAGTCCTTCTGGCTTGCTCTTGAATCCAGACCATCTAATATCCCCAGAGACATGGCAGTGGATCCCTCCCCTGGCCCCACAATGCTCTTTTCAACCCAACACATGGAATTTTGGAAGGAACTTCAGTAGAAAGTGCCTCTAAAATATTTATTATGTGTCTGGGGATGGGGCTAAGTAAAACACAAAGTACATATTTAGATGAGTAGTGTAAACATTAGTGAGGACAAAAACCACACTAGTAGTTTTAAGAAAGGTAGGATTTTAGAAAAGAGATGGGTCCAAATATTTAACAGATCAAACAACTTAGAGTTAACAGTAAAATATATATTTATTGAATGCACAAGTTTCTGAAGCAGATATGCGAGAAATGAACCCAGAAACCCAGATAGCAAGAGGCTGTTGTCTACTTACACAGAATACATACAAACACACACACACACACACACACACACACACACACAATCACTGCATGTCAGTAATGTCAAGCCAGCAGCTGATAGCATGTACATTCAGTAAACAGATGCCAACCAAATGTCCAACTAGCATATTTTTTCCTCCTTACAGAACTGACAGTTTGATCTGGAGTCAGTCTGAAGAGCCACCCTGACCTGCTGAGGATGGTAGTGGCTGTGGTTTCTCTTTCCAGCCAGGACTGCCATGGCACTGTCCCAAGAATGGTCCCAAGAAGGTTGCCCCTTCACTAGAATTGTGGATCTGGTGACAGATCGAATCTAGAAGAGGGTATTCAGTCATCAGGTACTAAACGCATGTACTTCATTCCTGAGCAAGCTGACCTTTTGCTCTAGAACTCAGAAAAACTCCTGAAGGAAGACATGCACTATGTTTCTAAGAGTCACATAACTGCAAGATCTAAAGAGAAATGCATTTCTTTTGGCTCAACATTTCCCCAAAAGCAAAGGATATCCATGTAAGGGAGCAAGTGTGTAATTTTTAAAATATATAAGCAGTAGTGAACTAGGATTTTATAAGGTGAATTCCTGCTAAATCATGGGAGATCGACTCTCAGGTTCTTTCCAACTCTAAAAATGGTGTGGCACTGAAGATTTATTTCAGTCCCCAAGACTTCAAATATACAGATGTTTCATGTTCCTTGAAAGAGAGACCAGAAAAGATAAAATTATAAAGGACAGAGAAGGAATGTAATCACAAACACAGTGCACAGAGCAAGTAGTTGATGTTCCAAAGGACATGTCTTGGGAAACAAAGTAGTTGCCTCACATTAGGAGGCTGATTTACCCACAAGGCACCAGGGTCAGGAGCAATTGCAGAGAGGATTTCAGAGAAATCAAGGTGTCATCCCTAAAAGAGCCATAGGAGCAATTCCTTCAAGAGTTTATATTTTATAGCACTGGTTCTAAAACTGGGGAAAGAGTTCTTTGATGGCATAGAAAGAAGATGTTGTAATCAACTCAAAGTCTTTTCAGATTACACCTGTTTGTCCCCCATGGCACAAGTCCTTCAGCAGGAGATTACCAATGGCAGGAGCATCAGGATGAAGAGGGATAACCAGGCCAGATTGCTCAAAAAAGCTTCTCGGGTGCTACTAATGGTCTTGAATTTGCTTTTCATCAAGTGGAATCAAATACGTCTCAGTTCTTTCTATCTCTATTGCTAACAATTTTTCTTCCAAAGCTGGCTCTGTTTTTCATACACCCTGACTTTCCTAATGGTGGTAGACTATTGCAGAAATTGTTGTGGATAACAATTGGCTCAGTAAAGTTGTCTCAGCCAAGTTAAAAATCTTTTTTCCCCTCATTTTCAAAAACTATTAATTTGTGGTGATAACAATCTTTCACATGGTAAGAGTGCGGGGAAAAAATTCAAAACCATGCTATTGCCAAACTATGTGGTAAATTCCCTTTTGTGTTGCTACACAAGGATGAATTTATCCCAATCAGACCTCCCATGTTTAGGGACTTTTCTCAAACCCCTTGACTTTTTAAGATTATGAAATGTACTCTGGGTCCAGCTCCCCTAAGACTCCACACCCTCCCACTCTGCGAAAGAGACAGAACATCTGCTCCTCATCGTTGGGAAAGTGCATTTAATTATTGGATGCTTTCCTTTTCAAAATGGTGCTGACTTTTCTCTTTTCTTTTTTTCTTTTCCTTTTTCTTTTCTTTTTTTTTTGTGAGGAAGGGGGAGCTATACCCTGGAATCACTGGGGAGACAAAGGAAGAAAGTTCTGGGACCTTGCAGACTCAAAGACCACACGCTGGTGATGATTGTTTCTCAATCCTAGTGGAATCTGTGGGAGAGGTGTGTGTGTGTGTGTGTGTGTGTGTGTGTGTGTGTGTGTGTGTAACAGCAAAGCAAAACCACACACAAACACAAAGAGAAAGGATATATTAGGGGAGAAGGGGAAATGAACCAAGCATCTGAGTCTTCTTAAGAGAAGAAACAGAATGCCTTCCATATCTGGGTTTAGAAGACTGATAAGATGAGAAACGACTGATAAGATGAGAAACAGAGAAGTTTGTTGCAGTAAATCTTTGCAAGTTAAGCTTGTACAAGTCTGGCACCATTCATATTTGAACAGTGATCCAAAATAGAGCAATATTAGAAGTCTCTAAAAGTTTATGTTTTGTACTTTTGTTATTTTTACAGTGCCTCATTTATTTTAAATCCTGTTCCTCTAAAAACAAGTAAACTCACATTGTTTTAGCCCAAAATAAATTTGCTTTTGTTTTGTCAAGATTAAGGGAGGAGGAGAGGCAGGAAACACCCTTTAGTGTCAATTCACTTTAGCTCAGGATTGTTTTGTGAGGTATAGTACTATGAAACTAGAGTCCCTGCCTGTGGGAAGTGGACATTTACTGGGGATACCAGTATCTGGAGTCCAGTTTGAGAGTGAGACCCTGTAGCAAATACATAAATAAATAAAAGATTAAAAAATTAAAAAGAAAGCAACTGAATATGACTAGGAGTAAGAGAACCAGATGGGGACAGACAGGTGGCTGATTGGATGGAAGATAAGAAATGGCCACACCAGCAAGTTGCTTGTGTGTTGGGGGGGGTGGTTGTCTAGGAATCTGGACTTCAACTCAAGGACAAGACCACTGGATGAATGTGATGTGGCAACTGGATCACTGGGACTATGGCAATGAAGCTGAGAAAACAAGAAATGAGGCCTTCTGTGGGGATTATTAATAGCAAAGATCCCACTCTTTTGCCCTGTTCATTGTTTCCTGGTTATCAATACCATTTCCCACTGTGGAAAGGAGATGAGATAGGAATACACATGCTATTCATGATCAGTTAAGGTGCCCTGGCTCTCACTCCCATCAACAGAAATATAGAGCACTTATCAAAGGAAGCAGCAAGCAGCCCCAGACCCTCTGCATGGCAAGTCTCTCAGCTGCCCCATTATGGCTTCATTTTCACTTAAGACTGCATTCCACATTCATTTGAACTGTCTTAATTGTTAATAAATATCCAATGGTATAGCTTATAGAACTCATGTGTTCAGAGGTGGAGCTTTTGGGAGGCAATTACTCTGTGAGGGGTCTAATTCATCATTGGATTAACCCATCAAGGACATCAAAATTGCAAAGCATTATTTGGAGCTGAGGAAACTTAGGAGGTGGGGCCTGGTTGGAAAGAGAAGACTGTACACAAGCCCAGCCCCTCTCTCTCTGGCTCTTTCTCTTCTGCTACTGCTTCCTGCTCACCACAAGTAAATGTCCCTGTTCCACCAGACCTGTCTGCCATGAGGCTCTGCCTCACCATAGGCCCAGAAGCAGGCAGGCAAGTGACCACGGACTGACACTTCAGAAACTGTGAGTCCAAATGAACCTTTCCTCCTTTAACATGTTATTCTAATGCACCCTGCTTGCAGCAACAGAAAGCTAACACAGAAAAGTTAGTTTGAGCCCTCTCTTTTACAAAGGGGCTGAGCCAACATCTTCAAAATATCCTGTCTGATGTTACAGATATTGTTTTCCCACCATATGACCATGTCTTCCAACTGTGAATCTCCCTGTTTTAATTCATTACATATCATAATACAAGAACCAGAGTCCGTCCCACGAAGCAGGAAGCCTGGCTACATAACAGAGCAGTTCTTCACTTTACAGCCAGCTCCAGCTCTCCTCTTAAGATGTATTGATGCTAGCTCAACACATTAAACTGGAAATCAGGAGCAGACATCAGCGGAAAGATTTAATAAAAACATTTAGTGGTGATAGGTCAAGAGATAGATCTTTGAAAACCACAAATATCTCCCCAAGCCTGTTTAAGTGAATATACTTGCAGTAGAAGTGAAGGGTTTTGTTTTGTTTTGTTTTGTGAGCAGAGGAAGTAGATAAGTGAGAAAAAACCAACACCTTGATCACAAAGATTGTTATCTTTACCACTAACCACACATAAAATAAGCTGTGCTAAGGGACAATTTAAAGGCATTTCCTCTTCATCCAGCAGGACTGTGATTTCAACAAGCATCCAGAGAAGCCAATCTAAATGCCACCGTGGATGCAGCTTCTCAGGGCGGTCTTTCTGCTGTTCTCAAAATGAAGGGAAGACCAACCAAAGAATAACAGAAGCAAAGTTTTGTTTTCTACATTGGGCCTAATCCAAGCAAATTATTATTAGGATCCCAAATCAAAAGAGAGTCAAGTGTCACACTGTCTCCTACTCAGAAGTGTTTTCTTTGAAAGTTTGGTCAGTATGTTAGAAAGCATACTCACATGTAGAAGACACATAAAAGGTCATTTTTCAGTCCTAGAAATTAATTCTGGTGAAAGGATGCTTCAATACAACCAATGATACTGAAGAATATTTATATAGAAGCACCATTTTATTGGATTCTTGTTTTAGGGAGAGAAAAAAGTATTTAAATACAAACTCGGTTACTATTGTAATGCTATAGTTCATTGTATTGAATGAAACTGTTAGAGTCTAGATATTTGAGGTCTCACTTTTTTGTAAAAAATTAGAGCTCCAGGGTGGTATTAATAGAAAGTGGTGGTCCATTAAGAGGTGGGGTTGAATGGGAGGTCTTTAGGCTAATGGGGCCATTTCTGACGGGTATAGTGGGATCCCAGCCCTCTCTTGTTGCCTTTTGTTGCTTCCTGACCATGGTGTGAGCCACTTTGCTTGACCACACACTCCTGCCATGATCTGCAACTTGGCCAAAGGCTCAAAAGCAGCAGAGGCAATTTTGGACTAGAAACACCAAAACCATGAACTTTCTTGTTGTAGGTTGATTATCTCAGATATTTTGTTAGAGTGATAAAAACAGAACACAATCCTAGTCAAAGATAAGGCAATTTAAAACAAAAACCTAAATGCTAATCTCATAACTGAGCTCTCCTAAGAAAGAGAAAAGTTAGCACAATGAAAATGTCACAATTTTGAGCCATTCTTCCCAGGAGAGGGAAAGAAAAGTGGAGCAATAAACAGAAACAGAGAAATGAAGTAGAGGTAAAGAAGCCAGAATATTCTGTTCGCCATGGGCAGGTAGCTTTTCAGTGTCTTGCATGTCAACTGAACTCAAATATGGAATGCATAAGAGAGATAGATAATAACTCTTTCTGTGGGTGTCTGATATTGTTGAAAGCTTGTGAATATGGAGTGAAAAACATCTGTCTTCTACATCTTTGGCCTATAGCTTGCCTGAGACTAAAATCTTGAGTGGAATGAATAGCTCCAGTCATGCAAGTTGGGCCTGCGAGGGAAGGAGGTGAGAACACAGAAATGTGAAGGCAGCTATTGGAGAAGCTGCTTAGGACCTGCAGCTGTCAGTGTTTAGTCTCCTTGACTTACAAGGATGGTGTGGTTTTAGAAGTGGATTAGGAAAGTGGTTAAAAGCTTGCTTAAGGAAAACATTGGCAGGTATCAAAACCAGACTGCTTGTGGCCACTTCTAACATTTCAGTTGACATGACTTTGTGGTTGAGAAGTAAGAGCGAGAAACTCTGCTAGAACAAGAGTTTAGTCCCTCAAACTTGATGCCAAATCCAAGCTGGGCATGAAAACCAATTTTTATAGAGTCAAAGGCACCGACAGCATATAAAGTTTTATAATCTGATTTCTACATCACCCTGGTGGTTTAAATTTCCAGCATGTTGAGAATCCAGAATGATAGACACCAGATATAGGGAGCAAGTCTAGACCTGCTCAGGGACCCAGGGGTAAAAAGTTTATATTCAGAAATTACTTTCAGCCCAATCAAAATCAAGATTGGACTTCAAGAGATAACCCAAACACTATGCCATCAAGGGAGCAATCTTTATTTTGTTGATCGCCCTATAAGCGAACTAAGTAAATATGAGCAAAATAAAAATGCTCATCTCTGTTAATGACTGCCCTCCCAAATCACATTCAGTATTTGTTTATGCAAATGAACAATGATGCATGATTTCTGAATCTGCACTTACTATGCACTTAGAATTAGTGCTGTACTTTTAATTTATTCTATTGCAGACTATTCAGATCCAGAAAGGCATGGCGTGATTTCTACGGCAATTTCATGGTCTTGACTTCAAAGCAGTCACATTACATTGCAGATCCATCCTGCAGTACAGATGCCAAGATCACACGGCTGCTTATTCCTGGTGTTCTGCTTGACAGACCGTGCTCATCCTCACCAGATGGGGAGCCCAGAGACACACAACAAGCTCCTTGGTCAGGAGACCTACCTAAGGGACCCAACTCGACTACCTCTGGCCCCTGGAAATGGGGCTAATTCGTAGTGATCCATACTTTCAACTCACTTTATTTCTATCTCCTTCGAAATCACATTCCCATCAGGTCAGTTCTTCAGTTTTTGAACTGTTGCCATTAAACAGGTTTATTGCATCTACCAGCAACATGCTTTGGCAAAGCATTGACACACAAAAGCTCACACCTCGCCATTGTATGCATGTGGCCTGAAAAGTCTCTAATGGTGCAGTGAGGGGCATCATATCCTGCCTATGACCCCTGAAGTGGAGTGACCTTAAGCAGTTTTCTTAGCGTCTCCCTGCCTGAGTCCTTTTAAGTTATTTTCCTTGAAGCTCTCAATGACAAAAATAATATACGTGCCTCATACAATAGTTATGGGAGAATTAAGAGTAATAATTCATGTAAAGTTATTAAAAAGAGTGCCTAATGTAAGCAGAGTGCTAGATGGTCTGTTTTTATCAAATCAATATTTGTACATAATTTAAAAAGTAAAATAGTAATGGGTAGGAAGAAAGGGAGATAGGATTCTAACTACTCCACAAACAGAATTTCCAACCTTCTGAGGTACCTTTTCTGCCAATTCTTGAACATGTTCCAGGCTGAGACTGAAATAACAAAAAGAAGATCTCTATCTCTCTGTCTTTCTCTGTTTGTCTCTGTCTCTGCCTCTCTCTCTCTCTCTCTCTCTCTCTCTCTCTCTCTCTCTCTCTCTCTCTCTCCCTCTCTCCTCCCACCCCAGGAACTTGCATTCCACTGAGCTACACCCTCAGCCATCCTCAGCTCTCTTAATTTTCTTCTTCTTCTTCTTCTTCTTCTTCTTCTTCTTCTTCTTCTTCTTCTTCTTCTTCTTCTTCTTCTTCTTCTTCTTCTCCTTCTTCTTTTTGAGACAGGCTATCATAAGTTGCCTAGGCTGACCTTGAACTTGTGATTCTTCTGCCTCTGCTTCCCTAGCTAGGATCCCAGTTGTGCACCAGCACTCACAGCATGAGGGGATTTTCCATAGCCACTTACATGAAAGTGCATAGATTGAGAAAAGTCTGTTTCTAATTCTTCCTCTGCTAATTTTCCACATTCTGAATATCAACAATACCCCTGTCCACAATGTGTTCTATGAGTCTTTTTGCCCTTTGCCTTTAAACATTTCAAAATTATTTCCTGTCAGCTTTGAAGCATTGAGCAAGTGTGTGTATTCAGTTGCCACAGTGTTTAATAATGTTTACTGTTGTTATTATTATTGCTACATAGTAATAATATTAACTGAATTATTACTATAAATCTATTGCTTGTGTCTGTGGTCATTATGGCTATAAAGAAGTTCAAATAAAGGATTGCTAGTGAAATTCAGGACCCACCTTCCTATGTGTGTCTCAGCCTGGCTCTGAATAGTTCAGCAATGGAAATTTTTTTCTCTTCCCTATTGACTAAATTTCATCTTAGTGACTTTCCCTAACTTTCTGGGTTCTTTTTCCTCTAGTAACTTTTTAATAGACCCCTGGCTAGGTTTTGCCCTCCCAGTGACCTTTTGTCTCCTAGCAAGGCCTCTTGTCTCCTGTCTCCACCTGCACTGCTCAGCCTGCTTCCTGTCAGGTCATCAGTAGGTCTTAGTCATTCAGCTCAGATCACTGACCTAGCAAAGCATAACTAAGCTCTAAATTAAGTCTTTCAACTAATGCATGTGCTCTGAGCTCATCACAAATGAGAATGAGATAATACATGAAATAAGAGCAAACATTGTCTCCCAGAATGTTTCCAATAACTACATAAGCAAGCAGTGAAGGAAAACTTTATGTATGAGAACCAGAGGGAGGAAATCCAGAATGTTCTACGTCCCAGGGTTATAAAAAGAAAATGTGCCAGGAAAACAAACAGAGACCAGTGAAAATCTCACAACTGTCCTGAATTGTATGGATGGAAAGATGTGCCAATGGCCTTCCTCCCCTTCTTAAATCGAATTGCTCGTGGGGACAAGCAGCCATGCTTTGTCTGACCAGAATGACAATCACTGCCAATTCCCCTACAGTCCTGTAGGTACCAGGACTCAGTTTCCTGAAGCAACTTCAATTTCCTTTTCCGAGTTTTGCCACCTTTCTGCATAAGTACTGCATAATCAGGGGACTGTAAATTATGATTTTGTTCTTCTAGAAGTTTCCTTTGTCATTGGAATTCTCTTGTTTATTTATACAGGTATATTTTGTAGAGACATCAATGCCCTGCAAAAAAAATTTGCTATGCAATTGAAGCCTCTGGGTATATGCTGGAATTTTGGCTCTACTGAGAAAGAGCAGAGAAAAAATACAAGGAGATCATACAAGTGCACATAAAACAATAAAAATGAAGAGCCTAAGGTGGCCTGTGTAAAAGGACAATTGTTGGTAACTTCCTTCCTGCCAAAAGACAGTATCTCCAGACCATGCAGTGAAAAATACACAATAAATCAGGCAGTATGGATAAAGGCTAAATAATGTCATAATTAGGCAAAAAGAGGGGAGGACTGAAAACTCCTGAATTGTTCAATACAAAAGAAACATTGGCAATGTCTCAAGTTAAAAATCTCTGGTGGATTTAACTCACCATTCCCACCATCGCTCAGCAAACCTCCCAGTATGTTGAGGGGCCTGCTGTCGCTGCAAATACTTGGGCTTACTAGAAGATTGTTTATTTTGGCTGTTAAAATTCCACATGTCATCTCCTACCTTCTCTTGGGCTGAAAAACACTGAATACAAGAACAAGATAAGAAAACTTGCCCTTTGCAATAAAAAGAAAATGTATTTTGATTTATCAGGTATCAGAATGGGTTAGACACACTTATTCTTTAAATGTCCCTGTACATCTATTGCCTTCTCCAAAAACTCCTCTCCCCAAACAGATTTTAGGTTGGGAAAAAAAGCTTAGGAACTAGAATTAATAGCAGCATGAGACCATTTAGGACATAACTTTTCATAACTCTTTTGTTACGTGCGATTGAATCCAGGTCCTCATACGTAAGCTGCACTCACAGTCCTCTAATTTTTTCCTCAGAAAGGATTTTTCTGGCCCAATCACAGTGCTAAATAATTATAATTTCCACCAACAACACCCAGTTGAGTACAAACTATTAAAAATAAGAGAATACTCTGCTAGTGTCACTTGTGGGAGTGACTTTCAAATTATTCTCTTAACCATGTTTTCTTCCCTGGTAAATAGAGTATCATAGAGGACCCTTTTTAGCTTCTGTAGCAGAATTAGCAACATATATGGAAAAGAATATTTGAGAGGTTTTCCAAATTGTGGGGAAATCCCAGCTAGTAGAGCAAAAAGTGGCAATCTGTGTGAGAAAGGTTGGAAGTACAACAACTAGCCCTAGCTAAAAATACCAGTACCTAAGACGCTCAATATATCCATAAGTGTTATTTTAAAATAGTGTCTCAAAGCTTGTAGCACACTAGCAAAGATGCAGCTGCTGTGCTGTTTTTCTTGGCAAGCATCAAGATCCTTTGTGGGTACTGAATAAACCCTGGGCTTCCACGCCAAGAACTCTAGAACCAGACTGCTGGATGGTTCTCCTGAGAGTTCAAGTATTTCAGTGAAAAGATATGTGTAAAACTCACTTCTTATTTGGATGCGAGGAAATATGGACCCTTAACCAGGTGTGAAAACATGGCCAGGCTTCTGTCAGTGTGGTGTTGAGTATCACTGGTCCCAGGGGATGATGGGAAATGAGCCTTCCCAAGCCACAGGCTTTTGGCAGAAAAGCTCAGCTCCATGCATTGCTCTGAAGGCCGAGTGTCCACCTTGACTCTGTTGACCCGGTTTCCTTGGGGCTTTCAATTAAAAGCACATTCCTTTCCTCCTGCCACTGCTTTCAAGTTTAGTGCAGGTCAATAAGCACCTGAAGCTTGTTGGCCAGCAAATAATAAGCTTAATCAGCCTCCTGATGAGTGAAAATGCTCTCCAAGTCTCACAGCACTTGAGCCTTTGGCATTTTCCTATTCAAGATAAGCCTGGATAAGATCCGGGATCAGCGGTAGTTGATGAGGTTTGAAGTGCTCAAATGCTTACTCATTTTTTAAGAGAACTTAGTCTTATGACACTCAAAAAAACACATAAGAAAGAACATGATTTTTCTTAGCAAAAATCTTCCATCCTTTAGCTTTCTCTAGAAAAAAAATTTAAAACTGGCAAGAAATTTCTCAAGCAAAATTAATTGTCAATGGGTTGCTAAGAGGCTATAATAGTTCATGTCTGGACTGTCCCCAAAGGCCTATGTATTAAAGACTTGGTACCCAGCTTACTACTCTTGGGGACACTTGGAACCTTTAAGGACAAAGCCTCATGAGAGGTCATCAAGTTATTGAGGGCAGGCTTTTAAAAGGGACTGGAGCCCAATTCTTCTTTCTTTCACTTCCAGGTTACCATGACATAAGCAGCTTTGTTCCACAGTGTGCTGCACTGCCTCAGCACAGGCCCAAAAGAACTGGGCCGACTGACCATGCACTGAACCTCTAAAACCATGAGCCAAAATAAACTTTTCTTCAAAATGTACTGATTATCTCAGATGTCTATAGTAGTAGCAGAAAACTGAATAAGACAGAGGCCAAAGAGACTATTTTAAGCTTGGCAAAGAACTGAAAAACACAGTCTTCATATCTGTAAAAATGATCAACATTTGCTTCATTTGAGAAGAATTGGTACAACCTGAAATAATACTTTTATGGAAATAAATCATCAAAAAAAAAAAAAACAATTTATGGTGACACTTTCAAAAGCACAATACTGGTGATTCCTTTGGTAAATGGTCTTAATTGATGTTATTATTCATAAACAAATACTTAAGACCTTTTATTTTTACTTTTGATTAGGAAAATTAAATCTTTACTCATAGGCTTTTGTCTTTCCTGTCAAAACTCATGTACCAATGGACCCCGCAGGTAATTGGGCTTTTCACAAAGCTAGGGAGCAGAGGTTTGAGAAACAATAGAGTTTCTTCAGATTGTGAGCAAATACTGTTGTCTCAATTCCAATAAATTATTAGGTGAGTCTAGATATTCTGTATTATTCTTCATGCAGCTCAATTAAAGGGCTTTTATCTCTTTGTTGATGACATGGGAATTATTCAATGCACAGAGCATATCACTTTGCAATGCACCTGGCCTTGTTACTCATAGTTCAAATAAGAACATGCACAAGCCAAATATATGCTTTATAAATATATTCTTTATAAAAAGATGGAGAATCTTCTTTACCCCATGGTGGAATTTCTAAGCTCCTGGAAAGAAATAGAAAGTAATATCTAAGTCATCCCATTAAAAGGGGAAACTTATTTCAGGTGTCGTAGCAAGGAAGTGCATCTGCCTAACACAAAAGATTTCTTTTGCACTTGACACATTGTCCCTGCCTACCTAAACCTTTCAACTTGTGCTGAAAGGCTTAAAAACATGACTTCCTCCCTAGCCAGTCTTCGCTGGCAGCCTCTGACCTCCTTGCACCACCCTAAATCCAAGGTTCACCCAGCAGCATGACAGAGAAAGGTCACCTCGTGCCTGCTTCATACTGACAGCAAAAGCACATCACCACGATGCAGTGGGTAATTGTCACAAAATGAGATTCACCTCATGACAAGTGACAGGAACCAAGGAGCAGCCTGTATTCTTATCAGAGTTCCCCATTGGTGAGCCTTGCCAATGGGCATAAAAGAAGTTTTGGTTTTGGATAATGAAAACAGTGCTGGTTAGAGACGCAATGCAGTTCTACTAGGTCTTAGTCGAATACTACAGTGTGCATTCAAATTAATTCAACCTACAGCAAATGGTGTGTCGCAGGAACCCAGAAGGGAATGTGTCTTTTGATGTAAAATCTGGAAGAAGCAAGTCCTGGAGCAAGACTGTAAGATGCGGCAGGGCATGCACAGTCTGCTGGACAGTTGGAAGGGACAGCATGTGGCATGGGAAGAAAAGGGAAGGGACCTAGCATGAGAAGGACAGGTTGGAGAGAAGCTGCAAGAGCAGCCGGGAGTCCTAATTCAGTGGGCTCTGACTATCTATGCCAAGGGATACTGAGTATTCTGTCCATAGATGCAAGCCACTTAAGGCTTATGAGCAGGACAGTACTCTGCTGGGGAGATAAATCTGACCACATCAGTGGACTGGGTTGGACAGAGGAAGCGCAAGAACCAGACAGCAGCCATGTGGCTGGGTAATAACTGAGTCCTGGGTGAAAGAGCAGCTTGAAGTTGGGGACAGGGGAATCAAAGGCTCAGATGAGAGTTAAAGCTGAGGGGAGATAGAGGAACCACTCTGTGGTTCCAGGTCAGAATGACAAGGACAATTGGGTCCGAGGATATTGGCAAAGATGGATATATGCCCCCACACAGCCTTGAAGACAGAAATTTCAGGGTAGAAGAGTTAAGAGCCAGAAATTGGACTACAGGTAGGGAAAGAGGTCCTTATAAGGTCAGACCCCAAGGCTGCTCACCCAACACCCGCTCCACAAGCACTGAGTGAATAAATGAGACTGGAGAGTGGGAAAAAAATCTGAACACATATTCATTTTTTTTCCATTTGCATCAAAGCTAGAATGCAATGGAATTCAGATACAAATAATGCCTAAAAAGTCTAAAAGACCCAGTGAAGCAGGTGCTCTTAAAAAGTTTGCTTAAATTGAAGCCATTCCTGTCTTCTAGACTTGAATAAATAAAACTGGCATAATGTGATGCAACTGTGCCATACAGCATAACTTTCGTTAATGAAGTATAACAACCACTCACAAAATCCAGCATATTTTTTAAAGCACCAAGAGTACTGGCATTGCTCAATAAATTAGGCAATCAAAATAAACCTATGTCATTACTGTAAAGTGGTAGGATTTCTAATCCAAGGATCCAGGCACCATGCTGTCAGAAGTGCCTCATTATATAGATGTCCAGCAGTTCGAGTCTCTCATTGAGCAGAATGCTTAGTACATCAACTGTTGTAAATTGCTTTGTTTTGTTTTATTCTATTTTGTTTTCCCTCCTGAAACTAGCAGCAAGTTATAGCAAGAAAGTTAAAGACCATAGTCATTTCCTCCAGTGCTTGATTTTTTCCTTTAAATTCTTGAGAGTTTGGGGTATTGCTGGAGGATAACTGGGAACCCTTGCCAAGAAACAGTCAATGACTGAAAAGAAACGAGGAACTGTTACAATATTGCCAATTTATATTTCCATAGCATTTTTACTAGGAAGAGTTTAGAGTAGGCTTAGAACTATTTTATTACACCAGTATATCTGGAAAATATGATGGTATTCATGTTATAGATTTTTTTTTCTCAGTCAATAGAACTTTCTGTGCTCTACCAATAAAGAATATTATTAAGATGTCAGCCCTTAAATCTGAGTCCTCTTTTCATGAATGGTCATTCCTTTTTAAACCTTTGTAGTGAATATATCATCCAAAATGATATTCACTAAAGTGCCCTTGGCTGCAGAGCTAAGCAGTATTAAAAATTTGTAGAATCCTGGCCTTCCATTTTCAAAGAAAATAGTGCTACCACCTGAGTAATGGTAGCAGGTGGAGGTAGAAATGAGGACATGAGGCAAGAGAGTGGGAAAGAGTTGTACCCAGGCACCTCCATATGCAAATTTTACCTTTTAGCTAAAGATAAATAAATAAATTGCACTGAGAACATTACAACTCTGTCAGTGGAGTCCAGAAATTTCCAAGTAGCTCCTCATCGTTTTTTCAAGCCAGCTGCCAAGGATAAGGTAAAATGAGTTCTGGCTAATGGAATTCATAAATCATTTGTTAAGAGCCGGGCACCTTTCAACTCTAGCATTCTTTTGTGTGGTCCTCAAACAAGTTGGCAGCTAAGGCATTTAAAATACCTCTTAGTACATACTTTCTCCCTGTACAAACCTCCAAGAAAGGGAAACTGGGAGGCTAACAACTCTGCCTTCAGGACCTATCAAATGATTTCCACCCAGGCAGACAGGCACAGAGACAGGTTTGTGCCAATGATGACAAGGGAGGTAAGGAAGGTGGGTAAACAGCTCAGAGGTGCCACCATTTAGTTCTCAAATTGCCATACAAAGGCTGCTATAATCTAGCTAGGGATGCAAAAATAAGTGTAACCCAACTCTTGCCCTCAGAAGGTTCTATCAGGGGAAGAACTACAAGGACCCTCTTCAGCCACCATTGTTGAAGATGACAGGGCCAAGCCGCCTTCCCACTGGCCCCCTCCAGCTCTACAGACCCTCCTGTGGGAAGCATCACAGGATCTGCAGGCCTGAGCTTCCCTTGACCCTGCTGCATCCACCTGTCCAGCCTTCTTTGTCCTGCGCAGGGCTGCTCTCTGACCCCCAAGACTCCTTCCCTAGACTCACTCCATTCACATGACTGATGCCCCCTTCAGTGTTTGAGTCCATCTCTTTAATATGGTAGTCAGCAGCTGCATGTGGTTGTGCAACTTTCAATCAATGGTTGAGCACTTTCTTACTATGTGCAAGGGCATAGGTTCACTTCTCACCACCACAAAACAAAAACTTTAAAAATGAATAAATTTAAGTGAAGTGAAATGTACAACTCATTGTTTCAACAACCTAAACATGTTACAAGCACTCCGTAGTCACATGAGGCCAGCAGCCGCCACGTTAACTAGCACTGACCATCTGTGTCCATCTTTGCAGAAACAGCTACAAGACAGCGCTGCTCTGAACTCGTGTTCACACAGTGGCTGAGGGCTGCTTTCAGGTGTGACATTCCCACAGCAGTACTTGCACTGCATATATTTTAAAAAATCAGTTGTAAAAAAAAAATTTAAGCTATAATTATACCAAACAATTTATTCTCCTACACACAAAAAAACCAGAGACAACATTTTTTCTTTATATTCCAAAGACAGAAGATAACAAAGAGATATGGTAGGAATTGAACCGAAATGAGCTAGGAAAAGAATTAACTCATCTTTTAAACAGTCTTAGGCTTTGGAGATCTTTGTAAAGAGGTACTGCATAATTATCCTAATTCTCACATAATACTCTACAATTCACATAAATATTTTAATCTTTGTATTGTTCCTTTCATATCTAATAAAAAATACATTGAAAGCCTGTACAGTTATAACTGTATATCACATACTGAGCACAAGGCAGTCTGTAGTCACCAGGAGCAAAGAGAGGAGTATTAAATACAGAGGAGGGTCACATGACATATTGTCACAAAGATGCTCCGATGGTGTGTGGCTGGGAACTTTGTCATTGCCTCTTCAGGAGCCCTAATGGGCACTGTCTTCCCCGGTGGTGCTGGAGTATTGGCTTCTTGAGGCCCAGGGCTCCCTTGACCCTTTGCTCCTCCAGCTGTCACCTGTGAGCCTGTTCTCTAGCGTGCCAGCAACTGCACCAATGTCCCAGACTAGGGTCATGTAGGTGCTACCGTGACAGAGGGCTGTGAACTGAAAGCCGGTGGGGTTGTAACAGTGGCCAGCTTGGTGGCGCAACACAAAGAAGAAAGACTAGCTCCAAACTAAAACCTTTATCCCAGTCCAGCCTCCAAACCATCATGTGTTAGAAAGAGAAAATATACAAGAGGGAGCAAAGCTTCAATTCTGCAGGTGCTCCTGCCTCTTTCCACCTGCACACAGCGGTCTTCACCTGACTCTCCAGGGTGGCGTCCTCATTCCCCAGGACAGCTCACCGGGAGGGCAGTTGGCCACTCAAGATTTACAGAATCAGTTTCTAGAGTTTTTTTTTTCAATGCTGGAAGTTGAACCAAGGCATCACATATCATAGGGTGGAATCTACCACGGATCAGCAGCCCCAGCCCCGGCTTCTCTATTTTGATCCTGATTCTGCCCCATTTCAAGGTGTTATACCTGTGCTCCTGGTGGGCCATGCTGAGACCCCGACTCAACAAGTACTCACTGCTGCCATTCTGGAGGGTCCCCCCTGCCCTCTGGGAGCTTCAGGAGGAAACACTCTTCTATGTTATGGTGCAAATATCTAAGAATGGAGAATGCTGGAGAGTCACAGGGCCCTTGCCCTTCATCACTGGGCACATGGAGGAGGAGAGTGTGAGGGCCACACAGGAGTGGAATTCCAGTAATGTTGGGGCAGGGAAAGAAGAAGAAAAAGGACCTTGAAGCTCAGCCTTGGGGAACCCACAGGAAGGGCCTTCCTTTTGAATTAAGAGCCTTTCAGGGGCTGGTAGGAAGTACCTTTTCCTTCCTTTGTATATTCCTTGGTTCTGCTCACTGTTTCCCAGAATATTTAGGTTTGTGAAAGAGTAACACTTAGAATATCCCTTAATTGTCTAAGATTCGCCTGTGAATACACAACCCCTGACAATAAGCCTTTTGTTTTTCACTCTTCTCATAAGTCTGAGGATTTCGTTCTGCTGTTGTAGCAGCATTCTTGCTGCTCACCATGCAAGAGAGAGGTCAGGACAAAGCCCATGGCAGAAACTTAACCAGCAAGCATTGCCAGGCGAGGTGGGAACATTGTATAGGAAGAGATAAGCAGGGGAAGAAGATTTCAAAGCCCACGTGGAAAGCGGGTAGGCTTAGCTACTCAGCTGCTCTGTGGCCACCAAGACGACAGTTTTAATTGTATTTGGCAGATGAGCTAATTACGGTCAGAGAAAGTTAACAGTAAGGCTGCAATGAGGGACACTTGGCAGGGGAGGCACAGCACACAGGTGACATTCCTGTGCAGTTAGGGTGCTACTTTGAGGGTTGGAGAGATATTTCAACCGAAAGCGTTCAAGATGAAAAGAAGGGGAGAAAAGCAGGATTGTGAAGACTGAGTGGTGAGCAGGAAGCTGAGTTCAAAAGCCAGAGACTGATAGCCCACAAAAGGGAGCAATAAGTGGGAAAGAGCAATTAATTGGATCAGCCTGCTAAGGCTCAAAACGGTCTGATAGAAAGACGACGTAATATCCTGATCCCCAACTTCAGATCCCAAATCTTCCATATGACTAATAATTAAAGCCAGCCCTTGAGAAATAAATTCTGAAATTTGTATATTCAAAGTAGGGAATGCTGTGAGCCCTTTGACCCTACTCCAAAGTTTTCATCTGGGAGGTAAACTCCTTAAGATCTTTCAAGGAGATGTTTGGAAACGTTCTCTATAATCATAACGCTCTTGAGGTTCAAATGAAAGAACCAGGAAATGACCTTCACTTCCAAATGCGAGCCGCCTCCCACACAGGCCACAGAGTTCGCTTGTGAAGACCGCTCATAGCATCAACCTGTACTCGCTGAGGATATTGCCAGGCCTTCTTCCTTCATTTTGTCACCCAACTTTCATACTTGTGGGCAAAAAGACCCGCATCAGGAATTTGGCAGAAGCACAACAGCTGATGACGACACACTGAGCAGAAGGGCCACGCACGCCCATCATTTGCCAGCTCAGAACACAAGTGAGCACAGACCCACAGCTGACCAGGCCTCCCTCCTCAACCTGGGGACAGCCCCGACAGCAGGAGGAAGACCAGCCCTGGGCGCTGCACAGCAAGACCATGCCAGAAGTTAAAGATGGCTTGACTTTTTTTCCCATATAGTTTTCAAAATAGATAGCAGATTCATCTCTATCTCTTGGGAGGTAGTTAGTCAAGTTTCATCATTAGGAAAAAATAAATGAGAGAAACCCAGTGAGGTATATGGTGTTAGCAGTTATTTGAGGAGACATTTTACTCTGTAGCCCTTCTCCTCCTCAGCAAAAGAAAGAGAGCATAAAATGGCCCCAAAATGTTGGAGAAAACATCCTAAGATGCCTTGTATTGTTGATGTGTTTGAAGAATCTATACCAACTGGAAGAAAACAGCTAAATGGCATCTCTAGACCATCTGCAAGAAAAGTTTCACAGTAAGGGCTATTCAGAGCAAGATGTCTGGCAAAGACCAACACCAGAGGCCTCAGAGCCCAGAGCACAGGTGGTGTCTGGGTCTGCTCATTAGAATCCCCTGCAATGCACAGCCCAAGGGGATGCCCAGGACTCCACAGGCTTGGATTCAGCAGGTCTTTTCCAGGCAGTTCCAGGGCTGCAGGATCCGTGAACACATACAGCTCTCCAAGGGACTGGGTTAGCATTCAAGAGACCAGAGTCTGTGAGAAATTCAGTCTGCACTTTTTCTTTATTAGACAGAGCCATTGCACAACGTGCTAAGCCTCTCAGGAGAACAGGATGAGACTCACCTGCAGCTGAAGAGCATCAGTCTGTCCACAAGGCCCATGAGGCAAGAGTCAGGAAGGGAGGAGGCTGGGGGCCGACTGTTGGATCTTTGTGACAGAATCATGTCTCTCAAGGGTCACATTGGGAAAGGCTGGGGGTATGGTTCAAATACATGTATAGCTTTGAAGACCTTTCTTTACATTAATAGAAAAATTTGTGATTCTCTTTAATGTTTTCAGTCTTTAAGCCACAACTGAAGTTATCCTTGTAAATCATACCAAGACTTCTTCCCTCCCCGCCTTCACAAGTAGTGGTTTATCTCTAGGCCTATTAAAAGTCCTTTGAGGTTTCTAAACACCTGTTAAGAAAACTGAGAATCACATTAGTTCTAGAAAGGGACCTGGAATTGTCAAAAACATTGGGGTTGAACTAGATTTTGTGGTAATGGAATCAAAGGGAAATTGTGGGGATATATAAATACATAGTATTTTTAACTGAAAAAATATCTGACTCTTAGGCAGGAATATTCTGTTTGCCCACCTAAAAATTGCATCTCCACATGATCCAAGCAAGAAGACCACTTTAGCTATTTGTTGAAAAGCTTCACTTCCACTGCAAAACCGGTTTAGCACTTGTTCATTAAATTTAAAACATCAAAGAGGATTTTCAAATCTGGAAAGCATTTATGAAAAATTTAAATGGGGTGTCACTTTGGCAGTGTAAGTGGCATGCACTGTTTGATTTTCAACTATTTACAGATGTCTGTGACTCTGGGATTAATACATACATTTTCCAAGACAAATTTTATATGCAAAGTTTTGACCAAATTTGCCTGAGACAGGAAAATTAGTTTAAATTTACCCAGTGTAGAGCTGTTCCACTATGTGCAGTATGCACCGCCTTACATGTAAGAGAAAAGAGGAGCATTTTTCATATGTGTATTGCTGTCATAGCTCTTGATATAGAAATTGTGGATGGGAAGATTTAAGAACTTAATGTTCTATTCTCATTTTTGTTTAGAGTTTCTGAATTCCAAAGTTGCCAAGTTGTGTCTTTCTGGGTGCTTTCTTATGCTTGGGAAATTTCTTTCTATAATTGTCTGGAAGCTGGTCATATAAGACAATGCCAAAAGCCAATATGAACTTGAACCATATCTGGCCCTTGCAAATCTAAAAGTTTTCCCAAACACTGTTTTTCTGCCACAGATTTCAGTAATGAACAATTCTGACTCAGAGCTTCTACCCTTGGGGGAAAGAGGAGAAAGTTCAGGGCTTTGCCTAGAATATTTTGAAAGATTAAATGTTCTCAGTAATTCACATTTGAGTTATCATTTGTGTCATTTCTTATTTCTAAAATGATTCAATGTGGCTTACAAAAGTACATGCCATACTTTAAAAGCAAGCCAAGAAAATGGGGAAAAAGCAAAAACAGGAATCGCCATAAGTATTTTTCACTAAAGATTAGGATCTAAGTTTTTTGTAACAAACTATCCATAGAAAGAAATACTTTGGAGACTATTAGAAAAAAAAAAATAGAATTGCAGAGAAGTTTATCTTGTTGTGGTGCTATGACCTGAGCAGACACGTAGATGAGGCAGATTATGGTGTGCTCAATGGCTTTCTTATGTAATACAATAATGATCATGAAAAGACTGAGCTTTACTGTCCCTCGACCAAAGCAAGTGACTCCACTCCAAACAAGAAAACAATAACAACCATTCTATGAGGAGGGCAGAAAGATGCATGCGGAAAAATCAGCCGAGTTCAAGGCTGACTTCATCCACGAAGAGAATCTCTGTAACTACCAAAATGGACAGATCGCTTATCCTTCATGCTGTCTTCTCTGGGTGTTATTATCTTTAAACTAAACCCCTGAAAAAGGTTTAACAATCGCCCACAACCCTCAACATCTCACTCAGGAAGTTGTTTAAAATTATACATCCTAGCATCTGCACACCTCTGAGTTAATATCCTGGGCATCCTTATTTCATAGGGTGCCTCTGCTCATTCGGGACAGTCTGAATTGGTCACCGTCGCTTTTAAATGTCTGACACAATGAATCCCTCAAGGACGTGCTTCTGTCAGTGCCTCCTGTAACCCTGAACACTGCTGCTTATTCCTTCTCTCTCTCCCAGCTGCTTCCCTGAATCAGACTTTTTTCCCCCTACATAGTGCTGACCCTCTTATAGTTGTGCTTGTTCTTATCGCACTTCTGACATGAGTTTAATTCCTCCACCCAACAACCCTCTCTTGAAAGCTGTCTTCTTCATGGTAGCAAGATTTTCAGCTTCCTGCTCCACATCTTTATATAACTCTCTCACCAGTTTTTTATTTGACTCTCGTCTCAGTTGATCAGCTCTTCTTGATCAGCACCATCACCTGTACTTTATCAGGCAGGCAGATTTGAAAATTCAAAATCACCACCCTCCTTTTCTTGCTCCAATTGCCATTTTTAATCAATTGCCAGTCCCCTGAAGACTCTCTTTATGGTGTCTATCTCATATATCACTCTACACTTTCTTCCCTCCGCTCCTGCCCTGGGAGCCCAAGCTAACTCCACCCTATCCTCATGTGTAGATGCATTGAGAAGAGTTGTAATAATTTGGGTAGGATTAGCTGCTATTTTTTATTTTAATCATTTATTTTTTGCAGTACTGGAGATTGCAAAGCCATCACTCTGAGATACATCTCCAACCCTCTCTTTCTTTTTTGAGACAGGGTCTTAATAAGTCACCAAGTTGTCTAGGCTGGGCCTGAAATTTCAATCCTATTGCCTCAGCCATCTGGATTACTGGCATGTGCCCTCACCACTGGTTAGAGGATTACCTGTTAGAATCCTAAAGTATGTCTCTGGCTTTAAGTTTTGTTTTCTTTTACTTACCAGAATAAGTTACAGTATCTTCAGATCTTAACCAACCTTTCCAAATATCCTTATCTCAGCTCTGTGCCAATGTCCATATTGCTTCTTCCAGTGGAAATGTTGCTCTTCTCCCACCTAAAATTAGATCCATAATCTAGTCTTAGGGAAGAGTCAAATGTACACTCTGCACATCAACTATACTAACATCTCTCCCAGAGCTGGAGTTCAATTAACAGTGAATGAATGACTAAATAAATGAATGAACCAATATTCATTTCATAATTGTCTCTTGGGTGCATCCTTCAGGAAATAAGAGTATATTTTATTTATTTAAGACAGCCCTTTTGGAATAATCCTTTTTTTATGTCCTGCCACTCTTTACTTGCAACCAAAGAGAAAACTCTGCTATGTGACCCTGTACAGGAAGCAGAAAGCCTTTCAAGAGTGCCATGTTGTCACATCCTCCTAAGGTGGCCTTGTTTCACACCACAAATCAGAGGATCAGTAGGGGCGAGCCCAGGCATGACACAGGGAAATCTACAGAATAGGACCTCACACTTAGTCTCGAGAACAAGTACTGTTCAGAAGAGAAATAGCCCGGCTAGGAAAGAAGTGAGGAGCCCTGGGAGCACCTTTTGTTCTTCTCCCACTGCTATTGTGGGTGCAGTGACACCACAGGACACTATGATTTATCAGGAGAAAATAGCCTGGTAATAGGAGTAGGACCAGACCTCATTAAGATGAAACAGTGTCTGATATCCTTGAGTCAGACAAAAGAGAATATGAAATTGATGTGGTCAGCATTACTGCCAAACTGCATTTGAAAAGAATAAAACGAAGTGGCAATTGACAACACTTCGGAAGGAAAATACCCACAAATGAAACAGAAGTGTGTTGAATGTAAACCTGTAGACTTAAATGCATTAAAAGATGACTTTCCATTGCATGTCTTTCCACAGTGAGATCATTTCAGAACAGATCTATAAAAGGAACAAGGTGTATACATTTAAAATGCTGTTGCCAAAGCCCTACAGCAAAGGGTGGTAGTGGGATTAATGTAATTACCAAACTGTCATCTCTTTGAAATCACTGTGGGCATGTTTCTAGGGCTGTAAAGACAAAAAGGATTTCATCAAAGAGGGATGGGAGGAAAGCAATTGATGGCACTTAACCTAAAAATATGACTGTCCTTGCCCAGGGCCTCAAATGTCTTTAACTATTGACTAGCAGACTGCTAGACATCAAGCACTGTTCTGCTTCTTGCTACCTCCTGAACCTGTAGGTAAGGTAGAGATACTTAATTGGAAGGTCCCTTCACTGTGGAGCCATGCAATCAAAAGATGACACAGTCTCCACGCAGATGAAAATCCATATCATGTGACTGCTTTTGAGAAGACAGTTAACATGTTTTTGTCTAAATAGCAACTGGGTAGTGAACAGCGTTTCACTCCATGTCAGATTTGGTATTACTCCCCGGTGTTGTGTATCAACATAAGAAAACATGGAAATCACTGTCCCCATCCAAGAAAAGTATTTACATTTTCCTTTAAAAAGCTCCAAGAGTACTCTTAGTCTGTTACCCAGGGATCATCTCAAAACTTTTATCTCAGTCTTTGATTCCTCACCCCACCCTCATTGCATTTGCAAACCAACCAAAGACTACCATTGGGCTGAAGAAGTCATCTCTGGGACCCTTGGGGGTACAGTAGCAGTCAAACCCACTCTGGAGCACCTACCTGGGGTCCTGGGACACAGGGGAGGAAAACTCCACTGATCCCTCCTGGCTACATGGCCCCTTTCACCCTCTGTTAGGGTGACATCCTCTGTCTTTTTAATAATTCTTAAAGTGAAAAATGTATGAACTTGTTATAACATGAGGGCATGTTTTGAAATGAATTCATAAATAATCTAATTCCTGATTTTAAAAACTTTGAGTGAGATACATGTACACAGAATAGATATTCTGTGTCTTAAAAATAAATTTCTTGTTGTTAGACCATTTCACAAGAACAGCAGGTAGTAGGGAATAAATCTTTGGAGAGCTTCATCTTATTGGCCATACAGCTCTTCCTCAGCCAACTGTGACAGCAATAATACAGGGTGCAGTTCTTTGCTGTGGGAAAAGGCAAAGCAAACACAAAAAGTGCAGTGTGTTCCTTGCAGAGACTTGCTTTGAAACATGACCAATAATAATTGCAAAAGAGGCAGGCACCTTCCCATCACCCTCCAGAAATCCACTTCAACTCAACAGTTGACTTAAAACCGAGGAACACGGAGCTCCTCTGATTGCAATTTTGCTTCTTAAGGTAAGTAAATTCTTCCAACGGGGCACAGGAGTGGCACAGCTAAGAACAAAGCCACACTAGACTGACAAGTTAGGAACCCAGCCCTATTTCTGGTGACCAGAGCTCTATGAGTCTATTCCCAGGTCCTTCTAACCAATCTCTCCTTCTTCGCAAGGTGAAATTCAACAATCTCACAGATTGAGAAAAATTCACCAACAACAATGAAAAGAAAGCTTCTGTGGAAAGACTGGGAACTTGGTGAATGCTTAATTGAAATCACAGCATGCTTACTATTTTAAGGAACTTTCTTAAGGGATTCATCTTTCTAGCTTTGGCTCTCCTGGCAATTTTTTCTAAGGAGAATTGCAACAGAAGACAGCAGAGTTTAAACACAAAACAAATCATTTTTCCAGATGCTAGAGCCAATATAAATATGGTGTGTGAGATGGCTAGCCGGGTGGGAGGGACAGCAAGGAGCCCCATGCTGACCTTCTGCCAAGGCACCCATAAAGCTACTTTATGAGCCAAGCAGAGATGGCAGAGTTTAACCCCCAAAAGCATCAGAAAACAAGTAAGCACTATTGAGAAAATGTAACCCTATACTATGGCTGTGGAAAACACACATCTCTTTTTCTCCTTGTTTAACATACAGGAAAGAGTTATTTGTTAATGAATTGCCTGTTAATGAATTGAGAGGAGTTTTTGTGTGTGATATAAAAAAAAGGCAAAAATCCTAGGAACAGAAGAACCATCATTTCATATTAATATAATTCCCTTTCCCACCCATTTCTCACAATCGTGTACTCTTGATATATTTAATCTTTTGCAATGGTTCCCATAGCAACTCCTGGTAGTGGCAGAGCTGAAGGCTACCGAAATCTTGAAACTGAGCCCTGGCCAGAGCAGCAGTTTTTGTGTTTTTTTTAACCCTTTCTCTTTTTCTCTGTCTCTCTCTTCATTTTTTTTTAAATTTCTACCTGGAGAGTCTCAGAGCTCTCCTTCAATTGACCAGTAGAATCTTGTCATGGGTGAAGACAGGCAATACCCTGAAAGACAACACACTCTTTTAAAAGTATGAGTTGGTGATATATAATAATGACATTCACTTAGGGACATTAATGCATGTACATATCATACCAGGATCATTTTTTAATTCCCTTTGTCTCCTTCTCCCTTCCCCTTCTTCATCTTCAACAAGTCTACCTCCCTGCTTCCTATCATCCTGTTTAAGTTTGCTGTTTATGGTTTTTAGACTAGAGGCTCTGACTCCTTCAAATCTCCCAGCTCCATCTCTACTTGTGACTCCCTTACTAGCACATGCACATGTAAAGAGATGCCCTTTGGGAGCCAGTAATTAAAGTGTCCCTGTGGAGTGAAAGCAGTACCTATTCTGGGCCCCTCAGTCCTAAATCACCTGGAAAAGTTGGGACTGCAGATCCCCGGTGTGAACCCTCACAGGAGTGACAGGGACAGCCTGCAATAGCAGCCCAGGGATTGCATAACGCTTAAGAAAGCAAAGACTAGGACAAGCTTCCCATTTCCTTCCTGCAATTTGTTTCTCTGCCTCCAGATAATACCAGCTCTGAGGAGTGGGCTCAGGGACACGAAAATCAAATATTATTATTAATCACTGTAATTACTTTTCTTGGCCCAACTGCAGAGCTGGGAAGCAAACCAAATTCTCTTGAGTGCAGGCTTCACTAAAACATGCGAAGGAGCCACCATTACCTCACCCTTAGTCATCGCCACTAGAATGAATATCATTGCAAATTTTTTTTCAAAAATATAATTGAATTTGTTTACTTACATACATTTACCTCTTAAAAGACAAAGTTTATAGCTGTCCTCTCCAAGAGCCAAAAAAACCCAGTTTCTAATTCACAAATATCCAAAAAAATTCAGAGTAAACAAAATTAGTTTAAAAGTTACTTATGCACATTGATTGGTATGAGAACAACTTCCACTTACCAGTTGAGGAGGATTAAAGTTTCTGAGTTAATGAATAAGTGACTTGCTTGTAATTGTAACAGTGGTACTTCTAAGAACTTAACAGGATATTCTCTATTTTAGTAGATGCACATCTAGGGCATCCCTCCATGTAAAACTATAGGGTGCTACTCATGCAATAAATCACAGATTCAGATATTTATTCAGATCATTCTCCAGCATATACAGTTAAATGTTTTCATCTTTAACAAACCCCAGAACAGTGTGATCTGACGATCCTATGAGTGAAAAGTAAAGTAGCCTAAGAAAACAGGGACATTTTCTACTTTGCACGGAAGTAAATATTAAATATGTTAAATGATTTTATTTAAAGCCATTATTATAGGTCATAAGATATACTAACATATTTTGATTTATGGTCAAATCAAACTACCCCATTATTGCATTTTATATTAAGTAACAATTTAATAAACTATTTGAAAATTTTAACCAGGAGATTTACCACCAAGCAATTTTCTATCAGCTTAAACTACATGGACTCAACATCATCAACCATTTATTACATATCACTGTGGCTTAGCTTTATGGGTGGCAAGAAACCAAAGCTGCATTTACATGAGCTGTTTTAGGCACACTGAATACTTAAATAATTTAGGACAGATCAACTCACCCCATTCGGTCTACTTTCCTCACATAAAAGAAAATCAGTTACAGAAACCCAAACATCTCTTTGATCAGAAATTTCAAAACGTGGGGAATTTGACCCATCAGACTGTCAGAAAATTATAATTGCACAAATCTTTAAAATTTTTCCACATTTTATGGGTCAAATACCAGCCTTAAACAAATAATTCAACTTTTCTTTTCTCAGAAACATATATTGAGGTATAATTGACATAGAACACACAGCACATAGCTAAAGAATCCAATTGCATAGTTTGGCTTACATATCTATACATCACCACACTCAGGGCAACACATACTTCATTGTTCAGATAAAGAGTTTCTTCATAATCCCTCTTTCTTATCTCTCCCCCACCAAGACCTCATTTCAATCTCCTGGCAAACAGTTATCTATTTAACTGTTTAAATAGATTTTGTTGCTGCTGTTCTGGCTTCTGTAACTCAATATGACTATAGGTCCATCTATATGCCCATGTTTATTAGTATTTTGCTCCTCATTGTTTAGCAGTTTTCCATTATCTGCAGGTGACAGAATTTTTTTCTGTTCACCTGCTGATGGTCATGGGGTCGTTATCCATTTGGTGTTATTAGAAATAAAGCTACTATGAGTATTTTCATATGAAGCCTTTCTGCAAGCACAGTTTGATTTCGAGGCATAGAGTAGTTAGATCACATAGTAGGAGTGGCTTGGTTGCTTTTCTCTCATTGCTGGGCCAAAATACCCAAGACCCAAAATAAGGAAGGAAAGGTTTATTTAGCATGCAGTTGGTGGAGGTTTCAGTCCATACTCGGCTGGCTCCAAGGCAAGTGGCACATGGCAGAGGGCAGCAGTTCATGGTGGTGGAAAACAGCAAAGACAAAAGGGAGGAGCAGTGGCAGCAGTAGCAGAAGCAAGTCTCTCTCCTTTCCTTCTATTGCCTTCAAGCTATCTGCCCCAGGGTGGGTGTAGCACTCACACCCATAATCCCAGCAGTACTGAGGCCCAAATCGCAACCTTAGATCATGAATTAATCACAAAGTCTAGAAGCTGCCACAATGACTGCATGAGGCTTTGAGGGGACAACTAGACACAAACCATAACGAAGTAGATCTCTAACTCACTAAGCAGCTGGCAGACTGTTTTCCAAAGGAGTTGTCCCCTTGTCAGAAATCACCAGCTGTACATAAGTTCCAGTTGCTCTATCTCCTAACACTGATAGTATCAGCATTTTTTAATTTTAGACACTCTAGATTGTTGTAGTGAAGTTGTTGTTTCAGCTTGACTTTCTCACATGACTGAAGATGATCAAGGACATCTGTGCTTATCTGCCAAGTAAGGATCTTCTGTGAGGGACAGATCCAAATCTTACGCTCGTTCTGTTTGCCACTGAGTCTTCACTTTTTTTTTTTTTTTTTTTTACATATTCTGGATAAAAGTCTCTTTTCATTTTCTTTGTAGTGTCTTTCAAGGGCTTGAATACTTAACTTTGATGAAGTCTAATTTTTTAAATCTTTTATTTTTGTGAATAGGGCTTTTGGTGGAATACATAAAATACCTTGGCCTAATCCACGTTATAAAGATTCTTCTCCTATTTTCTTCTGGGAGTTTTATAATCTTACATTTTACTTTTAACTCATGTTCCATTCAGGGTTAATTTTTGTACATCATGGAAGGGGGAGACTGTTATGAACTTTTGTATGAATGGTTCTAACATGATTGATTGATTGATTGATTGATTGTGTATTTTAGGGAAGGGACTACAGGGTCTTCAGGGTCTCACTATTAGATTGGACTCATAGTGATCTGCCTGTTTACAGCCTCCCAAGAGCTGGGATTACAGGTGTGCGCCACCATGCCCAGTCTCAATTGCTGTCTCAGTGCACCTGGGGGAGGGACCAGCTTGGCAGGCCAGGGGGATGAAATCCCCGACCCCTGCACCTGCTCGCAGGCCCTTTAATCCACTGAGCTATTTGGTCAGCCCCCTAACACAATTTATTGAAAACACTTTGCCTTCACAATTTTGTTACACATGCACTTAACATATATGTGTGAGTCTTTTACTGATACTTTTTTTCTTATGTGTTTAGTCTTACAGATCTTATTTTACTTCCTGCACTTTGAAGCTTTATTAAGTATATTAACATTTTCAATGGTTGTGTTCTGTAATGAACTGACCCAGTCATCATTATAAAACGAACTTCTTTTAATATAGGGCAAATATCCTTTGATCTGAAAACTAATCTGTCTGATACTAACATAGCCACAGTTTATGTAATTAGAGGTTGTGTAATGTGTCTTTTTCCATATCTTCACCTTTAACTTTGTGAGCCTTTATAGTTAAACTGTGTTTCTTGTAGGAAGCATATAATGGATGCTGTCTTTATTTTCTTTTTTCTTCCATCTAACAATTTCTATCTTTTAATTTAAAAGCCACGTCATTGTAATTTAATGTAATTATACATGTGGTTCAATTCTACAAGCTACCTCACTATTCTCTGTATTTGTTCTTTGTCCCTTGTGTTCCTGTCTTCTTTTGGATTAAATCTATTTCCTCATTTAAGAACTATGTATTGGTATCTACTCTATGGCAGGTGTTGTTATAAACACTGGAAATAAAGCTACCAGTAAAGTAGGCAAGGTGGCTGCCTTCTAAGAATTCTGTTCTAGTCTGGGAAGTAACAGAGGCCAGGATGAAAGGAGTGGAGTGTCTAAGAGTGAACATGGAAGATGCTCAAGTAAGAAAGAGACAGGTCATCTGCGGCCTTACAGCTCTAAATTACAGTAGGGTGCTTAATGCCACTCTCCATGGGTGAGTATTTTCACACAGCGGCTGCACATGAATGCAAAACAGTCTCCTATACTCTTGAAAGAGTCACTTTGGCTGCCAAATGGCAAAACTCAAGCTAAAGCAGACAGGGCTACTAGGAGGAGGCTGCAGAGCTCCAGGAGAGAGAATGATGGTTTAGAGTGGTGAGGCTGGCAAAACTGACCACTTCATTGGAGTGGAACAGGAAAAGTGAAATTAGGGATGATCCCAAGCCGTTCCAGGAAGCTCAGTGCCATTGGTTGTGCAAGGTCAGGATTTGTTTGGGACATGGTTAGTGTGGGCTACTTGTTAGACAGCCATTCAAGTACTGGTGAGGCAGTTTAGGAGGTAAGGGGAGAGAGGCATTTGAGAGTGACCAGTGGGCTTGTGTAAACTTCTAAGAAAATAAGATATTGAAAATAACAGGAACAAAGAGGCTTCCTGGGTGGGTCTTCCTTAATCATGGGGTGTGCCACCACCCTGTTATGTTTCTAGTGGGGACAGGGAGTTGCTTCCTGGGCCAGGTGCCCAAAGCAGTGGGCTGCCCGTGGGAGTGCTTGCTCCCCCTACACTAGGGCAGGGAGCACTGCCCCTGAGCACGTGTGATCAGCAGGACTCTCAGCCAGTCACCCTCGTGGTACTGCTGAGCTGCCTGTTGTTGCTGACAGCATTCTCACTCAACTCCAGGGACAAATGAGCCTCACTGAATTGCCTACTGTTGGGAGACTGGGGTTGGAGGATGCCAGGCTTGAGTCACTCAAGGTGGATGAATGCTGAACTCTGCTACCACTACTCCCTCCTGTGATTTCTAGGTCCTCCAGCAGTTTGCCTCCCTCTCTTCATCATTCGGAGTTTTCCTTCAGCTGCTTCTTGCTGACAGTTGATCTTAATAGGGAGAAATGAGTCCACACTGTTTCACCTGCACCTAGAGTTCTTGGTTTGAATTTTTGTTTACTTTTAATGATTCCATTTACTTCTCTGTTTTCTCATTAGCCTTATTTATTTATTTTTCATAGCCAAGATCTAGCAATGCTATTCAGGCTTGTCTTAAATTCCTGGGATGACCTGGGATTATACATGTAGGCCACCCTGCCCGGCTCAGCTCTAACACTCTGCGGCACTATTTTAACAGGTATTTTAGGCACTATTTAATAGGTATTTCTATGTCTGTCATTACCTCATCAGCTTCGGACTTCACATATCCTTTACTGGCTTCATGTGAGCCTGAGGACCCTACGGCTGTGCGCTGCGGCTCTCGCACTCCAGCCCTCACACTACTCTGTCCTACTTTTATCTCCACATGTGACACACACTCCATGATGCACTGATGCTGCTTTCAGAAGCTGATTATCATTTCAATTTAAAAACTGTTAATTTCTGCTCTAATCTTTATGATTTCCTCCCATCTTTGGGCTCTGGGTTTGGTTTGCTCTTGCTTTTCTAGTTGTTGAAGGTGCAGCATTAGGGTGTTTATTTGTTCCCGTTCTATTTTCCTAATGTGAGTTCACAGCTATGAATTTCCCTCTGAGAACTGCTTTCATCGTATCCCATAAATTCCGATAAGTTGTGCTTGAATT
>NW_004524720.1:2794724-2796110 GCF_000260255.1 Octodon degus | reverse complement strand
CATTCTCTTAATGAATAGAATGATTTGTTCTAATGGTGTTTGTAAGTAGGATCACAAGTCTGCATCTTGTACAGCAGTTAACCACTAAGAAGAATATATGCAGTGTATTATTTGTTGAAACTGTACCTCCGAATTGATTTGAAACTGTCTCATTGCTATATGTTTATCAATAAAACTTTGAAAAGAAAAAAAAAAGACTGCAGTCGATTAAAAAATGAAAAAAAAGAAAACTGTTAAAGGCTGTCTTACCGTCACCACTGCCTGGGCTCAGCGCCCTTTGTTCAGATGCACAATTCCGCCGCGAGGACCTGCTCCAACGCGGCTCAGGACGCAGGCACGCCGCCGTGGAGCTTTCCCCAGCTGTGTCCGTCTGAGGGAGTCGTTATTGCACGGGACCTCTGAAAGAGGATGATTTGCTGACGAAGATCTAAGCTGACAGCTTTGGTCCTTGAAAACTTTAAGATACGCCTCACTGTCTCCTCGCTTGGATCGCTTCCAAAAAGACTGTTTCTCTGTGTTTATTCTGTCCTTTTTCTCTGGCTATTTTCAATATAGTCTGTTTACTGCAGGCTTCAGATAATTTGATTTTGATGTATCTTGAAGTTTTATTCATGATTTTTTAAAAGTGTATTTGGTATTTGGTACAAGGTCTCGCTACACAGCTGGGATTCGTGGTGATCCTCCTGTCTCAGCCTCCCTAGTGCTGGGATTACACGCGTGTACCACCAGGTCCGATTTTGGCGGGGCATGCGGTCATGGGGATTGAACTCAGGGACCTGTGCTTGCCGGTGCCCACTTAGACTGCCGAACTATCTCCCCAGCCCCTTCTTCATGATCCTTGCACTTGGCTGTTGTTTAATCTTCTTGTATATTTTGGTTTCTTCGATAGTTTTTCTGTTCTACCTCAATTGCACATATTTTAAGTTGTTTTAGAGTTGTTTTATCTCTCATTGATTTTTTTTCCTTCTTTTCCAGTCAGTTTTCTCTTTGTGTCCTTTCAGACGTAGCTTCTACTACCATCTTCGAGTTCGCTGTCCTTTTTTCTGTGACGTCCACCCACTGCTAGCCATATCCAGGGCAATTTTCATCTTAGACATTGTAGGCTTCATCTTTTACAGCTTGATTTGGTTTTAATATTTTCTATGTCTCTACAAAACACTTTTGATCTTTCATCTAGCTTTTGATCATATGAATAGAATAACAGTACTCTTTTAACATCCTTTTGTATTGCTTCCAACATCTGTAAAGATTCTGAGTCAAGTTTCATTAATTAGTTTGTATCTTCGTTATATGTTGTAGCTTTCAGAATTTTTGCATGCCTAATAATTTTCAATTAGATACCAAACACTGTGACTCTTACCTTGTTGGATGCTGAATATTTTTGTA
>NW_004524720.1:2788835-2794614 GCF_000260255.1 Octodon degus | reverse complement strand
TAGTGATTCTCCTGTGTTCAGCCTCCCAGAGAGCTGGGGTTGCAGGCACACACCACCACATCCAGTCTCAATTGCCATCTCAGCACGCTTCGGGTCAGGGCTGGTGTGTCAGGCCAGGGAAGGAACCCTGGCCGCTGCTCTCTGCCTAAGCAGGAGCTTTAATCCACTGAGCTCTTTAGCTAGTTCTTTCTTTCTTTCTTTCTTTCTTTCTTTCTTTCTTTCTTTCTCTTTCATTCATTCTTTCTTCCTTCCTTTTACTCAGTGTAGAAGAAATTACTTGGACATCTAAAATCCTAACACATTATAAAATATATGTGCCTTTCTTGGGTCTTCCTTTAAGCATTACTAGACAAGACCAGTGGAGATTAAATCTAGGAATAATTCTCCTCCTCACTTAGGCAAAACTCCTCTAAGTACTGCTTCTGATGAACTCTTCAGTTTTGAAGTTTTCTGCTCTGACTGCTGGGAATTAAGGGTATTATCATAGACCCTAGTGGAACTCTGGAGATTTGTCTCTGTAGCCCTTTTGACTGTTCTCTGTTAAGCCTGAGCAGTTTGCTCAGTCACACACTGAATATTCCAGGCAGGGAGACACTCAGCACCCAAAAGATCTTATATATATATCCCCCTTCCTTCTTTCTCTCTTTTCTCCTTTCCCTCATCCCAGTTTTTCATTCCTTTTGAGCAGCTTTTTTCACTTTCACAATCTTTATTGTACCCCTTGGATTTTATTTACTCTTTTAGGTTCTTACACTAGGGAGACAATACAATGTTTACACATGTGGGTCTGATTCATTTCACTTATGAGTATGTTCTCTAATTGCATCCATTTACTTATAAAAGCCTTGAGTTTATCTTTTTTATAGCTGAGTAATACTCCATCATATTAAGAATGTGACATCTTTTTTATCCATTTCTCAGTTGATGGGCATTTTTGTTATTTCCAAGGTTTGGCTATGACAAATTGTGTTGATATAAACATGGGTGCACATATGTCATTGAAGCATAAATTCTTATGTAGGTTTGAGGACCTAGAATCTGATCTTTGTGTTGCAGACCTGATGACCTTCTGTAGTGACTTACTTCACATAATATAAAGCCTGGAGTAGATAACCGAAAGCCAGCTTGTGTCACAACTATAACAAGCTTAGTAACTAGAACACTCCTATTGGCATTCTTATCCTACAGGCACACCTACACAAGAAGACAAATGATTATCTCAGTGATCTATGATTCCCAGTCCCACAATGTCTTCCAAAAATATATCTTTTGGCCTCTGTGACTATAATAATGAGGCAGGACGTAAGGTGCAGCAAACCTTCTGGGATAGCTGATACGACCCTTCTATCACAGGGTTCAGGATACATGCACAGAACAGTTTCCAAAGCTATGAACCTGGAGCTAGTCAGAGAGTGCATCACCAGTTCCTCTTGCGGGAATTCAGGCAGGTTCTGATGGGAAAGCCTTGGCCTGACTTCAGCCCAAGGAGCGGAGAATCAAAACAATGTGGCTGCTGGACTCCTGGCCACACTGCTGTCACCCACAGTGGTCCCTAAAGAGGGGACTTCCTTTCCAACTTTTAGATGGCACAGACTCACTCTGCAGACCGTGTTTCCTCCCCACCTTCAATAAATGTGAAATCTCACTGCTTTTTGTGATCTTCTTGACCAATTTTTTGTTCAGGACAGAAAAAAACCTAGAGCTCACATCTAGAAGGAGATTGCAGCACCTGCAACCCGGTAACATTGCCATTACGATATGTTAATGTACTTTTACTACTGTAAATGTTTTTATTTGACTGTAGGTATCATAAATACTTTATTAATGTAGGGTGATCAAAAATTTTGGTGAGCATTTAAATTTAAAACTTTATTACAAGGTGCTGGGGAGATAGCTCAGTAGAATAAGCACTTGCCTGGCAAGTGCACAAGGGCCTGAGTTCAATCCCTAGTTCTGCCAAAAAATAAAAAAATAAAAGGTTACTACAGTAATGGGTACATTACCATTAATTTCCTGCAGAATATTTCACCTTGCTCTAAACACATTTATCCCATCATTCCTGGCAATATATCTTCACTATAATTGCTAACAACTAGCATACTCTACCCTCCTAGAAGAAGACAAGAAGTATGATTATTACTATTCTCCTTTGTAAAGAGCACTAATTTGAAACTCAGAAGCATGGACATTTTCTGCCCCAGTGCTGTTTTCAATATGTCATTAAAATAAAAGATCGCTTCAACTTTTGGTTTCAGAGTTAAGAATATTAAAGATTTTTCAATGGAGTAGATGTTTTGTAATTAGATCTCTGTATATCTTAATTTTTACATATTTGAAAATTCTTGACTTGCACCAGGAAGCTCTTATGTTGTAAACTATCACATGCCATCAAGAAAAACTGACCAATGGCCAGAGATGTTAAAATAGGGGTCCCCAGCCTCAGCCAAGGACTGGTACCTGTGAGTGTTTGATAGGCAACTGAATTACATAGAATGAGCTATACGGGGAGGGAACTAACAAAGCTTCATCTGTATTTACAGCTCATGTCACTGTCTTAACTCTATCCCCTGTCAGATCAGCAGTAGTATTGGGTTCTCTCTGGAGCTGGAACCCTAGTATGAACAGTGTATGCAAGAGATCTAGGCTGTGGACTCCTCATAAGAATCCCATGCCTGATGACATTAAGTGGAGCTGAGGCAGTGATGTTAGCACTAAAATATGTAATTATGTGTCACAAACTTAGACTAATAAGAACAAAATTTAAAATTCAAAAAATTTGAATCCCTTGGACTCTGAAAATATTATCTTCCATGAAACTGGTCCCAGGTGCCAAGAAGACTGGAGACTGCTGAGTCCAAGCTCCAAGTCAGAAGATCAAATCAAGTTACTACCCAATAATTCACCTCAGCAGTCAGAGAAGATGCTGGGTTTGAGATAACACTATGAAAGTAGAACACTACAATCTGAGGTACAGGATCTCAGGATAAATCCTGAGGGGATTTCACTGACCTTCTCAGACCAAAAAGCTACAACTCTTATTGCATAGGTCCTGCTTTACTTTGGTCTTAACCATCCAGCAGAAAAGTATAAAAACGAAATATAAGAAGTAAAGCCATGCTGTTAAGTTGAGCTGTAGGGGACTCAAGTCAACAATTTCTGACATTGTCAGTGAAGCGGAAGACCCAATACTATTATGGGCTACTGAACTCTTTTAGAATATTTTGCTGAGTTAACACACCTATAATATTCAAATAACAGAATTTAACAAAAAAAAGGGGGATACAGATGAATGTCCATTTTGTATCTGTGTATTCAAAGTGGTTAGGATAGATGTATAGTTACATTCTCTTAATGAATAGAGGGATTTGTTCTAATGGTGTTTGTAAATAGGATATCATGTCTGTATCTTGTACAGCAATTAACCACTAGGAAGAATGTATGCAATGTGTTAATTATTGAAACTGTCCTACCAATTTGGTTTGAAGCTATCTCATTGCTATTTGTTTCTCGATAAAATTTTGGAAAAAAAAAAGAAAGTAGAATAACAATGACAAAGAAGCCTTGGGGTCTAAACTGAAAGTTTTCAAACACATAAAAATAATTATTTGTAGGAAATACATTATAAAATACATAATCTATTCATAATATTAATAACTTTAGAATTCCTAATTCTGAAGTTCACAGTTGAAACCATTTTTCCTTTTTATTAGCATGTTAAAAGCAAACAGAACTTTTCAGCCTGAGTGAAAACGACCCAATTACAAGCCAACATCCAAAACGTAGACAGTTTTAGGCAGCAGCAGCCAACACCTGCTGGCCTCACCATCATGTTTAATCTTGTGCTCAATTTTGAGATCTAAGACAACAGCTTAAATACTTGTCTAACAAAACAGCATCAAGCTTAAGACATTGACCTTTATTTGTCTGAAACTCACAGAACACTTTCTGACAGCATAGCAGTCAGGTGCTCCATGTGGAGCCACTAAACACTCTCAGGATCACAAAAGAAAGTATGGCTATTACATACACATTTAATCAGCTGGGGAAGGGGGAAAGATGCATTACACTGACTAATTTCAATAGCAAGTCTAATGTGCTCTTAATTATATTCGGTATCTGGAAGATTCATTTAGCTGCTGGTTGCAAGACATAGCAAATATTGAGCCAGCTTAGTCAGCTCTCCTTATAGATAGTCCATATTTAAAAAAAAAATTCTGTGTCTTCAAATCATGATGTTGGAAGTATGAATCTGGGAAACCTCACTGGACGGTAATTTGGTAATATACATGTCAAAGTTAAAATTTTCTTATCTTCCCTTTGGCCCAGAAACTTGAGTCCAACACTTTATTTTACGGATAGTTTCATATAGGTACATAATGATGAACGGAAATAGCCAGTGCAGAGTGGAAGACCTGAGATAAATACGGGAAATAGCATAAGTAGTCATCCATAGGAAATTGGTTGAATTTCAGGTCATGGTTTTGCCAGTCAGTGAATAAAATACAGCTATAAAAATAATAAGGCCATAATGCTATATGTAATGATTTGGAACATTTTCTGAGTTATGTAGAGATGTGAGGAAAACAAAATATAGAGTGCATAACATATTATTTTTGTAAAACAGAAGGAATGAGTACAAATATTGTGCATACACAAGTATATGTTTGTCCCTGAAAGAATACATAAGAAAAAATTTGTCATGGTTGTCCGCAAACTGGAAGTGAGGACCTGAGGGGCAAATGATGGCTAACAGTTTACTTTTTATATATATCCTCTGAATATTTCACTATGTAATATATAACCTTTTCAAAAATTAAAAATTAAAAATCCATAAAATATTAAAATCATATCAAACTCCATTATAAATTTTACCAGAGCATTGCTTTAAGGAAAAAAAAAAAGAAAACCTGACTGGAAGATGGAGGAGAGGTGCTTAAGAATGTACAAAATCCTGTTAAAATTGCATATTTAAAGGAAATTAGAAGTTTCTGATAAAACTAATGATCATCTGAAAGAAGTCTGGAAGATAGAAACAAAAGAATGCTTTCTTTGCCTGGCACATTAGCTTGGAATTGTGAGAAAAATAATGACAGCTTTCCTGAACAGAAGACAAGCCTGAAAAGTCACTCAGTGCCCTTCAGTACCTCCTCCCTTTCTTCAGCTGCTCAGACCACGCAGTTACCCCGCATGATTAAGCTTTTATAAACAAACAGGTGGGTCTGGCCAACTAGGGAAGGCAAATCAAGAAAATAGGACTCTATTTTAAAACGAAACTATATGTGAACAAAGGAGCTTGTTTACTGGGATTTGTATTTGAAAGCAATTCCTTTTACCACAAAGTAACAAAAAAAAAATGCTTCATTTGTCAAATCTCCACGTAATAAATGGTGTACACCTACCCAAAACAGCCTTCGCTGTGCACCATCCGTACATTTATGGAAGAACATGGAATATAAATGAGTGTGCAGCACAAAATAGATCGCAGGTAGGGACCACCCTGCTGAGCTTTGTAGCCCAGAGAAAGAACATCCAGGTCACAGCGCGGACTTTGTAAGTTTTGTTTAAAGACAAAGAAATCTATATATCTATCCTAACTATTTTGAATACACAGATACGAAATGGACACTCATCTGTATCCCCTTTTTTGTTTAGTTCCGTTATTTGAATATTATAGGTATGTTAACTCAGCAAAATATTCTAAAAGAGTCTAGTAGTCCATAATAGCATTGAGTCTTCCACTTGACTGGCAGTGTCAGAAATTGTTGACCTGAGTCCCCTA
>NW_004524720.1:2766433-2788728 GCF_000260255.1 Octodon degus | reverse complement strand
GGTGTTTGTAAATAGGACATCATGTCTGCATCTTGTACAGCAATTAACCACTAGGAAGAATGTATGCAATGTGTTAATTATTAAAACTGTCCTACTAATTTGATTTGAAACTGTCTCATTGCTATTTATTTCTCGATAAAATTATGGAAAAAAATAAATTACTTGCAAAAAACAAATGGAAAACCATTTTGTATCTGTATATTCAAAATACTTAGGATAGGTATATAGCTACATTCTTTTAATTCAATGAAAGAAAGATTTGTTCTAATAGTGTTTGTGGATAGGATATCATGTCTGCATCTTGTACAATGAATAACCACTAAGTCAACAGTATGCAATCGGTTTTTAAACTGTCTGATTGCCATTTCTCAATAAAAATATAAAATAAAAAAAGACAAAAAAATCTAAACTGATAGCCACTGTTTTGCATCTATAAATATCAAAAGCTTGGTAATACTTGCTTTTTTTGTCTTAACAGATACTTTCTAAATGATTGTAAGGACCATGTATCCAGGAAGTATTTTTTTAAATTAGACATAAAGGATTAGTGTTGTGTTTTCCCTTTTGGGCTAAAGACAGGTATTTTTTTTGTTTTGTTTTGTTGTCCGTTGTGTTACTTTTATGGCTTTCTTCGACAGTCAGCAGTTAGTGCTCATCCACACTGACTTGGATGTTTGAAAGAGATAGTGAGGACATATGTTACCACGTGGAGAGACACAGGTTATCAAATGAATTGTCACCCTCGTTGTCTTTTCTTCAACCACTACACACAGAAGAGACGTGGAACATTCTTATTTCTTGGGCTTGGAAGACCTTGTTGGGCCGGCTGTCGGTGTGCACATGTGGCACCCTTATGTCCTCTGTGGCAAATGTCCAAATCTCTTTGCCTACTCAAAGAGCACGCTTCTTGCAGCCCGCTCTGTGCATGTGTTCATGGGTGCCAGTGGTGTATTCTTGGGCCACCATCTTGTTGACACATAATGACCCTTTTCCTTCCTATGTTCTTTTGGGGAGTCATTCTACCAAGCCCAGGTTGCAAAAGAAAACTACAACAGCTTAATGGTGATAAGCTAGTGAGGAGAAGATCCTTACAAAGATGGTAGCGTTCAGTTTAAAAAATGAATTGCCATGTTGAGAGCACATTTTCAACATCAAATTGGCCTGGTCATGCATTATCTGGGAGAAAAATCATCATTGCCTTATTCAACATTTAGTCTTATTGCACAAGTTGCTGCATGTTTTCCTGGGCAGATTCCACTCTGGGAGAACTATACCAATGCTAAATACAACTTAGGAAATGATTAAAAGCATATGTTCTCTAACACTCACAGGTGGCCCCACTTTAAAGCACTGAACTAATGCCAAAGATAGACAGCAATGTGCATGGAAGACACATAGAGAGAAGAAAAGGAAAACCAAGAGATAATGAAAAGAGGGGAGCACATCAGAAGAATTTAGAAGTTCATTTCCTGTAGAGGAACAAATTCCTTTCCTTCCTGTCTGCCTCACTCCCAAACCAAGATAGCTTTTCTGTATTCCACAGGCTCCCAGCCACACCTCACGGACCTAATAAAAACCAGCTTCCTACTGCTTCTCTATTCATTAGCATATGTCTCAGGCACTCTCCACTAATCTTGAACAAATCTTATGCTCTGTGTAGCCATTTATTTCATGTCTTCATACACATGGGACAGTAAAACAGAAGATGAGTTATGCTGAGTTATTAGCAACTTCGTAGTTCTGTACCATAGTTTTGAGGCTTAAGCCCAACCAAAAGACCAAACTTCAATATAATCCATCTTGCACAAAATTCCTACCTACCTACTAATGAGTTATTAGGCAAACTGCTGAAGTGAACTATTGATTCTTTTTCCTAGTTCCTATTATTTCTGCTCACAAAATTTTCTTCTCCACTAAGCATCAGTGGAGAATATTTGTATTGCTTCTTAATGATTCAGCTTTCTGACACAAGGAGCTAGAAGTGGTTGCTCAAAGCTCAGTCCTTCTATAAGGCTAGGTCTCTGTACTTCAGCTAGCAAAAGTCAGAACAGAGCCTTAGGAAAGTATACATTCATTGATTCAATGGCATTGGTTCTTTTATACCTATCACCAGCTAATTACCAAGGAGGCAAGGAACAGCCAAATTAAGACTGAAGAAGGCAAGTGCACTAGTCAGCATGCCATCCAAATACCTAAAACAACCAACTTGCAAAGAGAAAACATTTATTTCAGCTCTCACTTTTGGAGATCCAAGCCCGTGATGGATTGCCTTGGGGCCTGTTTTATTCCATCACAGCTTACCTCACAGCGAGGCAGCAAAACAGAGAGAGAATGGGCTAGGATCCTCGAGTTCTTTTCTAAAGCATGTGCCAGTAACCTACAGACCTCCTACTAGGCTGCACCCCTTAATCATCCAAGCAACAGCATCAGGCTGCAGAGCAAGCCCTTAATAGGTGAATCCAGATCACACTATAGTAGCAATGGATGAGGAAGGGATGTCTTACTTCTATTGCTCTCCTAGGATCTGTGCAGCTTCAGCAACCCAGGAATTCTCTCAGTCCGTTCTTTTTGGGATTTTATAGAGGTTTCATTTTATAGGTAGGATGATAAATCAGTGATGATCCATTCAACCTTCAACCCTCTCCATTCTCTGTCAGTGGCAGGGAAAAGGATGGGAGAGATAGGATTGAATGTTCCAACACTTTAATCACAAGTTGTTTCCCTGGCAACCAGCTGCCCATCCTGAAGCTATGAGTTATCACTGATGTACAAAAAGATACTTACCAGTTTGAGATTCCAAGTGTTTTAAGAGCTGTATACCAAGAAGCAGAGATTAAAACCAAATTGTATTACCATAAAACAAAATTTCACAGTCTACCTCCAAGATTCTTTCCTCACATGGATTCCTTAAGCAAAACCATCATAAATGTCAGAAGACATTCAGACTATTTATCCCACAAGGGATAAACAAGGGAGGAGTTGTTTATCCCACAGAGAGACAGGAGGTTATCCATAGAACCACATCTATAATGGGAGCTGGGTCGGTTATCAGTAAATGGAATTGGCATTAAGACAGGAAAGCAGCAGCTTGAGACTCCACTCTTGAAAAGCTAAGTGGAGCAATATAAAAGAGCTCAAGGCCAGCCACGAAGAGTGAGATGAGTAAAATGCTCTTTGGAAGAGAGGGGTACTGAGCTCTGGGTTTATCCAAGTGTTAGGCTGATTCAAGAATAGCCTTCCAAAGTTTGAGCTACTATACACATAGGATGGGTCCCTAAAACCAGAAACATTTCACTTAGAAAAATAGGAAAATACCCAATGAACACGGAGCCTGAGGGAGACTGACTTTTAGATGGCCACTGCTTACTGAACGTCTTCGTTGCATGCTTTAATCTACAGTCTGTTTGGTACACAGATCTTTGATTAATAAAGGTCTCTACCATTGCATTTACAAGCTGTGTATGCCTGGAAGGGGTGACATGCACCTCCCACTTACCAAGAGGTATCTAAGAGATTATGCTCAGTGATGAGCACACTATTCAAAATAAGGACTCTGTTTCCCAAGGAACGGTGTAACTAAACCACAGATAACATGAGAATGTGTATAGGTGTGGAGACCCTGGAAGGTCAAAAATGACACATATCTCCACCAGAAGGTGACATCCCTAGAAGGATCTTTGCTCATCTCAGGTACAGTTTCATGCCGCCACATCACCTTTTCACTGTTCTACTCTAACTGTAGAATATTTCTTCTTTGGATGCTTAATTTGATCTACTCTCTAATACCCTTGACTTCTCAGGCAGAAGCCATTGATGATATATAATCACTTCAGGAGTAGTATGATAGTGCTATAGGGAAGGAAGCAGTCATAGGAAGCCATGTGGGTCTTGCATTGTTCCCTAGTTTTCCTTTTTACAGTGTTCAACATGGGAAGTAGATTGACTGCTTCTATCTTCAAGTAGTCAGGGCCAAAATAGAAAATGCATAGCATTCCTCACCTTTATTTGGACTCAGAAAACAGGGGTCAGAGGTTAGGGTTAAAAATCAGTACTGCTATAATTGAAATACACCAGCAAAGCTCATGGATAGTTGAGGAGTCTCATTGAAGGGGATATCACATTTTTCAACAATCTATTCTTAAGTGCACATGTCAACGAAAAACAGTGAGTCAGTAATACAACCCAGGACTGCTCAAGGGCAAATTATAAGCAGTAACACGGGCACAGGAATTCACATCCAGGGGCTATCACCTTGTTATGAGTCACACGCCTCACTGCCTACCAGAGGACCCACTTAAAATACTGCATTCTGAGTTCCAGATTATAATTAGTTAATTACCACTTGGTTCAGGGATTACAAATAAAGCACCTTTGGAAGATTAAATAATGCCTAGAACACCTGCCTCCAAATCTTACTTTTTATTACTTAAATATTTAAATTTTCTCTTTGAAAAGGAGAAAAATACCTTAAATTATGAAGAGGAGACAACTTAGAAGATGTTAATGACTGCAGATTCCGAGTCAAATCACTTAATTTGGTGTTATGTGCTACGTTAATTTCAGTTTTCCTACAGAAGAGGATGGCTAATTGAAGGTTAATCTGACATTTCTTCTCTCAGTGCTGTGGGTTCTGTCCCTTACCATCTCTCCCTGGCAAATTGATGCACACCCTTAATTCCTGAACACACTGGAGACAGCTGTTTTAGCAGAAGTTGCCTCCTGCTGAATTCCGCAGGCCCACCAGCAATCCATTAAAGAAGACAGCTTGGCCTAGGACCTGCGAGCTGTGTCTGGAGCTTCAGCTCTTCTTCACTGGCCATGTGGCCTTGGAGCAGGCATCCTCTCTCTGGGGCCAGATTCTTCCTATTTAATCCAGGGTTGCATGAAATGATCTCAAGGATGATCTAGCCCTGACGTGGAATTTGCAGCTCTCAGGAAGAAAAGTCTGTATGGTGAGGGTGCGGAGAAAGATGAGAGGCAGCAGCCTGGAAGGAAAAGAGTGAGCTCACAATCCAGCCAGGACTTGGTCCAAACATGGTAGGCAGCAGGATTTCCAGAGCCCAGCTCTCCTTTGCACAGTTCCCATGTCAGATCTTGGAAAACCAACATCTCCATGTAACCTTCTCTGTTTTGGCAACTTCTGGCTCCAAGCTGTCCTGGAGGCCCAGTTTCCATGCAGAAGCCATGAGTGTCTCCTGCAGGGCCTCATTCTCCTCCATATTCTTTTGCTCTCATAACTTGGCACACCCATGGCATGAAGAGTGATAATGAAGACAATTTATAAACAGACAACAGCAAAGCAAGGAGGGTGAAGGAGCTCCCCCTTCACCAGGGGAATGTAGAGAGCCACAAAAGGGATCCTAAGAACAAAACTACAGGAGATATCACAACTTCCTGTTGGAGAAAATCTCAGAAAATACCAACAGGAGCATTCAGGAAGATGCCGTAGCAGGGAGCTGGCTCATACATTCCCGGGGATGATTGAGGAAATCAAGAAGTGGGGGCAAAATGGTGAAATCTGGAAGAAAATTGCTAACTCCCAAGGGAAGAAGCTGGAGTGTTTCCACTGTGTTATTCTGACCTGGATGAGTCAGGGCAACTGACTCGCCAGGGGAAAACACAGGCGCAAGCATTGCCCTGCGTGACTAACAAGTCCTTCCTCACTTGTCTATCCTGATGCATGGATGGAGGTGCCCTCAATGGCCTGGGGGCTCAAAGAATAGCATCATAGAAATTATTCATATGGGGGGTAATTGGACCTTGATTTATGGGAATAGCATAATAAATCGCCTGTGTGGGCAAGGTGCTATAGAATACGAGCGTGTTTTTCCTACTTGCACCCATGTTGTTCATCACCATAACTGCAAAGTGCCTCTTAACAATAAGGCACAAATTTTTTTTAAATTTTTATGTATTTGGCACAGGGTCTCACTATGCAACTCGGACTTGGAGTGATCCTCTTGTTTTCAGCCTCCCCAGTGCTGGGATAACAGGTGTGCACCACCACACCCAGCCTCAAGCACAAATTTCATAAAAACTTCATAACAAATTCTGGGAATCTTCAGTTGGATAAAGAGCTGTGTTTGGGGAAGGGAGGCATTTTCTATCCTATCCATCTAACTAAACATAGGAATGCAATAAAAATATTTCTGACCAAGATAGCAGAAGGAGAATATTTTGATAAAGATCTCAGCCGCTTCCACGCTCCTCGTCAGCCTAACTGGAAGTGGTGACAGGCCACAGAAGGAGCTGCTGTGTCCCCTGCATTGTGTTAGGTTCCCTCTGTGTCTTGCTAAGGGCACAGTGGGGGCTTCATTCCTGCTATCAAGAAACACGCACCCCGGAGCTCACGCTAATGCCTTCCTGTCCCTCTCAGAGGACAGTGTCCTGTCACAGGATATGCTCTACTTTTAGAGCTGTGGATCTTCCACTGTGAAATAAAACAGATTTACAAGCGAGTCCTCCTGTAATCTGAAGAACCAAAGAAAATAGCCACCAAAGTGCAACAGAACAGCGGCCTCCACCCAGAGCCTCACGCAATCCAGTCTCCCTACTGGATCTCTGAAGGCAGTTCCCAGAACGGATTCCCCATTCCTGAAATGGATTTTTCTTTTGCTGTTATGAAACAAGTCAGTTCACTTAAAGAGTACAGGAATCATTTTCCCTGCAGCTTTTGCCCAAGTTCTACCTGATAGAGTAGCTAAGTCCTACAGCCTTTCTACAAGAATGGGGTGCCTTCTAAGATCAAATGTGACCTCGTTGTCAAACAGCTTGGATTCTAATGAAAGAGTACATAGAGAGGATAGAAGAATTGAGTTCCAACCCTAAAACTAAAAAAAAAAATTGTCCAGTAATAAAATCAGAAGACATCAAACTGGCTATTTAAAGTTATCCTGGGTTCGTTAGAGCTTCAACATGGTACCTACTGCTGAGCTGATGACAGGCAGGGATTTTACAGAAGTCAGTGGATCTCATTAGCACCAGGGGTCCAGCAAGTCAAGCACTTCCAGGCTACAAATTATTGGTGACATTTTTAAACACAGATTGGCAACCAAAGCCAGGACAGTACTCTGTGCCCTAGGAACATTATTAGGGAGCAAATGCCCTACACAACTTTTCTAATGTATGATATTAAAGAAAACAAAAAAAGAACATCCTAGGATGTTTGTTGTAACACTGACACCTATGTTTAGGAGTCTGGCCCGTGTTTACTTCAATGAACCCAAAACAGGCTTGTTAGTGATGTTTATACTTCACGCTCACTTTTAGGAACATGTGTATGCAGGCATCAGGTTGTGTCAATTCATTATCATGATGAAAGTATATAGAGGGTTGTTGATAATTTTAGACTTCGCTGTCCCTACCAAATTCCAGACTCTTTCCATTGTGAACTAATCATTCTCCAAATGGCCCATATGTTAAACCTAAATATTCCACAAGTATAACCCAACACTGTCAGATACGAACCATTCCCAGGAATAGATTGAGTTAATGGCTGACAAGTAGGTTTTTCTCAGGTACATTCTCCTTAAATTGTCAATGCTTGCTCTCCACTGACTTTTGAAATCCACTGGTAGACAATAAGATGGACAAATGAATAGTAAATACTCCAAGGAAAACTTAGGAACTGCCAAGTCTGCTGGTCCAACACTTTGATTCCAACACTTTGATCATTAGATTTTGTGCTGCATGGTCTCTGGCTCTTCCCCAAAGTCAAAATGACCATGAAGAGTAAACATTTTCAAATGGATTCAGAACTTTAAGGTAGTCACAAGAGCACAACTAAAGATGCTCACAAAATAGAACACACAGTGAGTAGCAGCAGATGAACCTCCTGACTGGGTTTTCTGTAAAGATGTCATCCAAAACATCACACGTTATGTCAGAATGCGATGATGCATTTTTGGGTTCTAATCATAGGAATGGTTGTCCCCTGGGCAAGTAGCTTAACACAAAAGTCACAGCCTTGATTACTGTCCCTTTTCATTATGGCTTCTAGAAAGTTCACTGACCAGTCTGTTTAGGTTCAGTAAGCGCAATGGATTGCATAGCATATACTTTGTGTAAATACATCTTACTGATTTATTTATTTAAGTGCTGAGAATAGAACTCAAGGCCTTGTGCACTAAACATGCACTTTAACAATGAGTTACACCTCTAGCCCTCTCTTGTTTTGCACTTTAAAATAGTGTTTTGCACTTTAAAAATAATATTACATTAAACTGATTTTGGAACTCAGTCTAATAAGACAAGGTGCCAATGAAAGAACACAAGTGAAAAATATACATTATGCTCACATTGCTGTACTTAACACTTTTGGCTATTTAGTAATCAAAAACTGCTTTTTTATAATGTTCCCATAAAGAGCACAGTGCCTGCCAGGCATAGGAGTGAGGCAGTGGGCTTCCACCTCGGCTATCACACTGAAGCACTTTCAGCAGAAGTCCAGCAACACACCAGGCATGATGCCACACTATTATGGGTGGAGTGGGAAGCTGTGACCAGAGTCACCTCAAGGATAAGGTTGTGACAATGGCAACTTTCAGGGCCCCACTCAGAACTTCTGAGCATCGGAATCTGCAATTCAAATGTCCTTGGGGAATTCTTTAAAACACTAAATACTTGTGCAATTTTACCAAAAAGTTCTGGTGAAGACAGTTGGGAAACCCCTGTTCCAGAGAACAAGCAATAAGAAATTTTAGAAGGCTGAGAAGAAAAGGGGACAATCGGGAATTTGATGGCTTCCTGTAGAAAGGCGGAGGAGTCTGCTGACAACCTCGGCCTCCAGAACCAGAGTCCTGGGTTCAAGTCTTAGCTGTGGGGCTACTGACTGTCTCGGGCAAGTCCTTTGACACTCCACATGTTCCTTAGCCCTGATGTCTGCATCCTGTTGTAAAGTGAGGTTGTTGGCAGCCAAGGATTATTGGGATGGTTTTATGAGTCATAAGAAGGTCTTCAGAACACTCTTCAAAACAGGAGAAGCTTCCTTATTCCCACCCCCTTGATCAAGTAGCTTGAGCTTGGCTGTATCCATATGTCCCATCAACCCAGCAGCCATAATGCTCATGGCACTTAGAAGAGGTATACACGAAATGTATGAAAATCATCAGTCACCTTAAGTGCAAAAAATATTGTGTTTACTGCAATCATAGTGTCATCTCAAAAAGTGTCAGAGATAGATAGACAGCCTTAAATAAACAAAACATAATGCCCACTTGATAATATAATATGTATATTTTTTCTAACTATATTTGTGAAGAGGTACCTGACATTACCTCAAGGGGCTGAAATGTGATTTAGCAGGCAAATAAGATCCTAGCGATTACAACACTTTATGGCCAAAATGGAGAGCCGAGCTATGCAGGAGAAGAGAACAATTAGGGAAAAGTATCCATAGAAGGCTCCCCTATGGAAGAAGAGTAAAATAATTAAAGAAGTTGAAAAATAATGTTTTAGGGAAATAATTTGATGCAAGTATTGTGGCATAAAAAGCAAAGAAAGCCTACATAGAAAAGATGTCAAGGTACAGGCATTAAGATCTGCTATCCACTGAAGATATCCACTGAGGGGTCTCAAAGCAACTGGAAGACATTCTGAACTGGCAAAAGTTCCAAGATTTGCTACAGGATGGGGTTAACCTAAGCCAATGCATAAAAAACATACTATATTATGATTTTAGATCATGGCCTGATTCTAAAAAGACTTATCACTAGAATCAGAGAAATCATTTTCTAAAAGAGAGAAATCCACTCTGTATCCTTGAATCTAAGATTACGCCCCATGAATCCTAAACTATAACAATAGCTACAATAAAATGATTGTGCTGCCGGGATTCGTCTACTCGCACATTCCGTCTGGCCCATTTGCACTGCACAAAGGAATGGAGCCTTTTGTCTCCCTGCTACCTGTAAATAGGAAGGAACGTGGGAAAGATTGCCATCAAGATCAGAAACAGATGCTTATATTTGCACAAAATGTAGAGTGTGTTTTAAAGAGATCAGCTTAAAATTTAGTTTATTAAAACAGAATACAACCAAGCAGTTTAAAAGAGCACTATTAATATTCTGTTCAAATCATCCCTTGATTTCTATTTTGAAGGGCACCATAAGACAGCTTGATTTTTATTACAGTGAAGAAAAATATGACTCCTTTACATTAATCAAAAAGGACCATAAAAATAGGTTTCACTAAAAGTGAACACTGACAAGTCCAAATGGTGAGTTTGATTTTGTGAAAAGATAAAGAATCTCTTTAGAAATATTGTAATCAATTCTGAAAAACTTAATTTTATCCCTGTAGCTTTTTAGCTACTGTGATTTTTCAATCTCAAATGCTTCTTGGAGTCATCTTAGCCTGACTCACATAAAAAAAATGAACTATTTTGCTCCGCGCAGAATGGCCAGCTCCTTGCAGCACACACATTAAGCGCAGACTCCAGCGGGCTCTCATCAATACACTTGGTTCTGAAGCCTCGATCCTCCACACAGGCAGAGAGCTGCACTGGAGACAAGGACAGAGCGCCTGCGATGATTGATGCTCTGGGCAGTGCGCTGACAGTGACGCCCTAGGAAACAGAGTAGAAAACCATCTGAAGGCAGCCAATAGGGCCTCAGGGAGACACTGACCAGCAGGGACCAGGGCTCCCCACTAAAGTCAACAGAACTGAGACATGGTATTGCACACGGTGCTTCACGTGAGCTCTGGACTCTGTCTATATATTCTATGTCAAAGCACTGCACGGGCTCCAGGGCCTCCCTTGGACTAGGACTGATGAGTAAGCTTCTTAGCCAAGGGTCACGGAAGCACTAATCAAGGAGGCTGCTCTCTCTGCACCTCTTTCTTCACACTCTCCAGCTCGCTTTGACTGGCAGCTGTGATTGGAATCGTTATTGCAAGCACATCCAAGTATTTGGACTTTGACTACAAAACCGTACAGATCAAACACTGAGAAGGACATGCAGCTATAGAGAATTGGTGATGGCTGAGACCTGGTACAGGGAGCCTTCCACTGGGACACGCATGCCAGTTAAGGCTCACTATTTTCACTAGACACGTGTGTGGTAATGCAGATATTTCCCTTAGCTGAATGGCAAACAACTAAACTAGCATGAGCTTTCTAAGTATTGTGCAATTTTTCTGGGGAATTTTGAAGCTCATTAAAAGTGTTGCGTAGCAGCAACTAAATCAGATATGCAATGCTGAAAACAGTAAGAGAATGTCGTAAAAGTTGGAGGCATTTTTTTGCATTTCACCATAGATTACACTCACAGGCCCATAGAATGCAAGAAATCTGGACTTCACATCTCTAGATCTTTTAGGAGAAACTAAAACAACAAGCTGCCTATCTCTTCATAGGAGAGGATTGGAAAAGATGTGTGAAATATCTGAAACTTTTAAATTAACACCTGCCTACTAAAAGAGCGAAAATAATTCAGAGCCCAAATACGCTTCTGGAAAGAGCTAACATGAGAAACTGACATTTGAGTTCATAAGCTTCCAGTTGGATAAACTTGTTTTTGGAGCGCCTGCGATGAAATGATTATTCACCCTTTCTGCCCATTGATTGTCCTACTGAAGGACAGACAATCTACATTTCTGTCAGCAATTCCATAAGGAATTCCCAGGGGAAAAAAAAACTTGCTATTAAAATCACATAGTATGGAGAGTGTCCTGTACAGTGTGGGCAAATGATCAAAGCTCCTTTCTGCCCTAATATTTGATAGGTCCACTTTTTCCTGGGAAAGGAAATGTCCATCTCAACCAGATATATACTCAGCCCTGAGAAGAAAAGATGCTGAGTAAGGAATTCTTGCTTTGCCTCTCTCAGACCTGGCTTATTCCCACAGAGTGGCCTGAGCACCGCCCCTGTGGTTTGGAGCTAAAGTCTGAGGGGAGACTTGTTCCTTCATTGCTCTTTCAGGTTATCCAATTGAAATGATGTTTTGCAGAGTTTTGCTTGTCTTCTGCTTCTTGCTCTTTGGTTTTTGTTTTTAAATAACAACAGCTGTGTTCTGAATCAGCTTCTTTTCGTTCCTTTTTAAAGTGGCTGGAATCTAGGGGTTTGAAAGATGCTTCTTCATCCCATTGATCAAAGATCCCTTTCTCTGAGAACTGGTTTGCTCCCTAGCTGTACATTAATCAAATCCTCCCCTCTTTGCCAGCGCCAAAAGTGTTTTCCTTCCCGCCCCTCAAGCTGAGTCTGACTCTACATGAGGAAACTTGATGAAGTAGCTCTGCTGGGAGAGAGACCCAGCAGGGCTTTCATCTCGAAGGCCACAGATTCCATCCCAGCCTTCAGATTAGTTTACTAAGCCATAAGGCTGAGTCGTATCTGACCCCTCGAGCCCCCTTCTTCCTGGGGTTGGGACCAACACCTGAGAACTGGCAGGGACGACCCGGTGTGTTTGTGAAGCCGTGACCTACAAGCGCTGACCTCCTGAGGGGCAGGACCCTTGCTCGCACACCCTGGATCCGCTTCCAAAGGCAACTCCGTTTCTCTGCTGTCAGCCACTTGTCCATTTGTCTTCTTTGAGTCATTTTATCTCTTATAATACATTTTTATTGGTCCTCTTGAATTCTTGGAGAGGTGAAGCTCTAATTGAGAATAATCTTGCGCACATACTGCAGGATCTACTTTAGTCAGAGTGGCATTATTATTAGGTAGCCCCCCCTTTCACCTGGAAGAGTAAACACCTTAGTGAGTACACAAATTTCAATTTCCCAATCATACTCTAATTGCTTGCATTTGTGTTCTCCCTGCTTAGCCAGTCTTACTCTGCGAGCAACCATTCCAATTCACAATGAATAACTAAATAAATAACTAGTATTCTCAGAGCCAAAACATCAAACCAGTCCTTTAAGAAACACAGAAAATTCAGCTTAGAAATCTGTTACCTAGCAACCCAAAACTAACTTTTCTCTCCATTTTCCAAACCAGCTGATAGCCTCCTGTTGGCTTGTCAATGTTCCAGTGTAAAACTTCTTTCCTCTTTTTAAATTAGGAATGAAGCTTTCTTTTGTTTCTTCAATTTTTAAGGCATTGACTTTAAACATCATTACTTTGGGTTTTTTTGAATTTTGCAGTTACCCTTTCTCCCTGGTTCTCTGTTGGTCCCCATTTGTTTTCCTTCCCTGATTAAAAAAAATTTCTTTTATCTTCCAATTAGGTACTATATCTAAGAAAAAAAAATTGCATATATCTCATAAAAGGGCACAAGCTTCACATGAGAATTTAATTGATTTTAATTAATAATAATAACACCAGGCAATTAAATGGCATTATACTTGGCAACACCTTTTCATGTCCACTAATTCACTTAATTAAAATCTTAGATGCTCATGCAAATTTCTTTGGTGTTTGACACCATGCTCAAAATTGTTTCAAACTGTGGTAGTAGGGTTTGTGGTACTTATTTTCTGTTGCTTGTTTTAAATGGCAGGCCAGTATCAGGAAAGGGGGCTTTCACATGGTAATTTGGTATTTCTACTCTTCACAGTGCTCAGAAATCTAGAGGAAAATCAGAATGAAATCTTTTATCTGTTCCTATATTTTTTTTTCAACTATGGGTTCCATTGTCTAGGTACTCAGCCTTGGACAGGGCTGGCTAAAGATTTTTTTCTTCCTGTGCCCTCAGCCCCACTAGGTCTTTAGCAGGATGGTCATTGAGACCCAGTGCAAGGAGCTGACATCCCTGCAGCCCCAGTGTGCATCTTTATCTTGATGCCTTTGTCTTGCAATTCAAAGTCTTTGAAAACTCCCTAGACTAAAGACAAAGAGACTGGACAGCAAAACACCTGCCTAAAGACCATTGTAGCATTGCTATAAATGCAGCTATGACCCAGGTCCCTGTGTTGAATTTGCTCATGGGGCTTGGTTTTGATGCTGTTGCTTCTTGAACACAATCTCATTTCTTATTGGCTTCTGTGTGGACTCCCACACAGTGGATTAGTGTCCAATGTAGTTGATTTCATAGACAGAGTGGCTTCTACTCTTTGAAACTCCATGTCCACCAGCAGTTTCCTAGGAGGCTGGGGTTGGGTTAGACAAAACAAATCACCAAGTTTATTAAAGTCACACAGCTTCTCACTACTACAGTATAAAATACTCTGTAGAGCCTTGGTCTTTGGTTTTGGGGGTTTGAAACAAAGCTTTAGCAGAATTTGTTATAAAAATCGTCCAGATAGTCAATGTAAAGATGTGAATAAATTAACTTAGATCAGGGAATGTTCACTTCAAAGGACTGTGTTTAGACATCAACAAAATATAAGAGGAACAAATGTTTCCAAAAATATTTCAATCCTTTGGCAGCTGTATTATTTGGTTTGTGTTGAAGGATATGTGAATATGTATATTTTAAGGCTTCAAACATGTAATGTAAAGAAATAGAGCAAGAATATAGTTAAATATCCATCCCGACTTCCCACAATGCTTTCATGGGCCAAGGAGACCTTAGTAAAAAGAATATTTCTTTCATTCTTTCACACCAGCAGAATTTTCCAAGAGGTTTTTCCATTCTTCCCATGTCCTCTCCACCACAGGTAACTGGCTGCTCATCAAGGAAGGCCTTAGCCACCAAGTAAATGCCTTGTGTCCAGGACCAGTATATGACTTGTGGGTCCAAAGCAAAAGAAAACACAAGGTCCCAGTTTCAAAAGTTATCAAGAAGTCCCTGGTGACAACCATAGGCCATATAACCAAATGCAGGGCTCTCCTAAGTGCAGGACCCCCAGTGATAATGCGAGCCATGCTGCCTGCGGTAGAGGAGCCTCCTCTCAGATGGGGCTGGGACATCATAAAAACATACAGGCAGAGCAGCTGCTCTCCCTCCGCCTCCAGTGAGTAGAGAAGGAGCTTTGGGGAGGCAAAGGATGAGAAGGAATAGTGATTGGTATCAGGCATTATACAGATGGTTGTACTTAATACCTAACCCTTGGAACGACATCCTGATTGGAACAGGTCAACTGAGCAGATGAAAGAAGCTTGAAGAACATTCCTGAGCGTACAATTTAGAAGCATTACAGATCCTAGTGGAATCATGATCAGGCCCGTCCCAAGGCTGACCCCAACTCTTTGTCCTTGGTCGGGGAAGTCTATTCATTTACAGTTGGATAAGTCTAGCCAAAGCAAGACAAAGGAAAACTAGAGTTACCAGTTCTCTCGGTCCTCTGTCTCTGTGACTTCTAAATCCTGAGAATCAACCAACTGGTGATCAAAAATATTTTTTTAAAAAATAACGTGTCTGTACTGAACACATACATACTTTTTGGTCATTGTTCCCTAAATAATACAGTATGACAATTATTTATAGCATTTAGATTGTATTAGGTATTATTTTCAATAATCCAGAAATTTAAAGCATATAAAAGGATGTTGTAGGCAAATACTCTGCATTTTATGTAAAGGACTGAGCATCCACAGGCTTAGATATTGCAAGAATCCCAAGGGAGTCCCCCATGGATACTGAGGGATAACTGTTCATTCATTGAAAGAGTTTTGTTGCTGTGAAGGTTTGAGTCTCCAAAGCCTCATACCACCATGGGAGATGGGCTTCTCCAAGGTAACTGAATCTAGAGTTTGTGACTATCATTGTCCAATTATGGGTACTAGTGCTACACAGCCCTAGGGTGAGTAGTCTGCATACAGCGTAAGGGACAGGAAGAGGCTCATTCTCACACCTCCTTTCTTGCTTTTGGTATCCTCTGCTGCCATGATCTATTCCCCTCCACCATGTGCTACCCTGCCTTGGAGCTGGACAATTATGGGCTGAAACCTTTACAAACTGTGAGCTAAATAAACCTTTCCCTCTTTAACTTTGGGTGGCAGGTATTTTGTCCCAGCAACATGAGAAGTCTAACTTGTAATCAGCTGTGACTCCCCCACCTTCGGCCTGCTCACTCTGGTCTTTAGATTTTTCAGCCTCTTTCCAGGAGCCCTGTGCCCTTCCTATTCTCAGAGGCCAGCACGGCCTCTACCTTGGATTCATGGTATCTCCTTCTAAATGGTACCTCCTGCCCACCAGAGTGCCCCATCTTGCATAGGGAGAACCTGGCAGGGAACTGCTATCTGAGGAGTTAACTGAACAACATGTTCACATGGTAATTCTTAACTTGACCAAAAAGTGAATAATGCATGAATTTCAGACCCTTACAGTGAAATCAATGAGGTGAGCTTTTTTGTCCTCTAAAATGTGCTTTCCTGAATCCCTCAAACTATGCCTCCTAGTTACTTTAGGCATTTTATGTGCTCAAAGAAAAGAAAATTATTCAGCCACAATTATCACATTTATAGGTCAGGTATCAGTTTGATCAGATTGTGAGATCAGAAATTACCTCGGGTACCACAGAGCTACCCTAGACAGCAGACATAAAACACCATGACTGGTCTGCAATATCCTGTATCCTCTCAGCATGAATCCCACAGTAAACAAAATTGCCCCTTCTGCCAAGTTCATGGCCAGCAATTGTATGATATGGAGAAATGTCCACAATGGGTTAAAATGAAATCATCAACAGTCTTTGACTGACGATGGAGAACAGGCCTGGACCATCGCTCCCGAAGTGCACTCACTGCTTGGCCCATGTCACTCTGAGGACACGCAAGACCTCCACATCGTCCTTGCTGGGTACAAGATAGTTTTGTCTCAGGGTTCCCTGACTTAAATTTCCAGATGATTTTGTCTGACAAGAAGGAAGCTCACTAGATTGTGTATTGATTCTGATATAGGGTCAGGTTCAGACAATGCACATTTAGTTGTGGACTAGGATTTTATCCTGGAATGTATATAGATTTGTCTGACAGTCTATGCATTGACTTCTAACAAGATAATTAAGTAAAACTGTGAAAAGCCAACCCAGAGGAAGCTGAAAGAGTTTCCTGTTCTTTCTGCCTATTCTCAGCAGCATCGCTGTTACTTGATTCCCTGTAACTTCTTCAACTTCCATGACCCTGGACTGCAATTAATCTTTTCTTCCCCTCATCAATTCTTCTTTTCTGATTCCTTTACCTCCACCCTGGCTTCTGGAGCCTAATCATGGCTCTCTCCTCAGACTCTCTTTATCTCTCACAGACCATTTCTCAAAGGTACTTGTCACAGTGTCAAGTTGTCAACTTGGCCTCAAGTCTTTTCTCTTCTGTCTCTGCTGACTTGCATCCTGCATTTCCCATAAACTGAACAGGTTCCTTCCACCATGATTTCAGAACATTTCAAATGAAAATCCAAAGGGAAAAACAGTACTTGAGGAAATAAAAATGTCTCTTGTTAGTCTAACTTAGGCCCAACATCATTCTAGCCAGAGCAGCTAGAGGGGATCTAAGAGCCAGGAGTAAGGTTAGACTGAAAGAGCTCAATGTAAGGTCCCAGCAATGAAATTCTACAGTTATTACATTTTCGCAAAGACACTTTGTTCTAGGGCCGGCCAAATAGCTCAGCAGATTAAAGTACCTGCAAGCAGGCTCAGGGGCCAGGGGTTCGATCCTGGGCCTGCTGTGCCAGCCCTGCCCCTGGGACATGCTGAGATGGGGATTGAGACTGGGCATGGTGGCACACACCTGTAATTCCAGCTTTTGGGAGGCTGTAAACAGGTGGATCACTTCGAGTCCAATCTAGTAGTGAGACCCTGAACACCCTGTAGACCCTTCCCTAAAATGCAAAAAAAAAAAGAAAGATTATGGTCCAGAACACTTTGTCTTTGGGGGAATTTTCCTGGTCAATTAGAATCAAAACAATAATGTCACTGCTGTCTCCCATCTTGCTCTTCCTTTCCCATCTCATTAGTCACCATGCCCCACTGATTCTCACCCTGCCCTGGCTCCATCACCTCCAGGCTAGTACAGCAGAAAAACTAAGCTGATGTGACCAAAGTCTTTGAGCTCCATCAAAAAGACTTTGGCGCCACAACCCCTGTAGCATTTTATCAACCAGTAAAATCTCTGAGAAAAGAAAACTTGAATAACGTAAGTCATGAGTGGAGAGAGGATGGAGAAGAAAAACCAGGTGTGAGAAGCCCAGGGCGATGTCTCAGTTTGCAGCCACTGCTGTCTCCTGGATGAACTGCTGATGTGCCACTGCCTCTGCCACCCGCAGTTCCCCACCTGGCACTGCAGTTGGCTTAGCTTATCCACCCCACCTTCACCACCCCAACCACCCCAAACCTCTCAGGCTTAATTTTCGCCTCCCTACCCCAAAACACATCACATTGTTAACCAAGTTTGCTTTCCTTTCTTACCCAACAAAAAGCAACATGTTCTCCTTTTCCATGGGACCCTATTTTCAGCCCATTCCTTAGTGACCTCCCTGGACCCTTTATCTCATTCTGAGGACATTGCAACTGCCTTTCAGTCTCTTGAAATTCTTACTCGTGTGAATAGTGATGCTAGATTCATATTGGGAAAATGTTATTTGTGTTCATTTCTTACTCAGAAATCCTCAGTGAATGGCTTCCTTTTTCCATGAAATAGTCTAAAATCTTTAAGCTTGGGCCAGGAATATAGCTCAGTGGCACAGTACCTATCTGGCAAGTGCAAGGTTCTGAGTTTGATTCCCAGTGTGAAGGAAAGAAAAAAAGAAAGTTAGTAAGTAAGTTAGTTAGTTTTGATTCTTGTAAGCATGGCCTGCTAAAATATCTTCCATTGCTTTCTCCAGCAGTCCTGGAGCTGGCCATACTCCTCACTTGACTCTTGAACAGGTGAAAACTCATTTATGCTCCAGTCAGGCCTCCCACCCTCCCCATGGACTGAGGACTCCTGCTACGGTGCTGCCAGTTACGAGATTCTACCTGTTCCTAAAGACTCAACCACCTTTGTGGACTACAGTTCTGCTCCAAATTCAGTCATAGAGGGTCTGTCCCTTTTGTTCATCTCCTGAGACTCAGTATCTGTTATCTGATGACTTCTCCTACCCAGTGTACTATAACTGCTACATTTGTGTTGGAATTGCAGATTCTAGACATATCTTAGCTTTGCTTCCATTTCTGGAGCTCTGACTAATACTTCTTTATGTACAGTACATCATAGCATTAAATACAATGTGCCCCACACAGCAGGCTTTTAAAGTTTCTTTGGCTAACAAAATTAATGAATGAATAAATCATTCAGAACAATAAGTCTTGATCTCTTCTTTCTTAAATAGCTACAAATTTTGCTCTCTCAGTGTTTCTAAAATGAGACAAGGTTTTTAATCTCAAGATTCCTATACATAAAAAATATGTGGCTCTGCGGAGGGCAGGAGACAGTGAAAACCTGGTGGCAGCAGCAAGAACATGAGACACTGCTTTCCAAGGTCGCCGCAGAGCCAGTGGCTTCCTGGTGAGTGAGGTAAACTGGTGCTGGGCTTCTTCCAATCCACAGTGGAAGAGAAGCGAGCAGGCAGAACTGTCATTTTGTTTCAAAGGATTGTTTCTTGGTGAATCTTAGCAGCAGAACAGTCCTGCCTTGCGTCAATGCCACCACCCCAGAATGGAGGGAAGGAAGAACCACTGAGTCACAGTGGCCTGGCAACAGCTGGAAAGCAGACTGGGGCGATACTGCTGAGAGGTAGGAGCTGGGACCATTCCGACTCCATTGTGGTGGCTACCGAAGGCGAGTCCTAACCTTAAATACAAAGGACTAGGAATGACCCCTGGTCATGACCACCACCAAGCAGAAAAGCAGCCTTGACCTATGGCAGGGCGAGGGTGCAACCCCACCACCATGACTCGCAAGTGATGTGGAACACAGGAAGCTGAGGAAGGTCCAAAGGGAACCAACTGTCCAGGAGCCGTGGAGCAAGCCTGGCCCTCCCTATCCAAGGGCACCACAGCAACTGGGAAAGTGCCACAGAGACAAACCCAGTAAGGAGAAGTGAACTCTCAGAATGCTGTCAGCTGAAGAACAGTCCCAGCCCCCATATCCACAGGCCAAAATGAGCCGAACATGCAGAGAAATCCTACTGCAAGCTCGGTGGAGTTACACAGCACATTTCTGGGCTCCAGCTTGGACACCATCTCAGAACTGCGGACACATAATTTATTATTTTTCTTTATTGATTGCGTGTTTGACTGGTTTGCCTTTTTCTGTTTGGTTAGGATTTCTTCTGTTTTGCTTCATTATTAACTATTTAGGTTCCTTTTCATTTTGGCCTATTCATCTTCTTTCTCTCGTCACTCAATCTCTCTCTTGATTTTATAATTTCATTTAAGTGAACATAATCTCTTCTCTTTTTGTTCACTTCAATATTCTTTTGCTTTCTCTTTTATTCTTTATCTCTTGTGCTCTTCACCAGTTTCCCAAATTTTTGATGATTATCCTTTGCCCTCCAGCTTTGCTCCTATTATATTTCTCCTTGTTCATCTCTGTTTTATCTTTTATCCCACTTAAATCTCCCCACACTCCACTCTGGCGAAACTCACTACATAGAGGTTTCTGGTATATGCTGGATTTTATTACACAACTGTAAAGCTCAGGTAAAGATAAAAGCAGAAATTAATGCAATCGAGACTAAGAAAACACTAGAACGAATCAATGAATCAAAGAGTCAGTCCTTTGAAACATTAAATAAAATTGTTAAACCCTTAGCATCTTTATCAGAAAAAGGGAAGAAAAACTCATGTTCATGTAAATTGGAATGAAAAGGGTAAAGTCATAATGAGTCCTGCAGAAATCCAGATGATCATAAATATCTACTTCAAGAATCTGTACTCTAATAAGATGGAAAACAAGAAGAAATGGACAGATTCCTAGATACATATGAATTGCCAAAACTGAAATAAGAAGATATAAAAATTCTAAATAACCTAATACCAGTTAATGAAATTGAAGATGTAATTAAAAATTTACCAACACAGAAAAACCTAGGTCCAGATAACTGCTGAATTCTATAAGAAATTTAAATGAGATCTAATGTCACTACTACAGAAACTCTTTCATGACAGTGAAAGGAATGCAATTCTGCCAAAATCATTCCTGGAAGCAAGTGTTACCCTGATGCCAAAACCAGAGAAGGACCCAACCAGAGAATAAAACTACAAGCGTATCTCCCTAATGAACATAGATGCAAAAATTCCCAATAAGATATGGGCAAACAGAATGCAGCAAATCTTCAAGATTATACACCATGACCAAGTAGGATTCATCCCAAGGATGCAGAAATGATTTAACATACTCAAATCAATAAATGTAATATACCATATCAACATAGCCAAAGGCAAAAATCACATGGTCATCTTAATAGATGCAAAAAAGTATTTAACAAAATACAACACCCACTCATGATGAAAGCAGAAAATTGGAATAGATCCTCTTTATCTCAATTCCATAAAGCCATATATGACAAACCAACAGCCAGCATCATACCAAATGGGCAAAACCTGAAAGATTTCTCTCTAAAATCAGGAACAAGAAAAGGATGTCCACTATTACCACTCTCATTCAATATAGTTCTAGAAACATTGGCCAGAGCAATTAGACAAGAAAAAATGGGCCAGGGAGATAGTTCAGTAGAATAAGTGCTTGCCTGGCAAGAGCAGGGTCCTGAGTTCAATCCCCAGTACCACAAAAAATAAAAAATAAAGAAAAGAAAAGAAAAGAAATAAGGCTAAGAAAGGAATAAGTTAAACTATTGTTATTTACAGATGACAAGACACCATACACGAAAGATCTCAAAAATTCCACCAAAAGACTTCTAGATTCAGTAATCCAGTTCATTAGTGTAGCTTGATACAAAGTCAACACTCAAAAAATAATATTATTCCTGTATACAATCAAGCACACTGACACAGAAATTATGGAAACAACACCTTTCGCAATAGCATCAAAAAAATAAAATTCCTTAGGAATACTTAGGAATACAAAGGCAATAAGCAATCTGTACATTGAAAACTACAGTACATTGAAAGAGGAGATCAAAGAGGATTGCAGAAAATGGAAAGATGTCCCTTACTCATGGGTAGAAAAAAAATCAACATAGTGAGAATAGCCATACTCCCAAATTTATTATACAGATTTAATGTGATCCCAATGAAAATATCATTGGCATAGCTCAAAAACTACAGAACACGTTCCTAAAATTAATTTGAACTAGAAGAGACCTATCTTAGCAAAAATAATTCTAGGTATAAGAAATGCCAAGTCAGGGGGCATCATATTCTTTGGCTTGAAGTTATGCCACAAAGCTATTGTGATAAAAACAGCATGACACTGGCAAAAACACAAACCTGAGAATCAAAAGAACAGATTAGAAGATGCAGAACCTGCGTCAAACACGTACCTTTGACAAAAGGGGAAAACACCTTCCCTGAAAGAAAGATAACTTCCTTAATTA
>NW_004524720.1:2744902-2752331 GCF_000260255.1 Octodon degus | reverse complement strand
TCAGAGGCATTTTAAACCTAGTGGTCATATAATAATTTTGTTTCAGGATAGCAGAAAACATTCATGATGTCACATAAAGTTAAGGAAAGATAAGTATGTAGCTATATGGAGCATGACCTCAGTTAGCCACCGAAGTGACCCCCAGAATTCTCCATCTCTTCCTTCTCTCTGCACCAACCGTGCATCTGGGTTTGGTACTTATGCAGGATCTTGTCTTGTGTGAACCATGAACATAGAGACCCTCAGGGAGCAAGCACTGGATGAACACTGTTGGATGGGCCTAGTAATTCTGAAAATGACACAAACATGCACCCTCATTAAGGTCTTTTTCCACAGACACACTGAAGTTAGAACCCATTAAAAGAAATTCAGATGGCTTGTGACTGCAGAGAAAGGTTCAGTGGGGCTGATGACTTTCCATAATCTGCTCCACATCCCTATGCATAATCCATAGGGGCAGAGAATGTGTGTGCCACTTGCCTTCCCAGTCTGTTCCCATCACATAGCCCAGGACCTCCTTGGACATTTAACAGCCCTTACATTCCACAGGTTGGTCCACCCACATAGGTATCCCCATCCCAATAATGCCTGCAGGTGGAACAGTACAAGAACAAAAAGAAAACACAAAGACTCTTATTGCCAAGTCTGTCACGTTATCTGTTAGCATAACTCCGACATGCTAAGCATCCCTGTAGCCTTCTTCCCAGCCTTACCAAAGACCTGGTTTCACAGTGTAGCATGTAACTGGGAATAGAGTGCACAGGAGGGAAATCTTTCACTGTTGAGGATAGAAATGCCTGGTTATGTGGCCAGGCAAGTTCTATAATAAAATAGCAAGAGTGATTTTTCTATGCAAAGTTAAGTTTACAAATTAATTGTCTATTGTATTTACACATTCACACTTTTTCTTCCATTTCCTAAATTGGCATAACAAAATTTTAGGAACAATCAACATTTTAAAGCTTGTTTACTACATCTACTAAAAATTTTCAACATGTTTTTCTATCAGCCCACATCCTGTTAAAAGAAACCATAATTTAAAGATGAATACTAAGTGGGGATTTGGACAAGCCCTACCAAGCAGTATTTTATTGGAAATCTTATCAATTTGAATGGAATATACGTCATGCTTCTCTATGTCTTATCTGTCCATTGTATACTACTGTAGCAGTGCCTGAGACTGGGTAATTTATAAAGAAAAGAAATGTATTTTCTTGTAATTCTGGAGGCTGGAAAGTCCAAAACTAAGTGCCTGTGTATGGCATGGGTTTTTATGCTGTACCACTCTATGGCAAAAGGATGCAGGCAAGAGAAGGCTGGGGGTGGGGGGGCACTCACTTTCCTAAGGAATCCACTCCCATGATGGTGACATTATTCCCTTCATGAGGACAGAGTCCACCTGGCCTAATCACCTTTTATAATGGCAATTATATTTCAACATGAGTTTGGGAAGGTTCCACATTCAAACCACATCAAAACTCCAGTGAGATCATGCCCTCTGGAATTTTTCTGAGGCAGCACACAATTTTACACTACTGATCCAAAGTTTGCATTCTGAAGGATCCTCCTGATCTCTGATTTCCTGTAATTCAACAGCTCTGAGCTGCTGAGTTTCAATGTACACTATAGTTCTTCTGATTAAGAATATGGTTCTGTATTTGTTACAAGATTTGGATCTCTACGCTGGGAGGGAAATCTGAGTCTCAGCCTCAGTGATGAAAGTGATACTTACTATGAGAAGCAAGACTAGATTATGTGCTTTGCTGGCCTGGCTAGACACTGAACACACACCATGCACAGAAAGCAGAGAAAGCAGGGTGCCATTGACCACGATTTCTGTTTATTGAGTCACTTGCTTCGTTTTGCTAAATACAAATCAGTTAGGTTTCAACCATTTTGCTGGTCATTACAAGAGAATTAACAAATAAATTCAAAAGCAGTGGTGGCATGTTCCATCAGTCTACAGGCCTTTCTACCCCATTTGCTGCCCTTGTTGTGTAACCTTCATAATGATCTTCGGGGGCTCACATCTCTGAGTTCTCGCTTCCCCACAATGCCCACATCCTATGGTGCCAGAGAACAGGCTAATCGAGAGGGTGCACTGTATCACAAAACACAACTTGCCTACACAGGAGATTGCCATCTTGCTCTTTAACTTTACATTACCATCCTCTGCTTCTTATTGATGCTATCACAATGCTTTCTACAGCTACTTACTGCAATTGTGAAAATACACAGATTGTTCTGTCATTAAGAAGAATAAATGACTTTCTGAGTGAGGCAAGAAAAGGGAAAACTTTTATGATCATTTTCTCTGGCTAGAGCAAATTGTCCTAGGATCACAGAATGTGCTTACATGTGAACAGCCATGTGCTACATACATGGAAAGCATGATAAAGCTGTGCTTCCCAGGTCCTGCCCTGTTGAGCTGCTTAAGCTGTCTACTGTCCCGAAGAATGTTGGTCTTAGGGCACATGAACAAGAGGCTACTGACATTGTCATAAGATGTGACTCCATCTCAGTTTTCTTTCTTATTCCTAAGTCACTGACAATAGATGAGAAAGGATAGCCACAGTAGCTTTCCCAGCATCATTGCTATCATGCAGGATTTGGTGTATCTATACACATCAGCATACCAGAAAAACAAAACCACCAGCAAAAACACATTACAAACAAAAATAGCACCTTGCTGTGGGAAATGAGTTTCAGATCCCAATGTGCTACTCATTCGGAACCCTCTGGGAAGTATGGCTTGTCTATCTGCCGAGAACCGCTGCTTCATAAATAAGACAGACACGGGCTGCACCAGAATCTCTATCACTTACATCCTGGTGACCTGGAGCAAAGCACAGTATTCCCTGAGCTTCAGTCTCCTTCATCTGTAAGTGTGAGATGATAATAATATCCAACTCATTAAGTTGCAAACATTACATGCAACAATGCATGCAAAGTGCTTAGCACCACATGTTGTCAGTCATAAATATCCAATACACAACAGATATCATCCTTACCACTGGACATTATTGCTGGGCCATACATTCTTTGTATGAATGAGATAACTAGACAAGACAGCATCTGAGGGCCCAGCCAGGTACAGTAGCTTATCAGTGGACTAAGAAGTAATTATGTTTTGCAAAAGAAATCCTCACAGAAGCTGGGTGTGATGGAACAAACATACCCATGACCCAGGCACTCTGGGAAACTGAAGAAGTTCAAGGCCTACTGGGCAACTAAGCAAGACTTGGCCTTAAAACAAACAATCAAATAAAAAGGGCTGTGGGCATCGCTCAGCGCAAAGTCCCCAGATTCAATTTTCATTACTGAAAAAACAAAGAATCCACAGAGAAAAAATGATACATTGATTCATCCACATGCAATAACATTAACCTATACTTTAGAAGCTTTAGGTAGAAACCTTATATTAGGAATAATGTGACACACAATATCCTGTTCCTCTGTGCTTATGCCTTTGTCCTTTCCAGTAAACTGTCAAAAGTTTTTAGAGGCAGAGATTCCCCCTTGTTGGGTTTTAGAATCCCAGTGTCAGCCCAATGAGTGACAAAAACCAAGCATATGAATGAAGAAATTAATTCGGGGTAGAAACAAGCAGCCTAAGATCTCTGCCCTTGGGGCCTAATGAGTGCAAAATCCAAAGTGATAGACACTTAAGGAAAGATGAAGAATTGGAAAGGTGAAATAACTTACCTTGGCTGAAGCTTGCTGTTTCAGCTGGAATATGCCTCCTGAAGAGAGTTAAAAGTATGAAGGAATAAACCACTTTGCTGTCTGAAAGAACTTTCCAGAAGAAGGAGAACAAGTACAGAGGCTCTGGGAGTCCCAGTCGTCTGGGGTTCTGGTCAGCATGTTGGTAGAACAGGAAGAAATAGGAGTAGTTGAAGATTTTGGGTTTGAACAAGCTCATGTGATAGGAATTATTTAATCTGGACTCTGGCTGTGTGTTGAGGCTGAGTTTGTCCTTTAAGGGGCTTTTCACTCTTTGATGGAGAAGACACATGGTGGCTTGGATCATCATAGAACTGATGGCAGCCAGTCACAACCAAGATAAATGGTGGAAGATCTTCAGGATTTTCTGGCAGGTAAGATTCTGAATACGAGAAGAGAGGAATCAAAGATGAACAACTGCAGCCACTGCCATTAGCTGAAATGTTAAGCCAGTGGGGAAAAGGACTTGGAGGGAAATATTAGAGACCTAGTTTATTGTTTGTCAGGAGTGAAGTACATACATAGAAAACCTCTAAGCAAGATGATAAAACTGCAGCTAGATTAAGAGGTTGGAATTCAGGGTAGAGGTTCGGCTAAAGGTTTAAGTTAGTAATGATTAGGTTAAAAAGCATTTGAAGCTATAAAAGTGAGCAAGATTATAAAGGCAATGTGTATAGATAGAAAAGAATGATCCAGTGACTGAGGATGGGACTAGGTGAATGCTTGGAGATGAGTAGCTGAATAGATAGGGGCAAGCATCAAGAAAATTGGCCAATAAGGAAGGAGGGAAACCAGGAGAACACGGAGCACAGATGCTGACCTCAAAGCTCATCAAGAAGAACATAGACTGTCCTGTCAAATGCTTCCTCAGCGTCAAGTAAGGTAATAGGAGAGACTTACCATGATCATTAGCAATGCCGAGGTCAACCCACAATTTCACGATAAAAATTTCAGTGTTGAGAAAAACCCAAAGAAGATACAGGACAGAATAAGTGGAGGGAAATCAGAAATAACATGTTAACTCCCAATCTGTCTTCTATTTAAAAAAGAAGAGATGGGGTCGGGGAGATGGCTCAGTGGAATAAGCGCTTCCCTGGCAAGTGTAAGGGCCTGAGTTCAATCCCCGGTTCCACCAAAATAAATAAATAAGTAAATAGATAGATAAATAAATAAATAAATAAATAAATAAATAAATTTTTAAAAAAGAAGAGAGTTGGCATGGGAGCAATAGCAGCAGTAGACAGTAGAAAAGAGTTGCTAGTTTTGTGTTTTACTAAGATGAAGGAAATCATCACATATTTGCGTGTTGATGAGAATAACTTGCTGGACAGGTAAACATGATGTAAAAGGAGAGAGGGGAAATTTGCTACAGTGATTTCCCAGCTTGAGAGACTAGGGCTGCGACGATGCAAGATGAGGGCAGTAATGGCAGATCTCTTTGAACTCTCAAAGATATCCATAGCACACGGCAGCACGGGTGCTGTAGGCTCCGCGCCACTAACCGAGGGGCTAAGTAGCCAGCCACTTTTAGCGAAGCCGGGACTGTTCCTCTCCCTTCTTCAGTAATAAAGACGAAGCAGGAACGGGCGAGTCTAATAGTGTGATTCTTTGTTGTCACTCCTCTCTAATGCTGAACATAGATTGGTTTCTTTCTGAAATTCACATTTTGGTTACCATAACAGCCTGAGAGTTATTATTCTAAAATTGCAGATATTATGGAGATCATTTCAATTCACCTGACTTTTCAGGAATGCATCGATTGCTTGAAGCAAATTACTACTAAATATTATAGCTTACTTCTGGAACCAGTCATGTGAAGCTGATTTTTGACAATAGACTTTTAAACAAAAATTTGCTAAAATGCTTATGCTTTCTTTATAACAGAAATCTGTGATAATGCTTCATATCTGAATCATCTTTTATGCTGACATTACAACCTTAAAGTCTCTTTTGGTTTCCCCATCTTTTCAGAATACCAGTAGTTCCCTGCAGTTATTCAAAACTATTGACTGGAATGTTGTTGTTGTTTTGTTGTCTGTTTCATGTGTGTGTCTGTGTGTGTGTGTGTGTGTGTGTGTGTGTGTGTGTGTGATATTTATATGCACAGAAATCAAAATAAATGTTTTATAAGTAGAAATAGTATGATCCACATTTGCTTATATTTCTGTATCACTGATAATGCCTAACCCAGTGACCTGAAAATAAGCCAGGAAATTTCTAGAGAGCGATCTATTTCCATGGCTATAAAGTAAATAGGCATGAGTATATGAGGATACAGACCTTCTGGACCACTGAACTGTTACCACTCAGTCCGTGCAATCCCCAAAGGATGAGGCCACTCCCAAGACTCAGTTTTTTAAATGGATTATTTTTAAAATAGCATTTTATTTTCATTTGGTAAAGAAAAAAATAGTTCCTAACCAAAAGAGTAGATGAATATAAAATTACTATGACTATAGATCTCCCATGCTAAAACTCCACGGGGAAAAAAGGCTGCCATCTCCACAGATAACAGAAAGTTAAATGCACCCCACATGGGGAGTCAGGATCCTTGGGTTTATGCGTGGTACCAACTCAAGGGTGATTTTCATTCTTCTTTCCCACTCATGGGTGATTCTCCTCCACACAAAAGGACTTTTCTTCCTGCTATAACTTTTCTCAAGAGAAAGTCTTAAACTGTCTTATATCATGGTGTAAGGCATAGAAAAACTTTTTTTTTTTTTTTTTTTTTTTTTTGGGTGGAACCAGGGATTGAACTCAGGTCCTTGCACTTGCTAGGCAAGCACTTATTCTATTGAGCTATCTCTCCAGCCCCTGGAAAAACATTTGAAACACAATTGTTGTATTTAATTTTCACAGAGGAATCTTCCAATGATAACAAATACTTTTGTGAACTGCTGTTCTTAATTACTGGAGAGTAATTTTACATGCGAAATCAAAATCATAGCAAATGTTATTTGTAGTAATAAATTATAAAGTGCAAATTGCTGTGTTAATCAAAACCTTCTTAAAATATACAAAAAGTGATACATTTTATTAGGCTTCTACTCTGTTGACAAAAGTCACAATCACTGTAGAACAATTCAGAAAGATAGAAAGACACCAAAAAGAAATTTAAGTAAGGCAATAGTAGGGAATTTACCATGAGGATTAGCAATTAAGTCATTTAAAGCCCACCTTACTGACCTTATCAGATACAAAAGCTACATTTCTTGTTATACAGGTCTTGCTTTATCTTGGTCTTAACCATCCAGCAGAAAAGTATAAAAATGAGGTATATAAAGTAAAGCCATACTAACATGCTGAGCTGTGAAAGGCTCAAGTCAACAACTTCTGACATTGCCAGTCCTATGGATAACCCACTACTATTGTGGACTGTTGGACTGTGTTGGATTGTTTGCTGAATTCATGCACCTATAGTATTTAAATGCCAATAAAATACCCATTTCTGACAAGACTAAACAAAAAAAGGGGATACAAAGGAAGCAAAAGAAGGGCCATTTTGTATCTGTAGATGCAAAATAGTTAGGATAGATATACAGCTACTTTTGCTTAATTCAATGAGAAGAAATATTTGTACTAATAGTGTTTGGACAGAATATTCTGTCTGCATCTTGCACTATGGATAACCACCAAGAAGATAACAATGTACAATGTATTAATTATTGAGACTGTCCTATTAATCAGTTTTGAAACTATCTTACTG
>NW_004524720.1:2732623-2744802 GCF_000260255.1 Octodon degus | reverse complement strand
TATAATTTTTGGAAAAAAAAAGCCCACCTTGCCCAATAACTTCAATACCAACTAACACCCCACAAAGTTCTCATGTGCTCAAACTGTAGGGCTTTAGGAAGATTGTCAGATCATGGGGCACAGCTGACTGTGCTGGCCAGAGGTCGGGCTCAGCAGAGGAGACGAGTCACTCTGGCATGCCTGTAGGGACACATCTCTTGCTCTCCCTCCTTACCTCACATTCCATTTCTGGCTGCCATGAGCTGAACAGCTTTGCGCCTCCATGGTGCTCCTGTCCTATAGCCAGCAGCCATGGACTGAAGCCTGAAATCGTGAGCTGGATCCTCCTGCAAGTCACGGGTGTCAGCTCTTTTCTTCCACTAATACAGAGATGGCCAACAGACTAACATTTCATTACTGCATTGCAATAACTATTTTTCTATGTACTTGGCATTTTATAGGAGCTGTTTTGTAACATAACTGTTAATGCAATTAATAATATGATGTCAGTAGCCTTCTAGGTCATTAAATAATTTTCCAAAACATCAGTTCATTTAATCTATGCATCAGAATACAGATATACCATAATTTATTTTGCAAATCCTTTATCATTGGCCATTAATGTTATTTCTAAATTATTACTATGGAAATGATAGTGAAATAAATATTCCTATGAATCGATTGCCCAAATCTAAGGCTGTTTTATTAGGTTAAATTCATCACAGAATTCTTTAGATAAAAGGCTTAAGCATGTTAAGACTTTGAGTAAATACTGCCAAGTGACTCACAGAGACATAGAATAATTTATATTCATCACATAGCATAAGAAAAATACTATTTTCTCAGTGATCTGATATTAGCCTAGAGAAGTTTGCTCCTCCTTTAAAAAGAGACTATTGTCATTTCTGAAAACTTTGACACATGAAAAATATCTTGTTTTAATTTGCATTTCTTTGAATGCTAGAGTGTTGAAATCTTTTCAATTTTCTGGTTGTTTACTGTTTAAATTTTAGCAATTCTTGTTTATGTCTTTTGCCTTGGACGAGTCCCATTTCTATTGATGATTGTTTTAATTTTCTCTTGCATATTTATGTGTTCATAATATCAGCTATCTGCTCTCACACATGTCATTAATATTTTTGTTTTTCCTTAATTATATTAAAAGGTGTTTTTTGTCTCCTCAATTTACTTAAATGGCCCAGTCTGTTGGCTGTTTGGCAGTGGATATTTGTATTTTGGCTTCCTGGTGTTTATTTTCTTTTACTAGAACTCCAATTTGCTCTGTCTGCTCCCATGTAGGTATATCTGGTAGGGGCATGGGATTGTAATTAGAAACTCCACTCTCCCTAAACCATAGGAAGAATATATCATAAAAATTAGGCTCATAAGATACATCTCCTTGAAATTTCAGGATTTTAGTCAAGGAGTAAAGAAACTGAAGAAAAGTTAGCACCCATACAACTTCGTAAAAATATCTTGACTATACTACTCCCAGTAATAAAATTATTGCTATAGCTTTGACTTTATAGGCTCCAAAGCTTTTATGATAAGCGTCATAGCCCAATTCATTCTTTGAGTGCCTAATGTTAATCAGAGGACTGTCTTTATCCTTAAGGAATCAATTATTAGAAGCAAAATGATGCCAAGGTAACAAAGAAACCAACAAATCTCACCAAAGTTTATTTCTCATTCATCTCTATTCTTGCAGAAAGATTCCTTAGGGACTCTGAGGACTCCTGCTGACAGAAATTTAACATTAACACGTGCTACCATGATTATAGGGGGAGGGAGAGAATAGGTTAAGTTCCTAAAATATTCTGCTCTGAGTGACTTCTGTTTACTTTTCGCTGGTCAAAGCAAGCCCCATGTCCAATCCAGACATTCCAGAGGAAAGGAAGTATGACTTATCCCCAAGGAGATATAGAAAATATTTGGAAACAATGTTCAAGTCTACCATACTTAGTTTATCATGAAGTTTTCCTGTTGCTTATTACTTTATTGGTACCATTTTCCTCTTAGAAAGAAACTTAATGGTACAAATTTCCTCTTGGAGTGCTGCCTTTGAAATTATGTTTAGAAAAATTTTCCTAAATCCAAACTATATAAATGTTTCTTGAATTTGTTCTGTAGCTGGATTTCCCAAACTAGTATTATACGCTATAAATAAAAATAGTTCCACATAGTTATACCAAATGCTGCACTATGATGCAGCCTTAAATTAACCTAATTTTTGGAATTTCTGTAGTAAGAAAAGTGGTTTCTTTTAGTTTAGAACTTTCCACACTTATTTAGCCATAAAATTATGGTTTCATGTTCACCCTTTTAATAGCCTACAGGTTACATATTCCTTTGAACACATTTTAGAAATGCTGTTTTCTCTGAATTGGAATTTATTTTGTTTTCCAAAACATAGTTATACATTCTTAATCCAAAAAGTTATTCCATTGTCCTGTACCATATATTAAATAAATTTCAGCCAGATGTGTGATTTATCAGATGTCTATTTTTTTATGTAGAGTGAAGGATAGTTCTGAGGTTTATATTGTGTTTCATTGACTGTTCCTCCAGTTCTGGCACAAGCAACACAATGTTCTAATCATCACCCTTATTTGTGCTTTACTGTAATCCTTGTTACTCTTTAACAACCACCTCCCTTCCATTCCATCCAACATTCCACAAAACTGAAAATACGATAACCATAGCACCTGATGGGCACTCTTGTTTGCGTGTTTGTAGAGTTTAACTTCTAGTGGGATTGACAGGTATTCAACAACTAACTGTACAAATGATTAATTAAAAATTTTACAACTTCTAAGAGAAAGTATAGAACCATAAAATTAAATAAAGAGCAATGTATGTAAGTCTCCTTTGAAATACATGATGTTGCATTGTTTTTTAAAGGACAAGAAAGAAATGACCACAGTAAGAGGAAGAGAAAGACTCGCACAGAAGAAATGGGAAAGGTCTCAAATCAGAAGAACAGAAAGCAGGCAGGAAACTGGAAACTGCGGCCATGGACACAGCACAGAGCAGCAGGAGACTAGCCTCACCACAGTTGACTAGGGCAGAGTCCACCACATGACACCTGACCAGCCAGGAAGAAGCAGCTGCGGAAGGGATTTGGCCCTTGCAGTTAACGGATGGCCTTTCTGCTTTCTTATTAATACGTGCACTGAGGCTACATGAGCACTAACTGAGGAAGGAGAGCCAATGGGCAGCACCCAGGGAAACGACGTCTGCCTGGCTGACAGAGAGCGGATGCGACATCCTGTAGAGACCGGAAAATCAGTAAGAAGAGGGTAGCAATCGATTGGATCATTTATGGGATCTTCCCCCTGATCAATTCAGAATCCCACATCCACTATGATCTTCATTAAGACCGAGTGAATCTATAAATGGATTTGTGGAGAGCTGATATTTTACACAATTCGAAGTCTATCCATCCAGGAATGTGATTTCTTCTTCATTTTTCACTCCTTCCTCTTTATACCACTCAACAATATTTGCCTTCTTCATTTACATTACATGCAGGAGTGGTAACTCCTCATTGTTGTTACCCATTACAGTTCTTTCCCAAAGTGTTTTTTTCAATTGTCACTTTATCTGGTATATAAGAAAGTTTTTGGCTTTGACAATTGCATTGTAACTCTCTACCTTGTGAGCGTTTTGTTTTTACATCTAATGTGTTCACAGTTTATTCTCTTGAATTCACTGCAAGTGATAATCATCTAACTTCGCCTTCCCAGTGGAGACGGTCCTCTACTAACCTCCTTTGCCAACTTGCTGCAAAATTTGTAAGAAGCTCTAGGGATGACAACAAGTCTTCTTGCCTGGCCTGGAGAAGAGCACAGAGCAGCTCTTCCTATTGATTGTCCACAGCATTCTACTACAGGGCCACACAGAAAAGGACGGTGAGATCACAGACATTTGGGCAACGTCTGGAACCAGACAAAGCAGATTCTTGCCTTGCACTTGGTTCATTGTTTGTTTTGACAGTGCAGACCACAGAGGGCTATGGCATCTCTCCAGTTGGCTGGAACACAGTCACCCCCTGCCCTGCTTTCTCTCTCTTCCTCATATTTTGGCCCTTATGGATTGTGGGGTACATATTTGGACGATCCTGCCAGAGTATTTTGCCCTTGTTTTCCTTTTGGTTGTAAAAGAGGAAAACTTCAGCTAGCTTTCCCTGTCTGGGTCCCTTGTTCTAGGAAAGGCAATTTCATTTACTGGCTCTGCTAGGATGAGGGATTCTCCTCATCCCCAGGGCAGACGAAGTCCTGCCTTCTTGATCCCAGTAGACCCCCAACAAAGGTGAGAAAGGGTAATTCTCAGCTAGTGCTCTGTAAACTCAGGCCATCCATTGTGTGCACATGAGGGTAATCAGAGGTCTATGATGGGTTTGCATCCATACAAGGTCTGCGAGTCAACAGGGCTGTGAGCCAGCACGGGGTGGGGATCCAAAACCAACAAAGGCCTCCTAGACTGACTTCTGCCTTCTTCTTTCCCTGGTTAGCCTCAACTTCCTCCTTTGATTTTTGGGTGAGGCCTGTTACAACACTGAGCCATAAATTCTTTGTGTTGTGGCCCCCTCCTCCGAGGATTCTTACATCTCTCTCTCCTGCAGCCCTCTTTGCTGAGCATGAAAGGCTTCTGTTACCTCTCTCCTCCTTTAAATTCACAGCAGAGAAAGGAAGCTTCCAGTCTATAGCAGTTGTCAGCAACTTACCTGACTTGTACTTCTATAACTGCAAGCACCTGAGCTCACTGGGACGTGCAGAGCTGATCGTCACCCCCTCAGCAGCAGTCTCTGCCTTGGCCTGTTCATTGGCTATGTGACTGGGGCAGAGCACAGATTGCAGATTGCAGAAAGAGAGAAATAAATATTAGTTTTTTTACTGATGGAATCATTTCATTAAGTTCTTATGGAAATATGAAAATTTCCCCCAAATTCAACCTACTCTTTTTGAATTAAGTAAAAACTTATCACTCTTCCCTGCCCCTCTTGAAACTCTTCTATCACACACATGCTGCCTAGTACACAGTGTAATGCGAGTTGACTAGATGTGGTAGGAGGAAGGCAGACACCCCCACGAGCACCTGAGGAGGACCCCACAGGTAATCAGTCTGGACCAGGTCCATCAGGCCTCCAAATGCAACCTGTAAGCACCGAGGAGCACGTTTTTCAGGGCATTAACCATCTGCAGTGAGTTCTGCAGCAGCTCGGGCTTTTCCTCCTGACAACTTCCCCACCGTGCATTTTCCTGCAATTATCCTTGAAGCTCAAATCATTTCCCATCCAGAAAGCCACCAAGTAGGAATATGCCTATATACTACACCAATAACCAAAGGCCCTGCTTGAATAAAGATATTTTTATTTCCACTCATTAAATTGCTGTGTTTGAAATATCTCAAACAAATGCTTTGGAACGGTGTCATGCCAAACGTGCCCACACAAACAGAAAGGCAACTCAGCTTTAAAAAACATAGAATGCTAACAGCCCCTGTGCTCTGATTGGAGCCACATGGTACCCGGGAATGCCATGTGCTGCCTTTTCCACCAGAATTCACTTGGAACACTTCCTCTTGGGGGCCCTCTCCTGTCGCTTCCCCCTCCCCTCTGATTTTGAACACATTACCAGAAACTTGGACAAAGGACAACATCAAGTGATTATGATCAAATGTTCATTTAACCCCTATAGAGAGCTATTATGTTTTTTTAATTCCCAAGCTATCAAGACAACATTTCATCATTTCCTATAAGGATCCATCCAGTTGGGTATGATAGCCCACACCTATAATCATAGCACTGTGGGACACAGAGTGGAAAGATTACAAGTTCAAGCCCAGCTTGGGTGATTTAGGAAAAACTTATCTCAAAATAAAATAAAAACAACTGGATCAGCAGACTAAAGCACCTGACTAGGCAGAGTGCAATGGCAGGGTTCGATCCCTGGGGTGCCCTGCCCCAGGGTTCACTGAGATGGTGAGTGAGACTGGGCATGGTGGCGTGTGTTTGCAATCCCAGCACTTCAGAGGCTGAAAACAGGAGAATCACTACTAGTTCGACCTATGTAGTGAGACCCTAGACCCTGTAGACCCTGTCCTAAATACATAAAAATTAAAAAACAAAAAAACTGGGAATATAGTTCCGTGGGAAGGTCTTGAGTTCAGTTCTAAGTATCGCAAAAAAAAATAAATAAATAAAAAATAGAAACCAGTGCAACATCTAGCCACAATCAGCATCAAGTTAATATCCAGGAGGATCTGAGCCCATCTGAGTGACTCAGTGACAACCTGCAGGCCTTGTGCCAATGCTGGGCAGAGACAAGTTGCCGTGGGAAGCTGCAGTGGCCCAGGCTTCTCCTCACCCAGGGCCTACATCGGTCCACAGCACTGAACGCAGGAAGGGGCAACACGACAAAACACAGTGAGGCGCGGCCTTCACTTAGCGTGTGCGGGTCCCTGGAGAGCCACTGAGCAGCAGAAAGAGGAAGAGGGAGGTCCCACAGACACTGACAGAAGGCTGAGCTCTACTGCCCTTCCTCTTGGTCTTTGAAGGCTTCGTGTTAGCATAAAGAAAGGAGAATGTTTCATCCATAATCCAGAAATTAACGCCACCGAAAGGGCTAATGTGCGCCATCTGACATGGAATACAGGGTTTACTTGAAACACACTTTGCTTTTAACTTGGCTGGCGCTGCACATCGCTGTGGATCCATTTCAGATCACCTGGTGGACCAGGACAGCCCCAGCGGTTGATGCACTGTCAGCTGTCAGTTTAAGGAGTCTGGCAGTTTAACTAAGTAACTCAGCAGTTCCGCAGCCTCAGGTGCGAAGGACGTGCCCTTAGGGCTCTAGGATGTTGTTCGTTGTGTCAGTCTGAGAAGTTTAGAACGTAACTAAGTGACTTAGCAGGGGTCAGGGTCCTCGCTGTGTGACCCTCCTAAGCCTCTGCTAGCAGACAGCACAGCAGTGGTGTGATACCCTCTGGGAAGGGGCGTGTGGCCTGCCAACCATGTAAGGAAAGAAAGGAGGCTTTCTCTTTCATCTTGTTGCTTTTGCTACCTTGCACCACCAAGACCAGCTGCACCTCTGCCACACCACCCTGCCTTGGAGCCAGCTGATTATGGACTGAAACCTCTACAAATTGAGAGCTAAATAAACCTTTCCTTCCTTAATTTAAAGTGTGGGGTATTCTGTCTCAGCAATGAGAGAAAAGTAACTAACACACACCCGGGCAGCAGAAGACAGAGCTGCCCCAGGATAACCAGGGCAGAATAATTTAAAAGACAAGTATGCTAGACCAAGTACGGTGTTTCCCAAAATCAGATCCATGTGTTTTAGTCTCATAAAGAAAGTGGGCATCTATGTGTTGTCTCCCTGATGCTGGAAGCAGCAAGGCAACCCTTTATTTGTTCTCCTGCCCCACATGGCTCCAGAAGGACTGCACATGTGGACACCAAAACGCCCCCTTTGCATCCAGCTAGAAATTTACTCATCCAGCCATGTAAGCTTTCGAATCCCCCCTGTGAACCAAGATGTATGTAAAAGCACAAAGGCTACGGGAAAGTTCTCTTGTCTCTCCACAGCCTTGGGCTCCACATCTGTAGATTCAACATGCACAGGAAATATTTTTAATTGCATCTGTATTGAGCATATACAGATTTTTCCTTGCTGTCATTCTATAAATAAAACAGTACAACAATCATTTATTTACATTGCATTTATACCGAACTAGATGTTCTAAGTAGTCTAGAGGTGATTGACAGAACATAGTGTGTCTGTAGGTAATACGCAAATACTATATCATTTTACAAATGGGACTTGAGCATGCTGAGATTTACCTATTTGTGAAGATTCTGAAACTAAGACCCATGGATACTGGTCATGGCTATATCTAGACAGTGCTCAGAAAAGCAGTGAAAGCTACAGCACCTAGCAAATAACTGTGTCACTTCCAGGCAGAGTGAGGTAGCACACAGCTATCACACCAGGTCTTTGGGAGATTGAGGCAGGAGGGTGGCAAGTTTGAGCCAGCCTAGGTAAGTTGGTAACTTAACAAGACCCTGTATTATTTTTTTTAAAAAAATATATTAAAAATCCTGGGAAGTCAATCAGTCATTCAGTCCTCTGGGCAGTTATTCCTTGGCCCTAGTCACTGATGGCATGGAAGGGAAGTATTGTCTTAAACCTAAAGCAGGCTCAGGATTTTCACCATTCCAAACCCAAAGGAAATTAGCCTTCTTTTCCCCAAACCTCCTGATAAATGGTGGTGCCAGCACTGGAAAATGGATTGATTCACTTATATAAACAACATTTTAGTTGTATAGAAACTGCATACAATTTTCATCTCTATTGGCAGCTTTGATAATGAATGAGATTGCTGCCCTTCTTATTTGTAAGTTCTAGGAACAATCAAGCTTCTATGGTTGCAGTAAGGGACCAAGTAAGTAATTCCACTGACTTCAGGCTGTATGTCCCTTCTGTCAGCTTGGAGGGGAGGAAATTGGGGGAGGAAGTGCCTGCCTCAATAACTGGGTGCCCTTGCTGCCTTCCTGGGAATGCCCTGGCTGTTATGCCTGGTGGCCCCCAATGCTTTTCCATACTCTTCCCCTCGCATGTGCAGGTCCTGTCAGTGAAGGACACAGCTAGGACCAGGGCTGGCCCACCCCCAAGGCCATAGACCTTAGCCCCTCCTCTGGTTCACACAACATTGTCTGATACACGACCTGTGCTCCATAAATATTTATGGAAGTCAATCTGCTGTAACCTTCTTCATGTTAGCACCCTGACAGCGCCGCACAGCCATGCCAGGCATCTTGACAATAACAAAAACTGTTTTCCTAAGGAGAAAGCATATTTTCCAATGACACTTGTGAGCTTTATCTGATTACAAAAGTAATACATATTCATTATAGGAATTTGGAAAATTCAGAAAAGCATAAATAAAAAGTACAGTAATGAACAATCCCATCATCTACCAAAGAATCATGACTAACGTTTGGTTATTGTTCTTCCAGATTTCTGCATAGATATATTATGAATGTGAGATCACAGTGATTACTATTTTTAGTGGTTTTAACATTATGTATTAGCTGTGTCATGCATGTCCTTAGATATTCTGGAGGAACATGATTTCTAATGGTTGCAATGTGTTCTCCCATATGGATGTTCTAGTATTTTGTAATTTCACCAATTTCCTCTGTTGGGTATTTTGGTTATATTCAATTTTCTATTATTATAAACAAAGCTTTGGTGAACATCCTAGTACATAAATCTTTGCACCTATTTTAATTATTTCCATATGCAAAATTCTTTAAGGTGGAGTTGCGCAAACACTGAAATGCAAGACTATTTTAAAGATGAAAAATGACCCAGTAGCCAGAGCCCAGCCCTGTCCCTCCGAGATGAGACCCAGGTAGTGATGTCTTGATTCCATCCACAGAGCCACCCCTAGCTTGCCCTGTGTGTGAACAGCCCAGCCAGCGCTGCTGGGAGTCTGTGCTGTGCAGATAGAACCTCGGCATGAAGGACAGGCTCTCTTCTAATCTTCTGTGTGTACCCTCAGTGAAATCAGGATGACAACCACCAGGGAATGCCAGCCAAATACACAGCAATTCTCTACCCCTCTTTTTTTACTATTAAAACTGTTTCTTTCATTTATTTATTTGAATTTAGGACATCATCTACAGAGTTTAACTACATAAATTGGACTCATAGGGATTCTCCTGTTTTCAGCCTCCCAAGCGCTGGGATTACAGACTCACGAAACCACGCCCAGTCTCAATGCTGGGCAGGGCCGGAAGCATGCAGTGGATCAAACGCCGGCTGCTGTGCTCTCCCTAAACCGGCGCTTTAGTCTGCTGAGCTATCTGGCCGGCTCTTCCTCCATTTAGAGGGACATTTTAACTAGTAAATTTAGTTTCCCTTGTGGCTAGTTTTGGCCTTATGTATTAGAATTTAGCTCTAAAATGTACAGGAAATGGGGCCGGGGAGATGGCTCAGTGGAATAAGTGCTTCCCTGGCAAGCGCAAGGGCCAGAGTTCAATCCCCGGTTCTGCAAAAAAATAAAATAAAATAAAATAAAATGTACAGGAAAATAGTTGTAAGGCTTGAAAGATTTGTTAGAATCAAGGACTTTGCAAGAAAACCTCTTTGCATGTCCTCCTTCCTGAAGCTTGAAACACATGCTAGGGCTGGAGCATCAGCAGCCATCTTGGGGTCTTGGAATAAAGCCACACTGGACAAGTTTCAGAGGAGAAAAACTGATGGCTGGGACTTTCGTGATACCGTGGAGTTGCCCCATCTGCCTACAAATGATTTATTCGTACTGCTTAAGCAGAAAGGATAAATGCCGTGCAGTTAGCCAGCATTGTTTTGAGTTTTCTCTTATAGACAGCCAAACCTAACATAGTAATTGTAAGGCTAAAATAATTTATTAACATTCCTGCAATCAGCAGGCTCTCATAAACGCTGAGTCGCCGCCTGTCCTAGAGTGGCATTCAGTTTGCATCCAGAGCAGCCTAAGCTCCCCTGGCCCAGCCCCCTAAGTGGGCTTTCTAGTGCTAATGTGATACCATGAACAGACCTCTTCCTCTGACTTCCAGTTTAGTTTTTCCTCCTGGTAATCTCAGCAGTTCATCTCCCCCACATAAATTTCCCCCTCTCGCCACTTCCTGCTCCCTGCCACACAGCCTGGGTATCCACGGACTTACCGGGTTTTCTGGACACCTTGGCCTGTCTCAGGGACACCTGAATCAATCCTGATGTTTTCCAACAATTAACTCAGAAATGTCCTCATATTTATCATGAAGACAGTCATTCATCCTGCATTACTATTCTGCACGTGGAGGCTCTTGAGCCTGAAGTCCTGATTTACAGTTTGCATTACCTCACTGCCCAAATCTGCCAGCTCCCTGGCCTGCAGGTGGGAAATCTTCTCAACGTGGACAGAAGAGAAAGCTTCATGATGCCTTCTGAGATCCTAAGGAAGCTACCTACGCATCCTCTTCTCTTCCTGAGCCAGGGGTCTGAAACCTGCTCTGGAAGAGCCTCACTCTGGTTACAGACGGATCTGATTACACTGGATCTGTTGTTAAATAAAAAACAAACAACTGTTTGAATTCAAAAATTTCCTTCAATTTTGTTTGCAAACATATATGCAAGTAGAAATAGGACTGAATTATAGGTAATAGTGAAAAACTGGAAACAATTTAAATGCAACAGAGTGTACATGAATTATGTTGCAACCATAGATGTAACTATCAGTTATGAAAGTTATATTTATAAAATAGATAATAACAGGAAAATGCTCACAAGAGTAGGAGAAAAATTAAATATACAGATAACATAAATGACATGACCACGCCCTTCTTCCTAATCAGTTATGTGATGACTTCTCCATTATTTCTCACATATTTGGGAGAACATTTTTGCACTTAAATCATCACATTCCTCTCCTCCCTCTGGGGTGTGGGATCATCTTAGAGCACTCTGATCTTGAAATCTTGGATTTCTCACGCTCCGATGACCATCCTGCTTAGCAACCAGCTGCTGTGACCCCTCTTCACCTCATTAACCACAGTTTTTCTCTTTCCTTAATGCCAAACTTTTGTATTACATCAGGTGACCCAAACCTGCTATTACTAAAGTTCTCTGTTTTTCCTCCTGTGCAATTATCAATGAACATACATCTGCCTCCATTACCTGTGCCCTGCTACACTGCCACCACTCCTGTCCTCACAGCTCCCTCTCCAGATGTCATCCCTTCACTGTCACTCACTGGAAGTCACCCAAGCCCTTCTTCCTCTTGTCCTCCTTGTCCTGGGAGAGCCAACCCCAGGCCAGCCTGGGTGTGAGAATTCTCTGGTTGCTCTCCCCAACTTCCCAACCCAGGACTCCTGCACACCCAGCCTGTTCCATTTCTAATTCCTTCTCTTTGCAGAGAGCTGGTGGGTACTGTCCTTCCCCTGTCTTCACTAACTCATGGGAAGCAGGGTCTCTCTCATCTCAGGTTCATTCTCCATCCTGGCTATGGGTCACTTGTGTGGGGGGTCCTGACCCTCATAGCCTGAGCCTTCTCATCAGCATCAAAACTGCTGTTGCAGACATCTCAGGAAAGACACCCATTCCAGCCACCATCAGAGAGAGAGAGAGAGAGAGAGAGAGAGAGAGAGAGAGAGAGAGAGAGAGAGAGAGAGA
>NW_004524720.1:2715917-2732523 GCF_000260255.1 Octodon degus | reverse complement strand
TCTTATTTTTTTCCATTCTTTGCACTTCCTATAAGATACAGAACATGGAAATAATGAGATTTTAGGAAAAGAAATGAAGAAATGAGCTGGGGGACCAGCTCAGTGGTAGAGCGCTTGCCCAGAGCACTCAACGCCCAGGGCAGGAAGGAGGTACACTACACAAAAGTGTACTAATAAGTTCACTGGCTTGTGAAATCATCAAAAACCATGTAATTGAGAACATTACTTATTAAAAGCATTCTACAAATAGAAAGTGAAGTTCCAAAAGCTCAGACATTGATGCCCTTCTGATAATCCCAGTCCTCTAAGAACAGCTCATGCCCTGTTCATCCCCAGCCCCTGGCACAATGCCTGACTATACTATCTCCAAATCCTTTCTCAGCATTCTGGAGCAGCTACCACGTGCCAGCTCCTTGGAAGCTGTGCAGCACTCTGGGGAAGAGAGAGGTGCGAGGAGTTGAGTCTTTGAACTCAAGAAAAAAGTGAAGTCTCCTTGTGATCTTGACTTTCTCTTTTTAGGAATTTAATTATAATGACAATATATTTCAAACAATTTTTAATAAAACTGAAGAAAGGATCTTGTCTATTGAGAACACACTGGATGTGTATACAGCACACACCCCATGTAAAACACTTGTCCAGGAACTGGGAAGAACAGGAACAAGTGTCACCTGACCTCTGCCTTTTGAAAGCACAAAGCCTCGTTGAGACTCATGTCTCAGGCAGGTAGATCACAACTCCACACAGGCTGCAGAAAACATAGCAAGGAAGGGTCAATTAACCTACCAAAGCTCCAGGAGGGCAGGATCGTAGACAGCCCATCATGTGCTTTCTGCTGCCTTCCCAGAAGGCTAGCCAGGCACAGCCTTGCAAGCAGATGTGAATGCTGGTGCCTTCCAAAGCATCCCATCACCCTGCATGGGATGGCATGATGGAGGTTTAAGCATGACCTGTGGATTCTGAGCTTGCATGAACATGCAGAGCAACACTTAGGTCTGGATGAGTTTCCCACATCTTCTAAAATACATAATATCAGTATATGAGGCAAGAAAGGAGCTGGAGTTCCACCAATTCCAACCACCACTTAGCACATCTCTAAGGAGGTTTTAGTATCTCAATCCTTGTCAATATCCATACAGAAGTATAAGAACCCTTGAGCTCTCCTCTGCTGGCAGACACTTGGATTTTTTAGTTATCATACTTAAAGAAAAGGCAGAACAAATGAACATGCAATGAAATGCAATTCAAACAATCTGTTTTATTAAAGCAAGTTGATCATAAATCAGAAGAAAATAGGTGGAGTCTAATTACACAAGTGAGACAAGAACTTGGCCGTGGTCCATCTTGGCACACTATCATGCCAGGTCTACACAAGGTCATGGTGCTAATTCATTTCCTGAAATTACTTCATTCTGCTGTCTGTAACCAAACAGTTATTTATCTTCAAGTTCAGAAGCACATCCCTTCAAGGTAAAATTTATACTCGGAAATCCAAGTTTACACTCCTGTGAATTGCTGCAGAAACACAGACGTGATCCTTTCGGTTGAACATTTATTAGGCATCTTAAATAGGATTCCATTTGTAATTTTTTAATTCCTTTTGTACCACCTTTCCAGTAACATAACACTTAGTATACAGCTGGGTGGGCATTTCCCTACTAAAAACAGAAACAACTTCCCATTATGATCAGCAGATACTTCTTGTGTGAAAGAAAGTTGCAAAAATTTGAGTAGTAAAAATCTACTCTGTCAAGCCAGATTGCTGGAGGTCAATCTTAACTTCCTTTCAAATTATAATAATTAATAACAGATTTTTCCCATTTTTTTGACCAGCACATAAATTCAGCCTTGAAAAATAGCCAAAGCAGATCTACATGATGCCATCTCAGAAAATTTGCCTCCATATCAATGATGTGAGCTTTTCCCCAGATTTCTGGCAGAGCTCTTCTTGGTTGCCTTTCTCCAGCAAACTGGGGCTACACACACTAAAATAAACTCTGGAAATGTTCAGCAATCTGCCGGTAAAGGTGCTGGCTAAATGAACATCTCTCCTCTCTGCAAGCGCAAGTGTGATCATTTCTCCGCTCACCTCATTTACATTATCTAATGAAAAATGCACTCCCTTGGACAATATCCGAAGCTATGAATGTATTAGACCTTTGCAGTAAGAAGCCAGGCTGGATATCTTTATTGCATGAATATTAAATGCAACAATATAGCATATACTTTATTGGGAGACAGTGATGAAATGATTTATTAAATTGCAAGCTTTTATTTCATAACAGTACAATGGCAAAATAGAAACCTTACACTTTGGTAGAGAAAGATAAATTCATCTCAGAACAGAGAGATTGGACATGTACAAAAAGAAATGGATGGGTACTCAGGAGAGAGCTAGATTCTATCTTCAGCCCAAAGACTCACTCTCAGTGTACTGAGCATAAAGGTTGGGGTGGGGAACATAACTGGTGATTTCTTTCTTCCTCACACAGAAAGCTTTCAAATGATAGTATCTTTAGCGGACAGACAAATTTGTTTCAAAGTGTGTTTGGAAACATGCAAGTGACAAGTTTTTCACAAAAGATTTTATTTTATACAGATATGATTACATCAGCCACACTTCTTCCCCTCTTCCCTCAATTTTCTGAATTCTATGCTGCAGGTGAGCTGCTACTTCTGACTTCTTTCTTTTGAATATTAAAAAATGACAGCTGGACCAACACAAGGCAATGCCATATGCATGCATTAGAGAAGTCAATTTAATTTTTAAGATAATAGGACCTTCTGAATCTTCAAAGCCAAAAGCACAAGGAAGAAAAGGCCATCTTAAACTAGTTCAGGTGCTGGAAAGGCTTTTTCTCTCTTAGGTAAAAGGTTAAGATAATGGAGACTATCTGTATCCCTGTATGTACAGCTTAAGATCTCTCTCTGTAGTTGTCTCTTAATACATGTCATCACAGAGCAACAAGAGGGAAGGGAAGAAGAGGTGTCATCCTGGACAGCTGCAACCTTTGCACATGGGGTCCCAGGCACAGCACTTGTAGGGGCTTGAACACCTTTGAGGGACCAATGAGGAGTCAGCAAATTCAACATGGTGTGGATCTGGGAAGTCATCCTGCACTTCCTGTGGAAAGGCACAAGCAAGATCAATCAGATTTGGTTTTAATTAGAACACGATTCAATCAGGAGACTAAATTCCAAGGCTAATATCTAACACTGTCCAAAAAACAAAAACAACAATAAAAAAGAAACCTCAATTAGACGTTGTCCTCCAGTTCTCAGGGAAAATGGAAGCATCTGCCTAATTAGAAAAAGACATCACTCATCCAACCCAAATTAGAGGACTCTTCCGTGGAGGTCACATGCAAAGTTATGTGCGAATGGGGGAGAATCTCTTTAACTCTCAACAACATATTTACAGAATGACACAGCCTTTGATGAAATTCTCACTGCATCCTCCTCTCCGGGATGCACATAGGGAGCTCTCCGTATTTTTAAATGAACAAGTGCCAAGAATATCCCATCTCAGTAGCCTCTCTCAGCACAGCAAGAAAAATGTGAGATTTTTCCCTTCACTGACTGCACATTTTGCTTCCCTTTTTCTGTGCTTGATTATATTTTCCAAATTCATTTTTATTGAATTGGTTCAGCTTAAAATTTAACTGACTTCCTATAGGACAAAAATAGGCTTCATAACAGTTGTGCTATATTTATAAAAGACGCAATAGAAAAATAAAATAATGGAAGTGCATTTATTCAAAGTTGCCAGTTCTACCTACCATTTCCAGGTGTGAGATTCAATTCAGGTTCTACACCTGTCATCTTAAAGTGCCAGAAGATTATTACAGATGTGACCATAGAAAGCAAGTTTAGCACTCAGTTTAGAGGGAAGAACGACTACGTGGGTTACAACTCTGCATTTTAGTACAGAGGAGGCGCATCCATTTAACCCCACCTGCAGCAAGAGTTCCTCACCAGGAACACCTACCGCAAAGCCACCTGTACATCTGTTTCCCTAGAGTACTCAGCAAAGCTCACCTGCTTCTCAGAAAGCCAAGATGTTACTACCTATAAATACTACATCAGTTTTCATGTGCAAAGCTAACTTTTAATGAAATATTTTTCTTTTCTCTGCCAAAATATCATTCCTAGAATATTCTTAAGAGACAAAAAGGTATATAATATTCAGACTTAAATCTGTTTTCATTTTTTCAATTCAAGGGGTACTATCATATTAAGAACTTAAGGTTTATATTAATAAAATCACAGTGTGTGCAGTAATTCCTCTAGTTATCTATGATGGGTTGGTTAAAGAATTAGTCTTTTTTTTCATGTTGAAGGATTATTTTTCACAGTAAGGGAGCAAGTTACGTACTGTGAAGCACTGTTCCAACCCTGAGAATAGCCCTGCGGGTGAAAGGCCACCAGAATGACCCAATACCCAAAACAAAGGACAATGTTAAAAATGGGCTGCTCATTCCATTCCCGATTCCTTTAGAGAACATGGCCCCAAGTCCCTGAGATACAGGGGGAAATGATCTCTCTCTGGTATTATCTGTGGAAGACTCTTTAAATGGTCAGAAGAGATAACCTGCTGTTAGAGTTCAGGTCTGGTATGTCCCCTACTTGCCCCACATGCCTGCATCCCATCATGCTATCAGTGGGTAGGGTGGGGGGAACCTTTAGGAGGTGAGGCCTAGTATAAGAAGGCAGGTGATTGGGGGTGAAGAAGTCAGATCATTGGGGGTGTGTCCTCAGAGGGCACATTGGGATCCAGGCCACTTCTGCACCCTTGCTTTTCCTCTTCTTTTTTGTCTTTCTCTCCCTCCTTCTTTGCCTCCCTGTCTCCATCTCTCTGTCTTTCTCTCCATTTTTCTCTCTCTATTTCTCTCCCTCTCTGTCTCTGTCTGTCTGTCTGTCTGTCTATCTGTCTCTTTCTCTCTCTCTCTCTCTCATACACACACACACACACACACACACACACACACACACGCATTTCTCAGCCACCATGACATACACAGGCCTTCTCCATGACATGCTCCCCTCCATAATGTACTGTGGCACCACAGACCCAAGCAACAGGGTCAGGTGATCACAGACTGAAACCTTTGAGCTAAAATAAACCTCCCTCCCGCTTAGTTGATTTATCTTGGGCATTTGCCACAGTGATAAGAAGCTGCCTAACACATCTGCTCTTGTCATGTTGCATAAAACCAATATCAAACTGAATGAGGGCCAGCCAAATAGCTCAGTGGGTTAAAGCACCTGCAAGTAGAAGCAGGAGCCTGGGGTTCGATCCCCAGGCCTGCTGTGCCAGCCCCGCCCCAGGGGTGCACTGAGACTTGGGCATGGTAGCGCACACCTGTAATCCCATCTCTTGGGAGGATGTAAACGGGCAGATCACTACAAGTGCAATCTAGTAGTGAGATCTTGAAATCCCTGTAGACCCTACCCCAAAATACAAACAAAAAAAAAAAAGCTGAATGGAATACTGCACTGACAAGATCAGAAAGCAACTTTAATTAATGCTGGAGGGCTGATGGAAAACTGAGTTTCAAATCATTGGCCCCAAGTCAGCTTTGTATGGGGTTTAAATACAGTTTGCAAGCAGGAAGCATAAAGCTGATAGCAGGTCATTATATGATTCGTTACATACATTGAACAAACTAATTGTAATAAATTTACTTAAAAGGAAATGTTTACCAGTGTGTAGGAACATCCTGGGAACAAGGGGAGGGTGTTTGTGTGGGGCAAGCAAAGTCAAATATGTCCTCGACTGGGCCAGTCTTTCCCTAAACATGACATCCATGAAGCAAGCTGGAATCAATGCATGTTCTTGTAACTAAAGGAAAACACAAGCAAGACACACTCAGTTTGACCTATCACATTGTTAAAGGATAACAGCCAGGCCAGGACACTCTAGGCTTAACTGGATTTAGCAAGCTAGCTCTGTGACAAGCAGCAAGAGCCTGTGGTCACAGGCCTTAAATTGATTTCTAACTTTTGCTATAAATTGTCTACAAGTTTGCTATTCTATAACTGTGCCCCTACAGTAGAATCTCATGGCAAAGATTGAGTATGGACTCAGATTCTCCACATGCTCTCCAAATGGAAAGTGGGAAAGACTCTGCCTCTCGTCCCCAAGCCTTTCTCCTAGAAGCATGTCTTTTCTTGATGTCAAAGGCATACTACATATATCCCTACCCCAGTGTAGCCTAAATTTTCCTTTTCCAAATCTAAAAAGTAATTTAACCATTCCATCCAGCTCTTACAGAACATAGTACCAAGCCAAATGGAAACCATTCTGCACTATGGAGGTGGAAGGCAATCAACTTCATTACGCCAGTGGTCAGATGCGGATCGCTCCCAAAGCATCAGCCCAGAGCTGGCTTTGACTTTAGTTTACATAGGTTTTATAAGTGGGAGATATAAAAGCTTAAAAGTGTGGTAAATTTTTAGTTGGTAGTATCAGTTGTTCTTTTTACTGAGCAGAAGACCCTTGAAACATGGTAGCAAACAGGGTGGTACATTTAGGGGTGAAAAAGTACAGGTTATGCAGGGGGTACAGTCAAATGGAGATGGGCTAGCTTATCTCTGGTTTGTAGTGGGGTATAGTCAGTCAAGGCTGAGTGAGTCCAACAGACAAGGTATGTGGTAGGCCACATAATCTTATTTTGTCTTAATATGGTGTCAGACTACTAGTTGATCTTTAAATTTTTAAAATTTCCATCACGAAACTATCGTTTACCTCCTCCAAAGCAGATTGTTCACCTCTTTCACTGCCAACATTTCCAACACTTGCACCTTTGACACAAATCCTGTAAGACTTGCATTCTCTTATTTCTTTGTATTGATTAATACATGGCTCATCCAAACTGCAGATCTTAAAAGACCAAAGGAAGAGGAATCAGGCTCCTTACATAGCTCTGTGCCCATGGTCTCAAGCCGCCTTGATCTCCATCTCAGGCGGATCTGTTACTTGAAGCAGAAAGTGTCTAATTAGATCTACTCTATGTCATTATTTTCTCTCCAAATTTGCCTCCTCCTCCCATCATCCCACAGCTAGGACTCCCATACTGTTTTTTGATGATTCTAGATCCTTCTCCTCTTCTTAAATACCCTCTTCTGTAGAGGTTGTGAGGGACAGTAAGGTGGTAGTCCTGTACTAATTGATGATGGCAGAAGAATTTTTTTTTTTTTTTTTGGCAGAACCAGGGATTGAACTCAGACCCTTGCGCTTGCCAGAGAAGTGCTTATTCCACTGAACCATCTCCCCAGCCCCCCTGAAATGTTCAAAAGATGATTCAGTTTAAAACCTTTGGCTAATATGTGAGAACAATTGGGGAGAAAACGTAGGAACTATAGCAGGGTAGCAGCTTTTGGAGGACACATCCAGGAATAGCAGGGACAGTAACCTGTTCACAAAGTCAACCCCAGAAAGCAGTATAAAGATGTGAAGAAAACTGAGGGTGGACCAAGGACTAAGTGTGGTTCAGAGTAGTCTTTGGGGGGCCATGGGAAAAGGAAATGGTGATCTGGGTAGTTTGTGGAAATGTGACACGTACGTGAAGATGGCTTCAAGTGATGACAACATTTGCCTCACCTCAATTAACTGCCAGATTATATTTCTGGAAACTTTATTTTAATGTTCATCCCTAGTACCTGAGATCTGATTAAGAGCAATGAAACCAAACAATCTTAAACTGTGGCAAGAGTGTTTTGCATTATGCTAGCCTGCCAGTTATTATCTGGACTGTCTCTGCCACACTAATAACAGAAACACAGCTCATCTCCCTATAGCAGAGCAGTTGAATCCATTGTGATAAAGGGTACAGATCACAATTAACTCAAAAAAGGAATGAAACTCATGTTTTTGTAGTAAAATACATACCTTTTTATTGTTTGAAGCCAAGGGGACTCTTGCTCAAAAACCATGTAATTCAATTCAACTCTGAAAAAAAGATCACATCCCATGTCCTCCTTCCCAATGGAAGATGCTGCTTTTATATGAAAGCTTACATAGACACTTTGATTATTCAGTCCAAACCTGTGTATCCTGGGTCTTAGCAAACAATGCAGTCTACTCAGCATGGTTATATGGCATCTGCACATCTCTTTCCCAGCTGCAAGAAAACCCACTGCCAACTCCTTCCAAACAACTCATTGTCAGCAAAATTTCCTGGTACCAGGAAAACTCTGCACATTAAAATTAATTTCTCCATAAAATGCAAGTATTGGAATTAAAGGAAATCAAGCAAAGTGGGTTTGGCATTAAAATCTCCAGAAAAGAGAAACACTTCTTGATATTTACTTTGTTGTAGAAAATGTTCTTCAGAAATGCACCAAACACCAACAGCTTCTTGAAACTTCTTGATGAACCTTAAACTAAAGGAATTGACTCTGATTTAATTTTGTATTGACACACATTGCTTTTTTATTGCTTTTGGATTTTATTTAATCAAATTAAGTCTAAAGACTGAATCATACTGAAACCATTAACTACATACAAAATGTGAGCTCCATACCCCTCAAAATTTCTAGAAATCTGATAAATGTCAAGTTCTCCAACTACTCTTAAATATTAACAAAAATAAGAATAACTGAAAATATACATGGTTTTGTCACAAAATTATTGCGGTGACATATTAAATGAGGCTGCAGATTGAGCTTCACTTGGCTTACACCATGTATTTAAAACCTTTTTCTGTACATACCAACATGAAGAATGGATTTTATTGGCAGTGAAAATTCAGGTACACTGAACTGTACTGTACATACATACACAGAGCTAATTTTACTTCCCCTCCCCCACTAAAACTTTCATATGTAGTTGTGTAAAAATTACAAGTCAGAAAATATCCTTATGGCTCACACTGCCACTTTCTACTAACTAATGTAGCCAGACTATTAACACACCTAAAACTAAACAAATGGAACAGTGCTGCACTAATAAAAAGGAAGTACAAAACTTTAATAAGTGGAACACTTGAATGAAATAAATATTTATTTAAAGACTTAACATCCTAATTTGGGAGACCTGGATGAATTATAAACTCTTCCAAATTTTAGAACTTTGATATTTGTTTACACCTTTTATAAAAGATTTCTCTTGAGTAGAGTTTGCAGTGTTGAGCACATATTTCTTTAAAAAATTAATCTCAATTCATGTGTGCGTTGTTGTGTACCTAAAGATTTCATAAAGAACTTGGGAAGAAAATAGCATGAAGACCTCCCAAAGCCAAAGAATATCAGCTACTTAATTAATGGAAATAGTGGAATAAACAATATGCACACGATTTTGTCCTTTACTTTTTAAACAAAACACATCTTTGTCCACACAATACCTTCTTCTTTTCTCCCTCCAGTTCTTAAGCAAGCACCTCCTGCTTAGCAGAGCACAATGTCAATATGAAGTAGAGCAGAACAAGATGTGTGTCATTCTGGCTTCCTTTGAAGGCTGCCTAAGGGGAAGTGCCTGACCAAAGAGGAGGGGTCTTGTCAAGCTTGGACATCGGGACACAGCAGGTGGCCCTGCTGCCTCCTTGGCCACTCCTCAATCCCTCTGAAATTGAGTTATCTTGGAGAGTGACAGACTGTGGACCCTGGAGGCTCCAGTCCAGAGCTGCCAGGAGGAGGGGTGAACACAGAGAAGAAAAGCCACAGATCCTAATCCCTGGCTGAAGGAGGGCTTGCAGGGGAGGGTGCTGTCAGATTTCAACTGGGTCAGTGTCCAGCTTCAGTTCCCAAAGTCACCCTCAGGCTGTGACCGTTGCATGTGCCGGGAGCTCTGGTGTCACACAAAGCCTGCTCATTTCTACAAACTGGCATGAGAGACAACTTCAGACAAGCTCAGCCAGAGTCAACTGAACACACATGTCCCCAATACGAAACCTCATGCTCCCATGTGATGCCATGAATTATGACTCCAGACACCCAGCCATTCAAAAATAAATAAATACTAATAAAAGTGTATTATCTTTCTCCACTTAAGGTTTTGGATCCTCCTTTGTATGAAACATTCTGATAAATGATACATTAGAATAATGATTTATAAGAATAGAATCTGGCCCCTGGGTATAGATAACAAACATAAGATTAGTTGACATTTTAGCTATTTTCCTCCCAGATCAGCTTCCAGCCAGCTCTCCCTTCCTAGCCTGGTTTTCCAGCAGTGGACTTAACAAAGGCTTCCAGCATTAACATTTCCATGTTACCATCCTGTCTTCAACATAGGAAATGAAACAAGACGGCTTCTTCTCTTTCCTACCACAAAGGTAATCCATTCACTTGTGTCTTTCCTCAAAACGTTTTATAAAACACCCCTCTAAGGAACCACATTGCCCTACAATGTTCAAAAAAGTCAGACCTTTGTGTTGAATGTTTACCAGGTTTTGCGATGTGAACCACTGAGGCATAACGCCATACATTATTCATCTATTCCTTACGACTCAGGAAGGGCATAAATGCTGAAAAGACAAATTGTTACTGTTGCTTTGAAGAAAAAAAAGGGTACACTACCTAAATATTTAGGATGCAAACAATGCTTTATGAAACATTCTTTCCTATCTGGATTTCTGTCCTTATTTTCCCAGGGAAAGCTGGTTTAGGTGCATAAGGGGTCAAGGAGCTCGATTGTTCCTTCACAGTGCTACCCAGGCTTAAAGAAAGATCAAGGATTTTGTGGTTTTCCATTTTTGCATACTTCAACCAATGGATAGTTGAAAATCTGTGTCAAAAAGATTTTTATATCAATTGATTATTTTTTTGTTTTAGATATGCATTGCATAGCAAAATACATTAACTTTTTTCCTTTTTTATTATAATAAATCAAGGTTTTATCATATGTTGGTTTTACTAACTAGATGATCAGATTATGTATTTTATAAATATTAAGGACCTACAAGACACCAAGACATGGGAATAAAAGATGAAGTACTTTATTATGCAGCTTAACCAAGTTCTCCTACCACAAATGGCTAAGAACTAAGCTTTCCCTTTTCTAGTCAAATGGCCTAAAGCAGGATCCTTCAGGGAACTTTGAGAAGTCAGCCACAGCAATTAGATTCCTCCAGGGAGAGTGTGGGCCAGTTTCCTGTTTCATTGCATTACACTCAGGCTTTAACAAGGGAGTGGGGATAAGAAGATGAATGGCAAGAACGAATGAACGAAAGAACGAAAGAACGAAAGAACGAAAGAAAGAAAGAAAGAAAGAAAGAAAGAAAGAAAGAAAGAAAGACTTTTGAATGAAATAAGCCACTTCCAATATGTCAGACAAACATACTACATTTTCTTCACACTTATTTTTATAACAGGTTTCTTTCAAAGGTAAGGTATATTTTTATACTAGCCATTCTTTTCATGATCAGCAAATGCTGAGCTTTAAAAAAAGAATCTGCAAAGTGACTAATTTCACATATGGGCATCTTTAGAGGGGACGGGGCTGGCCGGCTGCAGAAGACATTCAGCACTTTCTAAATGCAGACCAGTTCATCACTGTCCTCCGGAGGGAGGCGAAGCAGGCTCGCACTTGCCTTTGCTGTAAACATCAGTGTGTTCATTTTCGGAACATAAAATAATAATGATTTATAATAGCATCCTCTCCTGGTCTTAAATCTATTGACTAGAATCATGTTACTAATGGAATTTAAGTCATTTTCACTTATTATTCATAGTAGTGCTCAGGTGCAGCTGTAGGCAAAATTGCCAATGAGGCAAAACTTAGTTTTGGTGGCTTATCCCTCGGTAGAAATGTCTCTAGTGGGCAAAAACAGACCCATACTTACTGGGGTGTTTGTAGCTAATCCAGCAAAATATCAGAATCACCTCTAACACTGATTATTTGTATGTTAATAATGGGTCCTTAACATCACAGGGGAGAAAGGTGATTCTCTGATTTTGACATTCCACTGCAATCCGAAGAGTATTTGTTTTAGAAAATCTCGGTGTAATCACCCTTCGTGGTCATCCGAGTGCGTGTCCGTCACCACTATCTAGGGGGAGGTTGACTCAGAGCAGGAGCTGAGAAGGAGCTTAGGCTAACTGGAGCTCCGGGCTCCAGTTCTGAATTTACCTTTGTGACTCCTTGAGCCAAGCCTGTCCTCCTGAACTGCAGTTTCATTTAGAAAGAGAATGAGATACCAAAGTGCCTGCTAGCATCAAAAACATCTTGAATTTAAGAATGTGGTTAAGTTTGAACCTGGAACCTTATGCCGCTCCAGCCTGCCCCCAGGCGTGGAGGTGCATGCCTGTAATCCCAGCACTGGAGAGGCTGAAAACAGAAATAGCACTACGAGTCCAAGCTACTCAACTAGACCCTGCACCAAATACATAAATTAAAAAAAAAAAAAAAGAATGTGGTTAATGGGCAAACATGAATAATGGTCCCAATCGAGCCCTAACTTAGAGTGATAAAGTATGATTTTAAATATTTGAATTACTTGCAATAATGAATGGCATTCTTATTTCCTCTGCCACATTCATATTCACACTTGTATCTATTAAAGCCACCCAATTATGATTCATTAAGAAGAGAAAAATCTTTCTTCCTGATTTAGTGAAAGGTCCATTTTTTAATGTAATTCGGGTCAAAGTTGCCTTTTCTATGCTGCGTGAAATTACGTAACTAGCTGCAGAAACAGGATTGCGGCACAGCCTAATAGCATTTCCTGGAATTAATGAGTCTGTTGTCAGTGCCTATGTGGTTGGTGTTCTTAGCGCGGTGTCTACTCCGCAGTCCAGCCCAGGCTAGACTGAGACAGCCAAGGGCCAACCTCGGTTTGTGCAGTTACTGTGGGGGAAGCCCTGACGGTCGCCTGCTTAGCCTTATTTCCATGAATTGCTTAATAGCAGTTAAGTGGATTTTGAAAAATTGGATTTTCCCTACCATTCCTCGGGCAGGAACCAAAAACAGGAAAAGCTTTAAATATGGTTAACAGGACTCTCCTCGAGCCCATTTCCTGAAGCCCAGTAAGGATCACAGGCTGGATCGGTTCCTTTGTTTTCATTTAACATCATCTGCAGATGAACACTTCTGAATAATAGACTCCTCTTTGAGTCTCTGATTTAAGTAGTCACTATTGATTGACTAGTTAGAACTTCCGTGCTTTATGAATTGTTCTCTAGTGGTGAAGAAACAAGGAAATCGATGCTCTTATTTGCGTTTATAGTCAGACCACAGAGAGAATTGGATTTTCAAACATCAGAGACAAAGGGATATTTTAGAAGGCCATTACTTAAGGGATAAAATTTTAAAAGAGCTAATCATATCAAGGCAAATATTGCTCAAAATATTCCTAAACATGCCAAAGCCAGTGATAAGCATGAAAAGCCAACCTCAGCCACTGCCTATCACTCTGTTTAACACTGGAGTTGTCACCTCCATCACTATCTTCTGGCAAGTCCTATGATGATGAGCGGGAGCAGGTGCCTGGAGTCACGCCGGATGGGCTTTCTCCTGGCTGTATGGCCCTGGATCTCAGTTTCCTTTCCTATAAAATGGGCTGCTGCATTTCCTTCTCCTGGGATTTCAAGAGGGGTTAAAGAGCCTGGTGCCTGGCTTACAGAAAGCACCATAATAAATGGCAGTTGGCACATCACTGTTATTATTAGCAGTAGTACATATTAAGTAAATACTCAATATTGATGGAGCCAATTTTAGAAATACGTTTTCAGAGGCCCATTGTTTCCTGGCCTGCCCCACACATATTGCACCTCTTTCTCAGCTCAAGTTCCTAGAGCTGGTGTGACCAAATCAAGACTCCCAGCTCTTATTTGGACCTTTGTGTTAGTTAACCAAATACCCCCAACTACTTCACTCCCAGCTAGATTCAGCTACCTGAACTCTTCTTTGTAATTATCACTTTGTTGGGGCTCAGGAAATAATACCCCACACTGTGGCTTCGCTGAGCTAGAAAAACTGTCTCAGAAGCAGTGTCCCACCAGCCTTCCACTGGCTCTCACTGCACAAGTATCTTTGATCTTTCTGGCCTAAAGTGCAAGCAAAGGCTTTCACTCCAGTTCCTTTACTCACCAGAAGATCAGATTCACTAAAGAGTGGTGCTTTTGTCTTCAGTCCTATGATGGAAATTTCATTAACTGAGGAAGATTCAACTCATATTACAATGACAGAGACTGGAAATCAAACAGCACAGCCAGATCCCAGAGATCTTTGTCCCAGGATATTGTGTGCTTTCTGGGTTCTTTCACTTTTCTCTAAAAGGGGTTTGCCTATAGTCTTTCTTATGTGAAAAGACATTTCGATTTCAACCATCTGGCTCCTCCTTTGACTTCCTGTTTTGCATGGCTCCCATGTATATGTGCTCACTAACCAGCTGGTGACATCCAGTCCAGAACTGCCCAGGAGCCATCTTGCTCTTACCCAGAAAGCCTTGTTCTGGATGAAAACATCTCCCACCTTCTTGGTGGGTGTGCACACTCGGCCAGATACATTCCCTCTCCTTCATCAATCAATAGACAGCTATGGGGAGGCCAGTGGGAATTGCATAAGAGAGAAAGCAGGATGTGTGTGGAAGACCAAAGTAAACAAGTTTGCATAATTAAAGGTTATCTTCCTTAATTATCATTGTAATGAAAGGTGGAAAGCTTGCCAAATTAAATTACAAAAGCTCCAGAACATCTAGGAAATTATAGGTCCACCTCCCCACCTTATGCCGTATACTCAGTGAATCTTTGTTTTTCTCTTTAAAATACATGTCCTTATTGTGCTCATCAGTAGCTTCTTCTCATGATTGGATTAGTTTTCTAAATCATTCCATCTTGCTTTAACTGATTTGAGCAGACAACACCTTTCTTTTAAAAAGTGAGTCAGCCTATTTGGCCATGAACACACTCTACCACATTTCCTAAGCTTCGGTACCAATAGTTATGAAAGTCTTGAATGACTTTCCTTCATTACTGAGAACTGTCTGTTCCAGTCTCATGTAATTCACCAGGCTTCTACCTTCAGGGGAGCTAGCAGCAAACAAAGTACACAGTGAATGGGCGAATCAAACTGTGGAGAAGTTCCTTTTTCATGACCAAACCCTATAGTTCTCGGCCATGTGTCATTTACTATAATGTTTTTTAAAAAAATCTAACCATTCACCATATTTTTGTATAATATATCCTTTATATTAAAGGAACTTAACTATAGCATTCTGTTAATAATATTTTCTTTTCTTTTCTTTTCTTTTTTTTTAGCACTGTTAAGTTAAAGGATTAAACTTGTTGCAGGAGAAGAAGAAAAAAAAGGGAATTTTGTGGTATTGCTTTCTAAAATCATTTTCAAGGCTAGCAAAATATATATTCAATGTTTTGATTTCAATCAGAAATGAAGGTTTCCTTTTGTCACTGCCTGTCACCTTTTCTTACTGTAGCCAACTTTCTAAAATTTCATTCCATTTAAAATAACCTCATCTTAGGAGGAATGTGACAGCTCTGAGTGAAATAAAGACAACTTTTTGAGTGGAAGCAGTAATTATTTCCATTTTTCATTAAAGTAACCCATTTGGTAGTAAAGATGAGAGAAAATCTAACTTATGACCCAAAAATGCCTCTAAAGCTGAAATGAGTGAATGACAGAAAATATGAAAACAAAATAATTATGAATACTTTTAAGAGTTAAAAATATAAAGAGTGATAAATACTAATAGCAAGTACTTTGCAGACCTAAAATGCCTTGTCTCTGCAAACTCTCAGAATCAAAGGCAGATGAATGAATAATTACAATGCACAGGAAGGAGAGCAAAGGAAACAAGCAGTCCCTGTAACCTTTCGCAAAGGGAAACGATCCTAAAGGAAAATTAAAATTCAGGGATTTTTTTTTCCTGCTTCACTCCTGGCTCTTCAACATTCTTTTGAGAACTGCTTTCTTTGAAGATACTTTCTCTCAGTGGGTTTTCTACACTTGGAGCTCCCTGGAGCACAGAGCAAGATAGGATGGTGTATTGGGGCCAAACTGGAAATGTGTGTGTATTTTGGAAGCAGCAGAGGGACTCCTCTCCTGCTCTGCTTCGTGTTTCATCCTGCTCTGGCAATTTGGAGTGGAGGGCAGGCACGGGTTGAGAAGACAGGGGCTGAATTCCCACCAGTGCAGCCAGGATTTCTCTCGAGCAGTCCACGACTTAGGCCTGTGAGCAGGCTTGCTGCTCAGAACATGGGCGGAGCATCTGGGCGCAGGGCATTCGTTGGTTGTTCAAAGAGGCAGTGGTTGCTTCATAAGAATCCAGTCTTCCTGTGGTGATTTTTCTACTATGCCAAGACATACACAGGTGGCTATAGTTTTGCCCATAAACCAGAAACTCTGGAAGAATCTTAATTCTAACTTAAAAGAAATAGGAATCTGGAGGGCTGGCCTGACAGCTCTAGCAGACTAAAGTGCCTGCTTAGGCAGAGTGCAGGGGCCAGGGTTCAATCTACAGCCTTTCATGCTGGCCCTGCCCCAGGGGTGCGCTGAGATGGCGACTGAGACTGGGCATGGTGGCGCAGGCCTATAATCCCAGCACTTACGAGGCTGAAAACAGGAGGATCACTAGGAGTCTGATCTACATAGTGAGACCCTAAGCACCCTGTAGACTCTGCCTGCCCTAAATACAGAAAGAGAGAGAGA
>NW_004524720.1:2679358-2715817 GCF_000260255.1 Octodon degus | reverse complement strand
AGAAAGAAAGAAAGAAAGAAAGAAAGAAAGAAAGAAAGAAAGAAAGAAAGAAAGAAGAAAAGAAAGATCTGTTTTTGGGTTTTTTTTAAATCTCAAAGTTCTCACTAAGACTACTTGGTACAGATACCTTTAAGGGAAAGAAGAAGATAGTAAAGAAAATAGTTATCAGAGCAAAAGTAAACATTGTCTTTGAACTTTCTGATCAAATTATACAGTTTCCCTCACAGAGTATGTGTCCCCTCAGCGCCTGGTGACAGAGCTGATGATGAGAGGTCCTACATCAAGCCTCTGACTTAACATGTGAAAGTCATTTAACTTCTGTAGGCCTCAATTTTCTCATCTGCAAAATGAGAATTAAAGGAAACAATGTGGCCTGGTACACGATTCAACAACTGTGCTTCATTAATCCTAACCAATAATCATTAAGAAACAAGGAAGAGAAGGGAGCATATTATTAATAAGGAGAAAAGTCTGTTTTAAAAATTACTTTTTGTTTACAAGTTTAAACTTCATAATGAGCAGTTGTAGCCCTCAACTCACTAAGGAACAAGAGGCGACCTTTTTGGTGCATCATAAGGGAGGCAGGCCACACAGGTAGGAGAACAAGGGTTCTGACCTTGTTTGACTTTCCCAGTCTTTCTGAAGCACTTGTGTCAGACTCTCAGGTTCTTCCCATGTCTGTAGAAGGCCACTCTGCCCCCACATAAGGAAGACACCTGTGACAGTTGGCTTTCTGTGCCAACAAGCCTGGGCCCAGCGACACCAGGGAAGCTGGTGAAGTGCTACTGCAGGTGTGTCTGTGAGGCTGTTTGCAAGGCAGATGGAGGTCAGCATTTCTGGGATGAGGACGGCCCTCTCCAAGATGGGCAGGCCCCACCAAGGCCTGAGAGAACAGCCAGGCAGCGGCAGGGGAAGCTGCTGGCTTGGCGAAGCTCCAGCTTCACCTTCTACCCACTGCTGTCACAGGCCCTGCTGGCTGGCAAGCCCCAGTCACATCCCAGGGTCCAAACCACCAGCCACCAGTCCTCAGGCCTCAGATTGGCCTGCAGAGACCCAATTGCCTTCCCCAGGCCCCAGCCCTCGCACGGCAGGTGCACAGCCTCTTGACCCTCATTGTGCAAGCCAGTTCCCTCACAACAAATGCCTCTCTGCACCTTCACAACACTATAGCTTCACAACACTACGGCTTGCACACTGTGTACCCCTGCCTCAAAAGTCATTTGTTAAAGTTCTAGCCCTAGGACTAGGACAGGACTGATGTTCCTGTTCCAGGGGCAGGGAAGGTCTAAAGGTGATTTGATTGTAGAAGTAGTCATTGTGAATGAGATCAGGCCTGTGAGAGACCCCAGAAGGATCCACTGCCCATCCCATAATATGTGGAACCAGGAATGAGAAGAGATTTCCTGGGGAGAGAGAAGTAGGCCTCACCACACAGCACTTCCACCAGCACTGAGACTTTGGGCCCTCCCCTCTGGAACTATGAGAAGTAGCTCTTTGCTGTTTGAAAGCCACCCAGGCTAAGGCATCTTTGTTTACAGCCCTAAGGAGCCCATTGAAGCTGCTCCTCTGGAGAATCCTGACTAATGTAGAGAGCGCACTAAACAGGGCACAGAGCTGCTGTCTCCTGGGGCCGGTGACCTCAGGGGCAGCAAGCTCCTGCTCCCTCCCGTGGAGACAGGGGTTTTAGTGGGCTGTGTGCTCCAGTGGTTTGTTGTGCCTTGATTGTTGATTATTGTGCCTCAGCAGATGGTGAACTTTTGATAAATATTGCCCATTATATATTAATACTGTTGCTTCTCTCTCAATTCCCAAAGTGAGAAAGGGTGCACTTGGATGGTGTTTCCAAAATCAGGTCAGTTCCAAGACGCTATCTTGGCCCCCTGCCTTCCACTTCCTGTACCCACCACAGCAGACACGCTACAGCAGAGCAACTGTGTTGAACTGGGACAGAATCAGGGCTGCTGTGGAATGTGAGCCAGCACAGAGCCCCCAGCCCTGGGTTCTAAAAGCAGCACTCACTGTGTTCATTTTAATCCTTCTCTGAGCCCCATCACTGCTCTTTTCCCTTTCTGTTCGCACGGTGGCTGGTAATATTTGGGCTCACCGTTACTTCAAAGTGACAAGGAGGCATTGCATCCAGAAGCTGTGTTATCTCTCCTCTGGAACCCAGTGGCAATCATCATTTCAAAGTAGCCAGGAGAAGGAGCACGACAGAATTATAATAATGTTAGTCAGGTGGCCTTCCCCACCTTATCAGTCCCCACAGATGCAAACAGGCACCAACAAATACTACACCAGAGGGTAGGATAAAAGGAGAATTAGAAAATAACTACCTCCAGGAGATACTGGGCTTCCAAATTCGATATGCAATTGTAATATAGATAACATGGAAAAACAGATAATAAATACAGCTTTTAATTCAAATATGACCTTCAAAGAGCTTTTTCCTTAGAAACACAAATGAAAAGCCCCCAAACCTTTGAAAGAGCAGATCCAGACAATAAGCACCCTCCTTCGCCCCCAACCCAGGAGTACAGAGGACATCACAGTCTGTCTTTGCAATAATGGCTTTGCCGTGAGCTTTTATCACATTTTATCTCATATTCTGAAGTTCTTTATCACAGTGAGAGATATGCTTCCTTGGCCACATTTTATCTCATTCCAAAGGTATCTTATCAATATTCACTGGGCGAGCCTATGAGTCTCTGTAAATGACAGCACAGAGCAGTATATGATAAACGGGGACGTTGCTGCCACTCTGATCAGTGGGTGAGATTCAGAGAATGTGGCCAGCCGGAAAAATCAACTGGGCTTGGCTGAAGTGTCAGGATCATCCGTAATGTGGCAGGGAGTGATTCATCACTGAGCATGGCTGTGACTCTCCTCAAGATGAAGGGAACCAAGCCATGCAAGGTCAGAAGGCCCCTAGTTCTTGGCAGAAGTGGTTCTCAACTACGGCCAAGTGGATGCCACCCGCTGTCCTTGAGAAGCAAGGGAGGCGTTGTACTAAACTGTTCTTTCCTAAAGCCGTATTTCATGGGTGCCTGAGCCAGAGTGTTTTAATTGAGCTGAATGACGTGTGCTGGCCTATTAACAATCAAGGAGGCCCTTCCCGCCATGGCATTGAAGCAGAGATCACTTCTGGTGCCTGACTAATCACGCAGGACAACTTGCACAGCAGAGGTCCCCGGCACCCTTCACATCCCCTTTGATGTCTTCTTTCCATGCCATGTCTTCCATCTCCATCCTGAGGTGGACCGCTTGCGTCACAGATGAAAGTTTCCTGTGGCATGAGAGGGACAAACATGCAGCTTGCTCTCTCAAACAAGCATTCCAACATCCACACTACTGATTTCCAACAGTACCATAAAATATAATTTTTAAGCAAAAGTATACAAATGGTCTGCTTAGGAAATGTTGTTCCATAAAGGAATGAAGTTCCACCAAATATAGTATAACAAAACACACATGCTCTCCTTTCTGAGTGAAAATCTGAAAGGCATTTACAGATTAATGAAACAAAAATAATAAACTCGATCTGTACAAAGTACTGAGAACCCAATCCTGTAATGAGTATGTTAACTAATGCAAAAGCAGATGAAGAAAAGTGTTCCAGAAAACTTCCGGCTCTGATCTGGCAAGTGCTTATAAACCAGGTGCAAAACCAGTCAGGCTGCAGGCGACCTACGGGGTAGGTCAACGACCCCAGTAGACTCTATGACCCCCATGGCTGGATGGAGGAATTGCAATTCACAAGCAATTGAGCGGAAATTATTTCCTCTCGAGGGCAGTTGAGCCAGCAAAACAAAACCAAGAATGCTGCAACTGAGTTGACTTAGATGTTTGAAAAACAATGCTAACGATATCAGGGTTGCAGGGTCAAACCCCATATGGGCTCATTGTCTTTGGAGAGGGAAGAATGGTATTGCCTGACCAGGGTGGCTTCAGAAGCAAAGGTCTTGCTCCATAAGGGCCCAGTGCCAAGAATTCACACACACCAAAACAAACAAAAAATATAAAAAATACTGGACAATCAGTTCTAGAGATGTTATCTCTCCTTTTCTTTCTTTTTTAATATGTATATTTTGTACACAGTCTCACTACGCAGCTTGGACTCAGTGATCCTCCAATTTTCAGCTTCCCCAGCATTGGGATTACAGGCATGTGTCACCACGCCCAGACTTGGTGGCCAGTTCAGCATGCCTGGGGGCGGGCCCACATGGCATGTGGTGGCAGGGATTGAACCACGGTCCCTGCGCTTACCCAAGCAGGTGCTTAGTTCACTGAGCTACCTCACTGGCCCTTCTTTTCCTAATCATGCTAAGTAATTGTGGTCCCCAGAAGCAAAACACACAGTAGAATCTGTCTTTCTAGAACACAAAAAGACTAGACATGATCTGATTTTTATAATACAGTGCTGAAGAGATAGTTGGGGATTCAAGCATGATTGCTTTAAGAAAAGAAGATCTTTCAAAAATAAAATCTGATAGACCAGTCACAAATGACAAAACAGCAAGGAGAACAAGCAAGAAAGAACACTTGACAGCAAAATGAGATCTAAGACCAGGACAGTCACCCACTGTTGTTCGTGGCACTCCTTAAACGCCCTCCCCAAGAGTCTCTTTCCACAAATCCAAAACCACAGCAAGCCTGCAATTCTAGTCTTGAGCCGTCAAGTTCAGGTAACCAGCTGTAAGAGGCATGACCTTTCCTTGTTCGTGTGGTGCCAGTCAGCATAAGGCACCGCTGCACAACATGTACTTGCATGTGCATGAGCAGACACTCATTTATTTATTTATTTATTTATTTATTTATTTATTTATTTATTTAGTGGAACCAGGGATTGAACTCAGGCCCTTGCACTTGCCAGGCAAGCACTTATTCTACTGAGCCATCTCCCAGTTGTTTTGATAGTCTAGTAGTTCAAGAGTTAACTACCACTTCTAAGGAGAAGTTTGGGGAGGTGGCACTTAACAAAAAGTTGTTCTAATAGCAGATACTTCATAGAGCTGATGGGTAAGGATCGCTCACCCGCTCAGACTTCAGCCCTTTCCTGGGAATATTTTGATCCTGCCTTCCTGCCAGGCAATGGTAGGCACCAGGTAGAACCCCCAATTCCATTTTAGAGATGAGAACATGGGAAGGAATAAATTGGCTGATCAAGAACACAACCAGCCAACCAACCACTGAAACAAAAGTTAGGTTGGGTCTTAGTGCTAGCACTCCTTCAACCCAACATTTACCTATAGAAGGCCTTCCTTTCCTAAAAGTATAAAATGCAGCTGGTAGAGACCTTAGAAAAAAGCCCATGGATACAAGGGATTTGATAGCGGAGACTGAGAACTCCACTCTTCATTCTGTAAAGAGGTCAGTAATTTTTTTTTAATGTATTTTGTACAGGGTCTCACTACGCACCTTGGACTTATAGGGATCCTCCTGTTTTCAGGCTCCCCAGAGCTGGAATTACAGGCATGCACTACAGCTGTCTTGGTAGCAGCGCACCCAGGGGCAGGCTGGTGAAGCATGTGGTGCTAGGGATCGAGCCCCGGTCTCTGCACTTGTCTAAGCAGGCCCTTGGTCTGCTGAGCCATCTTGACAGCCCTAAGAAGCCAGTAATTTGGCCACACATAATGGCACATGCCCGTCTTCCTAGCACTCAAGAGGATGAGGCAAGAGGATTGCCACAAGTTGGAGGCCACCCTGGGCTACATAGGGAGACCCTGTCTCAAAAAGATAAAAAATAAAAACAACAGTAATGATTAGCATTATAATTATAATAATAATCTCCTTAGAGGATTTTCCCCTATCTTAGGACTCACAGATAAAGGCTCTAGTATTTTTTATAACTTTTCTACTGAAGGTCTATGACCTTGGGAAACAAACACAATTGCTTCTCACTATATGTGGCCATCAAATTATGTCATAATAAGAAACTGGCTGAGGAGAACACCACCCCTAATTATGTACATAATCATTTTTTTTCTTTAAAATGCCATCCTCCTCAAAAAATTCAGCTGTGTGCATGCTCTTGTAAGTCAAAACTATTATTTGACGGAACTTACTTGCATCATTTTTCTTCAGAGCATATTTGCAGTTCCACCTAACTGGCAAGGAGAAAATGGAGGAAAAGATCGACGGGAGAAAAAAAATAGTACTAGCAAGTCAGAGAAACCAAATAAGCAGTTTTAAAACTGAACAGAAGACCTGCAGTGAACAAGCAAAATGGAAAATAGTCAAGATTTCTCAGTCTTGTGCAGTAGAGCAGGCTTTGTTCCCGGTATCCTGCTGATCACCTGCTGCCCACACTGGGCGAAGGAAGGTGCTCCAGGAAGGACTAGACGTCAGGCCCTCCCAGCAGGCCTTCTCTGGACCTGGGCTGTGCTGTGCCTGAGTCTACCCAAGTAGTGCTCCAGCCTCGCCCCTGGGAGCGTGTGTTTGCTTTCTTGGTGTGCAGAGTGGGCAGACGAGCCCGGCAGTAGCTGCTCGCTCTCCTCACTACCAGCTCCTCTCTCCAGCAGAGGTAGGAAGTGATGAGCAACACACAGGTCCAAACTCTTGCAGTGCTTTGTACAGTGCCAGGTAACATTTCAGTGATTACTTATATGTATGAGTTAGAGGTATTTTTGTTAAATAGGCAAAACTTCATTACTTAAGCACAAAATAAGAGATTAAGATTAGATAATCTTTAAATTCCTTTTGAGCTTTGCTGATATATGATTTTTAATTATTTCTTTTGCAATAAAATATTACACTAACATTTATCTATGCACAATCTGTATGAAAAAGCATTTCTGACAAGTTAATAGAGGAAGGCAAAGAACTTCTGGGAAGATGTTTGTGTAAAGGTTTTGGAGGCATTTTTGTTGTTTGTTTGGTTTTAATTTTAACACTTCCTGTGCATTGTTAGGTTAAAATAGTAAGTTAATTAAAAATCCTTCATCCTCATTGATTTAAATAACTTTTTGGTACTTTAAAATAATAAAATTATATTTCTTTAAAATATATTCTGTGATTCTCTGTCTTGATTTATTGAAACTAATTTCACTGCAACTAGTTGTTGGCAAAGTCAAAGTTCATTCATTGATTTATTTCTCCACAATCCATAACTTTTAAAAGCCTTAGCATTATAAAACCCCAACCACTGTGTTTCACTGGTGTTCAACTCACTACCTATCTGCTATTTGCCACATTTAGTTCATTCCTAGAAAATTCAATAAATAAATTCAATAGCCTCAGCTAAGAGGCTATTGCAGAGAATAGCCTCCATACTAGATTTTAAAGACCACAGAGTACATTGCTGTTCCAAGGAGGTAAGAAGAAACATACAAGCAACTGCGGCTCGCTAGATGGTCACATGATACAGAGGAGAAAAACAATTCACTAACCTCAGGAAAATTTCTCGAAACAATACTGTTCCAGATGAAAACTAAAGAAATGGTAGCTTCAAGCCAGATGTGATAGTTTTGGGGCTGGAGATGTAGCTCAGTGGCATAGTGCTTCATGTAGCTCAGTGGTGTAATGCTTGTCTGGCACACACAAAGCCCTGGGTTCCATCCCCAGCACTACAAGGAAACAAAGTGATCTGTTTGTCAAGGAATACTTTGTGGGCAGAAGGAATTAGCCATCTAAAGGTGAAGCGCTGGAGCTTCCTCAGATGCAGCAGTAAATGATCCAACCACAAGAAGCTGTGGTATGAACCGGATGTAGAACATGGTGTTGGAGATAGCAGTTAGGAGCATGCCAAGGTGGTGCCTGGGCTGGGGAGGCTCCTGTGGAGACTGAGTGATGATGGGTGTCACAGTGGTTACTGTGGAGACAGACAGCAGGGCCTACCAGGTGGAGAGATGCAGAACGATGCCCATGGTTCTGCTCTGAGTGACCGAGTTCACAGCATCGTTTACTGTGGTAGACACAGAAAGTGGGGAACTTGGGTAACAGGAAGAGGTGAGGAGAGAAGACAAGGAGGGAAGCTGTGGCTGTGGGGACCTATGGCTCAGACAAGAACTGTAGCTCACGGGTGGGACTTGGAACCCATGCTATTAACAAACACGTGGGGATTGGCTGGAGAACAGAAATAGGAAATTAAGAGGAGAAAACAGGGACAAGTCCTAACTGCTAGTCACACTGAACAATGCTTACAGGAAGACCTGGAGAAAGAGGAAAAAAAAAACCCTAGTGCCGTGGTCTCCTGAAAGGTGCAGGAAGAGAACATTTGAAGGACAGAGGCTAATGGTGCGGAAGTTACTGAGAGGTGACCATGGAATAGCACCCACTAGTGTGAGGGGTCCTGGTCTTGCTGAGAGTGATTTAGTGAGGTGATGACAAAACCAGCTTGTTGGGCTGGCCTTCCTTGTTGGCACTGGCTGTGCCCTGTTCAGCTGGTCCACATCAACCCCCTCAAGGGCCTGACTTCCAAGTTCCCACACACCTTGCTCCATCTTGCCCATCTAGAGGAAAGGATTCCACCTGTTCCTATCCCCTGAGCATGACTGCTTTCCAAGGATCAGCCCTTGCATTGTTCTGCTCCTCTCCCTCATTTTCCTCTCATCCCTTATCTCCCCTACTCACATCAGAATCCCATCCTCACGCCGTATCATCTCCATAGCCAGCCTAGACTCCTAAGCTGCCTGCCAAGTTTGCCCCCTGTGCTCTCCCTGTGTCTGTCTCCTTCCTCTCCTCCTCTTCTCCTTTCCAAGTTTGCCCTCTGTGTCCCCCATTCCTCACTCTCCTCTCTCTGCACTGGCAGTGATTTATGTGCCTCACACTAGAACCACATACTTGCTCGTGCACTTGGCTTCTATAATTTTGTCAACAGAAAGAACCTTGAGTTCAAAATAAGCTCAGTGAACTCCTTGCCAACCCCTCCTCCCTATACCTCCCAAGTACTCAGTTCTTCCATTTCTTCATTATAATGTAAGGAGTTATTTGGCACTGCATCCAACTGGTTGAGAAATTGCATTGATCTGCTCTTCCCTTACCCCTAACACCTTTCCCTGCCTTCTCCAACACACCCATCATTCTATTTTTGGTCACTAGACTGGATTTCTGGTCAATGTTTTTACATCCTGACCCTTGGGCATGCTGTGCCTTCAGCCTGAGGTCCCTTCTCTGCAGTGTAACACCTCCCCTGGCCTATACAAACTTCTCTTGTGTTCTTCCAGCATCCTCTATGGCTTGGAAGCATCGTGCCTTCAAGCTCACTGTGCTTCTGTCATTCACTAAGTCTCAAGCAAACTAGGTTTGTCATCTCCAGCAAGTGAAACCCAAGTTTCTCTCCAGCCTCAGTCATTGTATTTCCTCTCTGGATATCTTCCATTTCATGACACCTACTGCCAACACTATTTCTGCTGTTACCAACTTCTCCCCAACCATCACTCCTCAGTCCCCTCTCAAAACTCAGGGGGCTTTGTGTTGCACTTCTCTTGGGGTGTTCACTGTTTCCATCTTAGTTACACTCTACTGGATCCCATGATTCACATCCTCTACTGTAATCCAGGATTCCTGTAGTCCATGCCTATGTCTGCTCAAGGGAGCCTCTCGTGGGCAGTAACTATCTATGGGTCTAATTAGTGACATTTCATTGCACATATGGAAGCATTTGTTAACAAGAGTTGATTTTTCCTCTTCTCATGGCATCTAGAACAGAGATCTCAAATTGGCAATTGGAGGCTGAACCTGGCCCACAGATGTGTTTTGTTGAATCTGCAGTTATTTTTTTAATTGAGTCAACATTTTTAATGGAATATTTTACACAAAATGCCAGATTTTCAGCTTCTCTATAAAAAGAGACTGCTCTGGCAACACAGAGCCCACATTCACATTTGACAGAAAATGACTGAAGCCAAGGCCTGACTGCTGCATGCGTGTTGGCCATTTACTGTAAGGTGACCTCATCCACGCCCTACTTATAGCTGTGTGTCCTTCCTCTCTGATGTGACTTAGAGGTTCCTGTGGGCATAGAGTTGATAGCCTGGTCTAAATCCTCTTGGGGAGGGGCATAGGACTCACACTAACTTAAGTGTCTTCCCTAGGAGCATTTCTGGGATCAAATTTGAGAGGCACGTGAGTGGATGGTAGCCTCTCTTCTCCGCTCAATGATAGGACTGGTAGTCACCTTCACCACACAGTACATGCAGCCTCCAGCAGAGAACCCTCCCACCCCAGGATTTGTCCTGCTGTTCCCTCACTTCAGTGTGCCTGCCTTCTAACACAGGTCAGGCAGTTCATAGATGCTCAAATGCTAATGAATGAAGAATGTTAATATTTCTTACATGGTATGACCAATATGTGTGAAAAATGTGTGTACACACACACATACGTATATAACACACACGCATACACACACCAACATAGGTGACACAAATCAGTCTGAGCTCTTTCTAGCTAGGTCCAAGCAAACCCTCAGAAAACCTGTCAAAATAGCATATCAGGACATTTCCACGGATGATTCGGAGCCAGCAGGGAGGCCGGGTCCTGCATCCCACACAGCACACAGGACACAGTGGCCAGCAGTGCACAGCTTCTTTGTCTGCACCCTTGGCCGTGTGTGAGAGGCACAGCTCTCCCCTCTTTGCTCTCTGAGAGGGATGGGTGGTGGACAGAAAGGTGCCAGCACTGTCACTCTGGAGATGAGAAAACCCACCTCAAGGCATTTAGCACTTGTCGGACATCAAGTAGGAGGAAGGCATTCAAGATAAGTTTAAATTCTTGCCAGAAGAAGGTTCAGAATCTGCTTGCTTCCAGAAGGGAAAAAGAGTGACTTAAATTACAGCATTCCAAGGAATGACGCGGGGGCTTTAACAGATTTGAACTACGGAGGAATGAAAACACGAAGGTCTCTCATCCACCAAGAAGTGACATTCTGCCCTCTTCTAGGTTGTGCAGGGCACTAACAGCGGCACGCAGGACATTCCAGTTGCTTCCACTTCACAGAAACAAGTGTACTGGCCAGGGAGGGCAGGTGGTAAACACACAGTGCAAGGCTTCAGGGGCTTTGGCTGTGTCTGCGAAGATTACACGAAAAGGACCAGAAAGCAGAGATGGAATCAAGAAAATAATGTAATACTATACCTCACTTTGAGATCCTTGTCACTACAAATGTTCCAGCAGGCTTTAGGGACTTCATCTTCTGGGGAGGGAGCCACTGTGTGCCTACAAGGTCCCTGCATTCCTAATGTCTTATGCCTTCCCATCCAGAGCACATCAGTGGGAAGGGCTGGAGCCCAGCTAGCGGCCAGTTGGCCCGGCACACTCCTCCATGCTCTGGTCCTCCCAGCTAGTATTTGCATTTTAGCAGAGAATTTCACTGTTAGGACAACACAATGTGGGATGCTTGAGCAACATGTGATGCTAGAGCCTAAGAGTTGCTTTTGGTTTATTAAATTGTCTCTAGTCCCTAGTGCTTCTATCAGGACGTGCGACATTGCCTTCTCAACCTCAAGCTGGCCAACAGAACTCCGTCAAATGCACCAGCATGTCTTTTTTTTTTTTTTAAAAAAAAGCAACAAAGCACTAGGGCAGATCTAGCTCCCATAATGGGCACGATCTGGAGTTTGACAAATGTCTCACCTACAGGAGCTCAGCTTTGCCTCTCTATGGCCTTGGAGGAATGGGACATATAAGTCTGGGTAAGCTGTGCAGGGTAGGGGCTGAGATTGTACCCACAGGGCCTGGGTCCTCTGAGTGGTGAATCAGGCAAGGTCTCTTACTAGACAGACATTCTGGACTGCAGAGGGGCTGAGCCAGAGCAATCTCTGGAAGAACCAGTAAGAACAGAGTTAGAGGGTGAGATCTGGCAGTAAGGGTTGGGGGTATAGCTCAGTGGTGCACACTTGCCAACATGCCCTGGGGTGGATCCTCAGTGCAACTAAGAGTGGCAAATATGATATGGCAGTGAGCCTGGACACAGGTCGACCTGCCAGGTATCCTGCACCCACACCTGGAGGAGCCAAGAGGATCTACACATGGGGCCAGCACTGTGCAGCTCCTCCGTGCTTCCTGCTAGGCCAGGAGCCAAACCCACAGAATCACAGCCCAGAGTTTACAGGGAAGAGTCGAAGGGAATAAGCCCATAGGGAAAGAAGAGGATGTGACAGCTCAAGGACCATGTGGCCCATCTTAATGGAAACCATCCCCAGACTCAGGGAACTTTGCAGAGTCCTGGTCACATACTGTAGTATCTAAGATCTCCTGAGCTACAAAGATGGCAGACAATCACTGCGTTGTACTTTGTACATTGTGGCTGGTGTATGTGTCATGGCCAGATGGGTAGCCATCTCCATACATGCATGGAGAGATGCACGTATGCATACACACACACACGCATGTGGGTGTGCACATGCACACACATCTACACACCTTGCTTATTTTGGCATTCCAAGCCAAAATATGGCTCAGCTGGAGAGCTCAATAGGAATTTAAATTGGGAACAAGAATGCAAATCAAAGGGAAACTAAAACAATATTCTTGCACGTTACTGTTCTTATGGTTTGTGTCTAGATGTCCTCCCAAAGCTTCATGTAGCCATGGAGAGGGCTTCTAGAGCTTGTGATTAGTTCATGATCCAATGCTGGGGTTACGGATGTGAGTTCTACACCTGCCCTGGGGTGGATAGCCTGGACGCAATATATGGGACAGGCTTGCTGTCTGCCTCAGCGGCTGCTCCTTCCTACTTGCTGTTGCTGCTTTGCTGTCTTCTGCCGCCATGCACGGCTGCCCTCTGCCATGTGCCACTCTGCCTTGGTGCTAGCGGAGTATGTACTGAAACCTCCACTAACTGTCAACTAAATAAATCTTTCCTTTCTTAATTTTGAGAGTCAGGTGTTTTGTCCCAGCAACAAGAAAAAAGTAACCAAGAGAACTATCTAGCAACACTCCTCTGACTCCAATCAAACCCCTCACTGGACCGTCTGCCTCAGCTTTTCTAAAGGGGCAAAATAAGCATGCATTCCCTGAAAGTAAATACTTCACCACTTTCTGTGTGGTCACCATGCATGAAGCACTGTCTGCAGGTGGCTGCCTATTAAATGTCTTTTAATAATTCTGGTGAAGTCTTGAGATTTCTTCAATCCCTGGAGGAATAGCGGGTTTCCAGCCTGTGTTCTGAGATGGGCTGAACTCCTTTAGCACTGGAGGCTGAATCCATAAGACAGGGTTAAAAGCATCTATTTCCACTTCAATAGTTAAGCAAATAACTTTGTTCAAAGGCACGCTATAACTGAAAAATAAAGAAAAAATGTACTTGTGGAAAAAATTCTAAAAACGATGATTAATGGATATACTTAACAGGGTATTGCTTACATTCATCTCTGTCAGAAAGTTTCCTTGATAGCTTTTGGAGACCTTTATCAGTGTTAATTTTGAAAGAGATTCTCACTTCTGGTGATGCCACCTTTTGCTTCCTAGGACTGCACAGTAGCCTTCTTGGAAAAGTAGCCTGGAGCTTAATGAATGCCTGGTCCCTGCGCTGTCGAGGCACTGAGGACTAGAGTGTAGCCCTCTCCCTGAACAGAAACTCCCACTGTCCTTCCCGTGCCATGTCCAAGGGCAGGATCAATGTCTATTTCTAGGAGTCAGGCTTGGATAATAACTCAATATTAAATGCTCGGCTTGGTGACTTCTTTGTAATCGGCTATTTTATAGAATCTATACCCTATTTCTAAGAATTCAGAGGCAGAAAGAAAGAACAGAGGCGAAATCACTCACACCCTGTCTGAGGAAGGGATGTGAGGTCTGCTTTTTGTGCTTAGGTGTGGATTGGCTCCCAGTGGTCCCAGATCATGGAGATCCAGGGAGGCTCTGTAGATATTTAGGGTATTTGGGTGAAACACAATAGGTGAAACATGACACTGAATTATAGGAGCTGGAAATCTTTATTTTCATTCCAGTTGCATTCTAAAACAAAGGAAATTTTAGTACATCATGATTCAATTTCTCACATATAAGTAATCTTAGTGCATAAAATTTTATTGGATAAAATGTTCAAGTGAGGTTAATGGGCCCACTTATTATCCAAGAGACTGTTACAGTGAAAAGAAGCTTATTCACAGATGGATTGATTGCCAAGATTGGGCTTGAACTTGTAATCTTCCTATGTCCGCTTCCCAGAGTTCTGAGACCACAGGTGTGCACCTACATGTGTCTGTTCTATGCTTGACAGGTTTACCTCCAAAGGAGCTCGGCCTCAGAAGGTTAAATGACACAGCCAGCATCCCAGCTAAGCTGGGGTTCTATGCAGGGCTGCACTCCTGTGAGCCTAGCCTCTTTCCTTCCAACACTCACTACTTTACCTCTAGGTTTCAGCAGGTTCTCTCAAACTTTCTCTCCCTGAACGGGAAAAGGCTGGAGCAAGAGGAAAGAGCTGTAGAAAGAGGGAGGCAGTAAGGACTCAGGGCTTGTCTTAGCTACCTTCCTCATGGCTGAGGCAAAATACCCAGCGCCCAAAGTTAAAGGAGGAAAAGTTAATCTCAGCTCACAGACTGCAGAGGTTTCAGTCCATAGCTGGTTCCAAGGCGGGTGGCATCAGAGAGGGCATCGCTGAGGGTGTAGCATGGCAGGCAGAGGGCAGCAAGCAGCAGCAGCAGGCCTGCCCTCTCGCTCCCTCTATATCCCATCCAGACTATAAACCTAACTATTGGTGCCACCCAAAGCCAGGATGGAGCGTCCATTATCCACCTACTTAAGCACCATCCTCTTCAGCCACTTTCCAAACTCCCCACCTGAGACAACACAAGGCTTTGGGATGGGGAACATTTAGGTACAGCCACTATGGAAGCTGAGCAAGCAAATCACATTCAAGATGGCAGCTCAACAAAAGATTGCAGACATCAAATACGGACTGTGAGGACTGCGGCTGCCTACCAAGGCCAATCCTAGAGAAACGGCATCTGCAGCCTTAGCTCGAGAAGTGAACAAGCACAGGGCTGGCTGGAAGCGAGCAGAAGTGAGAGGCTCAGCTCCGGCATGCAGGCGGCGGGCTTCCCTCAGACCAGATGCTCTTCCTCTCTCCTCACCTTGCCGGTGCCAGTCCTCGGTGAGCCTGGCCCAGAGCCCTGCAGGTGAGGGAACAGCACACAGCTGACAGGCTGGCACAGGTAGGAGCAGGGAGCAGACCCTCCACTCTGGCATGAGCTTTCTCCTGACAGGTGGCTGGAGGAGAACATGTTCCCCATCCAGCAGAGCCGGATGGAAATAGCTAAGATGAAAAACAGTCTCCATGCCATCCCTTCAGCTTCTCCACAGGCACAGGAAAGCGTCTGTGGATCTGGACCTTGGCTGGGGGGAAGGCAGTCTTCCCAGCCGAAATCCGACACAGAAATATCCATGGCAGCTCCCCCAAGCCAGTGGAGTCCTGGATCCGGATGGAGCCTGACTCACACAAATAGTCATTGCACGATTCATCCCAATACACTTACGGGAAACTCTTCCCTGCCCAGTGCCAGGCATATGTTTCCTTCACTGGTCAGCCCAGCTATCCTGTGGTCTCCCTTTTATAGGTGAGATGATGGTTCAGAAGGGGCCATTCACCCACCCTAGGCAGAAGCATGCTCTCCTGCCACACTCATGTCCCACAGATGGACAAAATGTGCACTCCAAAGTTTGAGTGTGTGCTTTCCCTACCAGAATCTGTGAAGGAAGGTGTTGTCCAACCAAAATGTAAGAATGTGTGAGACAGCAAGAGGGGAACTGACGCAGTGTACGATCTACCTGCTGGGAAATTCCCTCCCCCTCCCTCTCCCCTCCCCCTCCCCTTGCTCCTCCCCTTTCCCCTCCTCCTCTCCCCTCCCTCTTTCTCTCTGTCCCCCTCCCCTCCTCTTCTCTCTCCCTCCCCCTCCCCTTCCCCTCCTGCTGCCTCTCCCCCTGCCCCTCTTCCTCTCCCTCTCATCTTCCCTATCTTTTCCTATATCAACTTTTGCAGGCTCCAAACGTATTCCCATATCTATTGCAAAGATGATCCTATACTTCTTTATTTCTCTCAGAAGATATAACTTAAGATACATTTAAACAGACACTGTTTTTAAACAATAATATAAAGTAGTTTTACCTTCTTACAGACAGCTTGCTTGATGATAATGTCCTATAATTTAACTCTTTTACAAAATGAAAATGTTTTCTAATTGAAAAGTCCCTTATCTTAATATCGTAGACAATGTGATTTCAATTTCCTCATTACAAAATGCAAGCTTGAACCAATACTCCTTAATGATTGCAGCTGTGTTCTATAATAGCTAAGGCACTTAGGTGGGTTTTCCAGTTTGCATATTTAATCCCTTGATTTTAGGCCAGGAATTATATAATCCACCAGTCAAAATACATGTTATATCTGGACCAGGAAATTTTTAAAAAGGCTTTTTTCTCATACCATTACCTGAAATCCAGTCTACTTAACACTTTTACCTATTGGGGGGAAAAATTCATGTGAAACTTGAAAGTTTTTCACCTACTTTTTTCAGGGCTTCATCTCTCATTTTAAATTTGTTTCATCTCTAACAAGTCAGTTGTATGGAACTTAGTTTAGGGCACATACACGTTCATCCCCAGTTATTCTTACATGCAATCTTACTAATAAGACCACACAGGCCCTTCAAAGAAACTCCCAGGGCCTGTGGTGCCTCTGAGAAGTCTGTTTATTCAACTGTGAGACCCCTGTCCCCAAATGGGCTCTTCCTAACAAGCACAGAAGCTGGAAACACCAGGAAAATACCCTGGAAAACGGCTCACAACCTTCTAATGGCTCACAGATGGGGTGGGAACCTTCCTGCCATTTTTTATTGTTTGCTAGCTTCCTCCCTCTGTCTGGAGTTTTATTGCTTGCTTTCCTTGTTAGTCTCCTAGATCCTAAATTAGCCCACCGAATCCTTCCACACTCCTATGAGGGTCTCCAGCTGGCTGAGAGGGTCTAAGCCTTTAAACCTAGCTCCCCTCCAACAGGAGCAGATGACCTTCATGCTAGCCCAGCCCGGGAAGACAGGTGCAAAGAACATGTTTGCAAAGCACTCTCACGTTGTTTAATCCTTATGGTCAGAATGGTGTCCTCACAAACCACAGCAGCTCATGCAGATCAGCTTTATGTGGGTGAGCATCAGTGGGAGCATTCAGGTGGCCAGCAGATCATGTGGCTCGAAAGGCGGCAGCATGTTAATGGTTCTGCCTGTTAGCATGAACTGGTTCACAAGGCTGAGAAGGATTATTACCTGACACATGTGTGTTCTTGCTGAACTCTGAAGGCGACAGCTCAAATGCAACCAAAATTAACTGTCTCAGATGTCACCGATGTGGAAATAAAATCAGCTCAGCACAGCAGGAGTGGAAAGAGCAAAACCCAGGAAGCAGCAGGCCATCAGCACTTGGGAGCCAGGACCCGGCCTCCAGGAAGCAGCACCCTCATCTTTGCCCAGCCTTCTTCCCTGTATCGTCAGGGTGGTGACTGTGCTCCCCCATGCTCCCCTCCTGGGGCTGTCTATGCAGGACCCAGAGCAGCTGCCATCATTCATTATGGTGAGTCACTTGGGTAAGAGCTGCATAGCAGATTAGCAAAGCCAGGGATTGTCCGTGGATGATTAATGTGAAAGTCAGAAACTGAAGAGAGAAGACCCATGCTGGATGGTGGTGGCGCCAAGCACGAGGCTTGCAGCCTGGACAAAATAAAAAGGGAAAGGAGGAAGTGCTCCCTTTCCTTCTGAGTAGCTCCAGTTTTCACCATTTTCTGTGGATGTGGGTCTTCAGTTCCTTCTGGCCTCCAGCACAGATGCCTCAGCCATCCCCTTCCATTTTCGGATGTGGATTCCCACAGCTGACTCTGAAGTGAGCTTAGAGACCTTCACATGTGCCAGGACCCTCCTGCTCTCCAGTATGTAGATTTTAGATTCTCCTCCCTCGATCTTACCTCCTCATACTTCCCCTGTACAATCACACATGGACAGTATTTGATATTGAAACTGTTCCTCGAAAGAGTCCTAACTAATACACCAGCCAACCTGAGCCCTTCCCTCAGATCATTACCCTTAACTAAAAGATTATGACTCTGACTGTGCCGTGCAGTGGAGTCTGGGAGCCCCAGGAGGCCTGGCCCCCACTGCATAGATAAGACAGGTCTGTGGTGTGGTAGCAGGCGGCTGTCACAGGAGAACCAGGAAAGCCGGTGTGGATGCAGCTCTAATTCTCACTCCAGAGGCCTAGACCCAACACTGCTATCCCCAGAGGTGATCCCTCGTGCTTGGTGCCACCACTATCCACAGCTGGGTCTCATGGAAGTCACTGCCGCCCCTCCTCACCTAAGCTGACTTGACCTGAGTTCGCCTCACTTGAAATAGGTCCTGATGAATAAAAAACATGAAGTGAGAGTCTCTGAGTCTCAGTGTCTTTGAAGGAGTTTTTAAGGTCACAGTATACCTTGGGATGTGTCAAGAAGTATACCTTCCCTGGTGTCAAGAAGACCCGGCACAACATGCCTTATCTCAGCTGAAGCTGTGAAGTCCCCTTTGGCCCTGCAGATTTGTCAGGGGTCTCACCAGAGCATGCCAAGATTGCTCCCCCAGGATGTTACTGTGCTACCAGGACAAGAACTAACTGCTATTCCTCCTTGGCAGGACTTGGTCCTTGTTATGGTCAGTGAGCACAGTGTTTCCCAGCCCTCCATTTTCTCAGTGGGAGCTTTTTCACTGGCATGAATCTAATGCTGATCAACTACCATGTTTAGCAAGAAAGGGGAATGAAGGCTTGTTTCTCTGTTTAGGGAAATCTTGTCTAGAAGTGATGGAGGTGATTGTACTTCAGCCAGAAATCTGTGACTCAGGAGGACTTCAGGATGGCCTTCCTTGATGAAGGGCAGCCTGTGTTGAGGAAAGAGGACATTTGAGTGGCCAGTAGAGAGCCATTAGTCAGCTTCCCCTGTAAAATAAATACAACAGGCAACTGAGAAAGAGAAAAGCTTTATTGGCCTCCCAGTTTCAGACACTGCAGTCCGCACTCAGTAGGCCCCCTGGTTCTCAGCTGAGGCAGCACCATACAGTGGGGAAACATTCACCTCATGGCCAGGAAGCTAGAAAGGAAGAACAAGGCACCAGGATCCCATGCTGCTTTTCATGAGTTGGTGCTGCCCCCAACTCGCCTGTTCCTCCCAGTGCTGCCATTGAGGAGAACAAGCCTTCAACACATGGGCCTTTGGGAACATTTAAGATCCAAACTATAGAAAGAGAATTATAACAAAGTTGGCCAGTCGTCCCCGTACATGGTCCTTTGCTTACTAGATCATCTGGCTTTAGCGGGATGGATCGCTGTAGAACAGAGAGAACATTTCCCAGCCTCCTCACTGCTAGAGGCCAAATGAGTGAGTAGACTCTGCTTAACAGGATAGGGCAGAAGTGACATTTTCACCTACTGGGTCTTGCTCCACAAGGGAGTGGTGTGTTTTCTTCCTCTTTTCACCTTCCCAGTAATGGCGCTAAAGCCTCAGGGCAGGGACAGAGGAACAACACCTTGCGCACGGCCGAGCAACTGAACAAGAGGATGCAGGATTTCCAGCACAGTGAGTGAAACAGCCAAATGAGTCCTGCGCATTACTTGAGAGACAGAAATAAACCTCTATCTTATTTTTTTTAACTTCTATCTTAGTTAAGAAACTTTATGTCAGTCTTTGTTAGAGTAGCTAGACATTATTCCTTACTATTCCAAACCCAGTGTAAATACATGTCCATGAAGATACTCATTTCAGAACTAAAGCTTTCAAGGACTGAGCCCACCCACTTCCCAGTGTGAATAGGACACTGGAGACAAGGCGACAAGGATGGCTAGAAGCGCCTCCGCCTGGCCTTCCTTTGCTGGTCCTTTGTACTTGCCTGGCTTCCTCTTGGAAGCATGACCCGTGCAGGGTCTCCTCTTTGCAGGCAGCAGATGTAAGACGCTGGATGCTTGGCCTCACAAAGCTAAGCAGAACCTGAAGTGAGCTGTTTCTCATACAGCCACAGTGAATGAGGACATCCCAAGATGCCATGCACCACTGTGGCAGGGAAGAGCGTGAAGCAATCCCAGGAGGACTGATGCCATGGCCAGCACCCCTAACCTTGGCCCCCGCCCCCAGTGTCCTGAAGATCAAAGGACAGAGTCTCATCCCCTTAGTTGGTAAACCTATGGTAAGCCTGGTGTCCATTAGGGTTCATGAGGCACTAAGAGGTAAATGACTAAATGTTTTGAATTACCTTGGTCTGAAGGCACCAGGATTTATTTTGCCACCTATTTCCTCTGCCTGGTATGCCTTATTCCTGTTGAAGCCAGAACCCTGTCTCCAAGCCCAGCCAATAATCTGCCACAGGTTTCCAAATTCCCTTCCTCCTTGGGAATATTTGGGTCCTGCCATAAAGGAGAAGGATACTGAATGCCATTTTCCTGCCTGCTCATTTGACTCCTACAATTCAGCATCTGAAAAACTTCACCATAGCGTGTGGATTGTAGTTGAGAGATTTAGATTCAGAAGATGTGATTCAAGTCCCAGTTCCATCATTTGACATAATGAGGATAGCCTTGGCAAAACGTGAGCCTCTCCAAGCTTTAGTAGCAGTCTCTTAAAAATCAAGGGAGCAGCACTTACCTTACAGAGTTGTGAGGTGAATTAAATAGCTCATGAGAAGTGGTCAGGGAGTTCTAGCTGATTGGTTGCCTCACCCTGAGCTTACCATCCATCCAGCTGGGTCTGTGGGGCCATTGAGATGATTCTCAGAAGTTGCCTCCACAGCCGAGACTCTTCTCCATCCATCTGCTCCTGACATTTATCCCTGTCTGACCTGACTATGTTGCTAGCTCCCAGGGGAGAGTGCCCAGTCTCAGCCAAACCATGATAGTCTCTTTCATCACATCATTCAATGCATGATTCGTGAATGAATGGATGAATTCATAGATGAAGCATGGAAGAGCTTCCCAACCTTTCAGAGACCAGGGACTCATTTTGTGAAGACAATACTTCTACAGTTTGAGGTGACTCGAAAGAGCTAACAACCCATGTTACTCATGTAGCAGGACACAGGAGGATTCAAGAGCCTATGAGAATCAGATGCCCAGCTGTTCTGACAAGAGGCAGAGCTCAAGGGTAATGTGAGCCATGGGAGCAGCTCCGTAGGAGAATTAACAGCTCATAGTAAGTGGTCAGGGATGAAGCTTCACTCACTGTTGCATGCCCCAGTTCCTAATAGGCCAGGGAACTGGGATCCCTGAAGTATGGCATCTATGGTTTTCAAAGAAATGCTAGTATTTCCTCTGAGTCCATTCAGAGTTGTGTTTCACTCTTACCTCCCCTGACCTTCAGTGTCACTGTCAGGAAGAAAAGGATCCAGTGACACACCATTTCTCCTTTTCCTCATTCCCAATGACATCCTAGGACTTATTTGAAGAGAACTGCAGTGGGAAGGACATCATGCATACTTCTGAGCTGTGGGATTCACCCAAGGCCAGCACTGTGCTGGCCTCTGGAGTAGCAGTGAGTCATAAGACAGGATGTACTCTCTTCCCCCACGGGACAGCCCACACTGCCAACCCTCAGAGGCCTGACCTGCTGAGGGTCCTACCTGCAGGAAATGAAGGAGAGACAAAGGGGTGAGTGCCCTAGAAGTCCCAGGTAGGAAAGGATTCCCAGCTCCTGGCACAAAACCCAGCAACAGCTGGTCCTTCCCTGGAAGTGACACTGGCCTCCAAGAGCAGATGAAACTGAAAAACTAGCAGAAAGAGGAGGTTCCTTTCTATTACACCTGTGACTCTGGCATGAGTTCCCTGCATGGGGACAGTCCCACTTGCATTCTTGGGTCCTCACCCGGCAGCACAGCCCAAGCATTTGGTTTGGTTTGGTTTGGTTTTTGCTGGACTGGGGACTGAACTCAGATGTGCTCTACCCCTGAACTGCCTCCTCAGCCTTTTTTAATCTTTACTTTCAAACAGGGTCTCACTAAGTCTCCCACCTTGTAAGTCTCTTGCCTCAGTCTCATTTAGTGCTGGGATTATAGGTGTGTGTTTAGAACAAAGAAATATGTGCAAGTGGCTTTGCTTCAGTGGTCCTCTCAATGTTGTCTTAGGGACCTGTATAAGAACATAAAATCCATCATTCTTCTAGGTTTTTCTCTGTTCTCAGGTGTATCAAGTCCTGAAACTATTTCAGATCATTTTAGAAAACAGTACAGATGAGCATGCTGTTGGGAAGGCCACAACAGCAAAGGAGGGAAGTAATTTGGTAAAAGAGGGGTGAAAACTCAAGGTAGATGGAGAAAGATTTATTAGCAAAGAACCAGTGAGTGGTTTTGTCTAAGCAGACACACAGAGGCTAGCATCACTCTCCAAGGCTGTGTGTGCAAAAACTCACCCAGCTCTGTGCTTGCTCTGAGAGTGTAAAAGGGACATGGGTAGCTGAACAGAGTCCAAGTTTGTCACAGAAGGGCTACAAATGTCATCAGAACATATCACAGTGACTTGTCTCCTACCATCATTCCTGTTGCTTTTGTTGTGTGTGCTTATACACACGCACACACACACACACACACACTCACACACACACACACTCACACACACACACACACACACACAGTGTCCATAGAGATGCTGGGCTGCGTGCTGTCCCTAGGCTGGCCTTTCTCCTCTTCCTAATCACAAAGCTGTGCTCTAGGCAGAGACAGTGCTCCCATAGGCTTGGTGTCTACATGGCAAGGTGCTGGTGATCCAATCTAGAAGGCAGGCATGGCTGGTGGGCACAGTGGCTAAGCAACCGTGACCTCCCCTGCAAGCACTTGCCTTACACCTGAGCCTGTGTTCCATCCATTGCCAAAGCCAGCACACAGTAGAGAGGAAAGGGACTACATTTATCTGGCAGTTAACTTTTTTCAGCTTGTGGTCCATTAGTTGTAGGTGCATCACAGCTCTTTCCTGGGCCTTAGTTACACAGACTGGGATAGGACTGTGTCCTGGCCACAGTGACTTTCACTCAGGGAGTCTGAGGCTTGAATAGGTGACTTGAGTCTGTTCTTGAGCCCACTTCTCCATCCTTGCTGTCCTCTAACTATGGAAATGTGACTTCCATCTGTGGCAAAGGAACACGAACGTTTGCCAAAATTTCTCCTGCTGCAGAGCTTCTCTCTGGCCAACTATGACTCAATCAGGTCTTAAGCAAAAGACCTGGAACATCGTTTACTTCAAGGCCTCATGCCAAGCACAGGACGGAAAAGCTCACTGCTTACTCTGGATGCCCACCTCTGAGCCTGCGCAGGACAAGTCTCCTCTCTACTCTCAGATGACCTTCCCTCCAAAGCACAAAGGCACCAGCTTGCTGTGGGCTCAGCACTGCCAACAGTGATAGGTTTCCACACATGGTGTCTCCTCTCCTTCCCTGGAGATTGTCCCAAACTTCCTCTCACCTTGGAGTATTTTCAGGTCTTATGAACTGGATTGGAATGGCAAAAAGGATTTAAATTATCTGAATTTCTTTATGTGCTTCCTTCATACTATATGCCTCCCTTCAGCACAATAGAAATAAAACCAAGAACTTTGTGTGCAGAGTCTCATGCGTAGAGGATGCACGAGTGGTGTCTTAGCCTGTTTTCTGTTGCTGTGACAGAATATTGGAGAGTGGATCATTTATTACAAGAGAAAGGTTTATGGTGACTCACAGTTCTGGAAGCCTAAGAGCATAGCTCCAGGATCTGCTATTCTGGTGAGGGCCATGTGCTGCTCCATGCATGGCAGAAAGTAGAAAAGGAAGCAGAGAAGAATATGAAGAGGAGATGGGAAGAAAAAATCTCTCATGATAATAACCTGTTTCTTTGAGATAAATATTAATTTCTTCAGGGGGGTGGAAGTCAGCCACTCTAGATGGCCTTCCCTTCAGAGTGCAGGGGCAGCAGCACTGCCCCAGTGAGCTAATGAGCAGGACACTGCGTCATCTCTCTGTTGTGGAAGGAGGGTTTATCCCTCTAATGATGCATGAGATAGGAAGGCAGCCAGCAGCAGCAGAGGCTTTCTCCCTACTTTAAGCTCCATTATAACAAACTGTAGCCTAATTTAGCATGTAAACAAAGCAGACCTAAGAATCTAGCTTTTTAACAAATATCAGAGCTTCAGCCAATCACAGGCAGCTCCGGGATCAGACCACAGCCAAATGTGGCAAGCGCCCAGGTGGCTTCTCGGCTTCGCCTCTGTGTCAGGCTAAGGCTCACTGATCAGGCTGCTGGTGCGGTTCTCAGCGCCTTTTCTGTTTCCAAGTGCTGCCCAGTTTGTGGATCATTCTTTGTTCAAATAAACTGTTCAACTTAATTTGTCTAAAGCATTTCTTACAGTAGACGTGAGACTGTAAATCCACTTGCCGGAAGCTGCCCAGAGGTGGGGCTGGTGGAGGGGGATGAAGGGCAGGATGGGTTGAGCCAGTGCTGTCTGTCTGCGCTGGAGGGGTCTGTACAGCAGGAACGCGTGGGAAGCAGAGATGGAGGGAGGCGTGGCTTTCCTGGGAGCGCAAGGGTGGGATCTGAGAAGGGAAGGGTGAAGGCTCGTGGGCAGCAGTGATTGCCCAAGGGCGCAGGAGGGCAGCCACAGAGCCACAGGGACACAGGAGCCGACCACTTCCTGATGGGGAGGTGTACCGGGGGCAGCTAGGGCCCTTCCAGAATTTTACTTTAGAAATGACATAGTTATTCCAGCTATTTGAGAAAATTAACTCTATTTTTTTTGAAAGATAATTTTTCCAATTTATTGGTGTGTTTAATTTTCAATATTTAATTTTCATTAGCACACATTTGCAATCATGACAATTACATTCATTGTGGGAAGTTGATGTATGTACATAACACATTTTACGCTTTTTTCATCCCCTACCTCTCCTCTCTCCTGCTCTTCCCCTTCTTCCATCTCTTGGGAAAATTAACTCTAGCAGAGGCATTTGGGTCAGCTGCTAATAAATGACAAGTGTCTAAGTATCTGCTCTCACTTCAGACCCAGTGGATTTAGGCAGCACAGACAGCAAAGCAGGACAACAAAGATGCCATGAGGTGCCCGGGGAGGGGCAGTGCCTTACAGTTGTCAGTTCACGGGGTCCTTCGGCTTCCCAACGAGTCAGAGTACAGGGAGGAGACTCCTTCTTCCTGCCGCCTGGTGGGAGGTCCACAACCCCACCTCGTTCATGCCGGAGTTTTCAGAGGGGCTCTCTACCTCAAGTTCATGAGACTGAAGAGCATTTGGGGCACAGGAAATCCGTGTGGCCTGCGCAGCCATGGGAAGGACACCCGCCCCAGAGAGGGCTGCCCGCGGGTGCCCTGCATCCTCTCCCAGCTGCCTGGTCTCCGCTCTGCGCGGCCAGCTTGGAACCTTCTCTCGTTCATGAGGCTTGCACTAATCCTGCCCACCATTTTTGCCTTTGACATTCATTATTTTTTAATCCAGAGAGAAACATCTTCTCTGCTCATTTTCCCTTCAAAAAGAATCTGACAAGGGCTGGGGATAGAGCTCAGTGTCAGAGAGCCTGCGTGCAAGGCCATGAGCTCAATTTCTGACAAAAAGGAAAGAAAAGAATACAACTGTAAAAAAAAAAAAAAAAAAAAAAAAAAAGATCCAACAGTTAATGAGGGAAAGAACAAAATGGGGAAAAGGAAGATTGAAGAGAATTTGTATCACGTTCAAAAAAGAATTTGCTACAGTCAAGAGATATTTTAAACATCAGTTGGGTCTTACTCATGCATCTATTAAATGCATGAAAAGCAAGATTCTTTAAATTCATCAAATACTTTCTTATGAGCTTTTAAATTTATCCAAGCCACCAGAGCACAGGTATTAACAGACCAGTAAATATTAGTAAACCCACCTGAATCTTAATTAAAGCAGCTATCTCGCACACAGATAAAACTTCCAAGTGTTTATTACTGCCATCCAGCCAGCTGGCTGGTTCTTCCTCAACGACATCACTACTCTGAGTAATTGTGCATAGCAAAGATTTTAGTAAATCATCTTTTCTATTTTTTTTAGAAAGAACTCAAAATACAGAAATAATTCACTTCATCTTTCATCTGTAAATCCTAACCCCATCTAAGCATATTTATATCTCTTTAGTCTCTTTAGGCTCTTATGCTTTTAAATTATTTCTTTAAAAAAAAAAAAGATCAGTTCTAAAGAAATCTCTCCCAGGGGAATACATGGTCCTTCGAACTCTGTCTGGGCTGGATGCTTACCAGGCCTGGAAGCTCCACTGGCAGAATGATGCAGCCAGGCAGTTCAGCAGGGTTTGGATCCCTTCCCCACCTCTGAGATACCTATGGGCCTGTGGGTGAAGTCTCCACTGTGAGGTAACGCTGCGCTTGCACCAGGCCTAGCCTCTGAGGAAGTTCTGAGAGGCCTTGTTTCTTCCTTGCTGGTGAGATGGTCCCACATGTTGGGAGAGCGTCACCACACCTGTGGTCCAACTAGAGTCCCGTGATGACACAAGATGATCCTATTCTAAGAGGTAGTCATGGCCTGAGTGGCACTTTTTGCATTTTAGATATTAATCTTGGATCTTCAAGGGGTTTGCTAAGAATTTTTCCAGGACTATCAAAGCCAGTAAAGCTCTACTGCAGATGCTCGTCTACATTTCTCTTATTATTTTTTAATATGCTTTTGATTTTCACCTTCTGGTCTTTCCAAAGTCATCTACAAGGGAAGCAGTTAGTCATATGGTATAGGAACGGCTATAAGAGCGCCTGATCTCTTCAGAGCACCAGGCATGGGCACCTGAAAGCTTGCTAGTTGAATGTATTTGGATTTTGGAAGGGTTTTTTGTTTTTGTTTTTGTTTTTGTTTTTTTTTTATTGTACTCCTAACAGTCCTAACTGATTAAGTCATTCTTTCTTCAAGTACAAGAAGCCTCTGGAACATTCCTTAAAACTGGAACTTTCTGGATCCTACACCAGATCTACAAAGTAGAATCTCTTGTAGCAGAGGCCAAAGATCTGTTCTGAATAAACACTAAGTGATTACAAGCCCTAAAGCCTAAAGTCTGAAAACCTACTCTATAAGTATAATGTTTCCTACTACTCACTAGGCACGGCGGCGCTTGCCTGTAATCCTAGCACTCTGGGTGGCTGGCGTAAGAGGATGCAAGTTTAGGCCCAGCCGGGGCAAAGTGGCGACTTACAGAGTCGCCCTTTTAAGGTGACCCTCTTAAGGTGAGGGATGGGACACTGAGATGCAGCTCAATGTGAAGGCTCATTCCCCAGTTCCAGAATAAAAGAGAAGCCTTATTATCTTGGTTTATGTAATCTACACACACACACACACACACACACACACACACACACACACACACGTGTTTATGTGGACTTACATTCAAAGCAACAATCTGAAGCTACAAACCATGAAGAAACTTTTATAACAGCATTGTAAAAATGACTTTTTCAAATAAATCATATCAAAAATGACAGCAATCTTCAAGCATCTCTCTCATCCCTCTAATTTTCTACTCTCAAGGAAAAAAATAAAGCTATTAAAAATCTTTCCATTTTATGCATTGAAAAACAAAAGCTATCAACAGAATCTTTGGGTAGTTAAAAATGTGAATATGAGCTGTATATTACACGGTACTGTGGTTGGGTATGACTGTAGTCTGATAATGTGTATGAATGTCCTTAGTCTTAGGATACATTACGAAGGATTTAAGCATGAAGTGTCATGCCTCATGATACTGTCAACTTACTTTCAAATGATTCAGAAAAAAGCACGTGTGTGTGTGTGTGTGTGTGTGTGTGTGTGTGTGTGTACTGAGGGATGCCTGGGAAATAAACACTTCCAGGTAAGTCTGGTGGGTCCCAGAGGCCTGACTGGAGGGCAGCATCTGGGCCCTGGCCACTTCCTCACTGGCACTTTCCCAAACTGCTTTCTGCTACCTGGATGTCATGAGCTGAGGAGCTCTCATCTGCCACACCCTTCTGCCATGGTGTCTGTGCTGGGAAGCCAGCAGAGAAGGGGCCGCCACCTCTGAAACCAGAAGAAATCTGTCCTTTCAGGGGTAGGAACCAAGTATTTTGTCCCAGAACTGTAAAGCTGCCTGATACATACTACATTTTCTTGACTCATTCATCAGTGGAGTGATGGAATGATTCAAGATGGATTCACTCTTTTTGTTTAGAGTGAATGGAAAAACGATCAGCCAGCAAGGAGAGGTTTAGTAATGTCCTAGGTGGTGTTTGTATTAGGTGCCCACTTCCAATCAGTGGCAATATTTTTGAAAGCTCAAGAACTTCACACCCCAAGCCTTCAGAATCAAGTCAAAAGGTGAGATGACTGCAGTCCTCCTGAAGTGTTAAATGAAGCTGGAAGCTAAAATTTTCTATTTTATTGATGCTAAGCAAAGCCTCATTAGCAACACCATGTGTGCAGTACCAAAAAAGCAACACCTCACTGTAGAACTACAGGGAAGGAGCCGGCTCAAGGGAAACAGAAGGAACCTCCCATCAAGAAATATGAGGCAAAAGCCAAGGTGGGACAGAAAACCCCCGAGAGAGGGCATCTGAGCAGGACAGACATTCTTCTCTGAGTGGTCCTTGGCAGGTTGCATTTACTTATTCCTTGGTGAGGAAGGATTAGGCATAAATATTAGAAGCTAACAATGGTGGGCTGGCAGGCTGAATAGCTACCTAATTGCCAGAATCTGGAATGGTTTGGAGATGAGGGAGGAGCTCCTGGATTATCTTAGTGGATCCCAAACACAGTCACACGATCCATATATGAGAGAGGTGAGACCACCAAGGAGAGAGCAGAAGCCGTGTGACATGGGAGCGCTATGGCCACAAGCCAAGGAAGGACAAGAAGCATATTCTCCCCCTGGGGACTCCAGAAGGAGCCAGACCTGCCAGAATCTTGACTCTAGATTTCCAGAACCTGTATCTGACTTCCAAAATTCTAAGAATCTGTTATATACCTATAACCTCCAGAATCGATATCTGACTTTCAGAACTGTAAGAGAATAAATTGGTGTTGTTTAAAGCTACTTAAGTTTATGAAAAGTTGTTACAATGACAGCAAGAAATAATGTCACTGTTTACTGCATGTGGTTATGCTTAAATTAGCTGGCAGCAGGATGTGGAGCTGTCTGCGTAGTTTCATATTCCTCATCAACCTTCCTTTCTTTATTTTCATAAGATGCTGTATTATAACAAATTCTACTGAGAACTGACACAGACTTCAGAGAGAAATCCAGCAGGTATAAGCCCACCCTGTACAGCACTCAAGGCAGACCCCAGAGGCAAGAGGAGGGCAGGATTCCAACAGCTCTCTCTTCCCCAAGAGGGCAGCCACTGTGACTCAGAGCCCCAGGCCCTTCTCTGGCTCCCATCTGACCAGACCTTTCTAGGCATCATGGGATTCTAGAACACCAGCAAAACAGATTGCTTATCAACAGGGGCAAAGAGATCAGCAGGATGCAGTTTGATGTAGTGGAGACATGCATGCTATTGAATTCCAGGTCTGCAGTTGCAACCCATAAATTCTAAGATATTTCATCTGAACATCATAAATAGAAATACTTACTGATCCACCTTTTTTTGTAGATGAAATGCAATTATGGAAATAAGTCCCTGACATGATAGGTATTATGGCTGTAGCTATTATGACTGTGCACGGCTGTTCCAAATCCAAACAGGTTCTGACTGTCCAGAAGAAGCTTTCCAGCTCCTTTGTCCTTCCACGATGCTGGTTCTGGTAAGCCAGATGTGGCACAAGCCCCTAGCACACCAGGTTACTTTATGATTCCTCAGAGGACAGCAGCTAGCTATCTGTCAACCTGATCCCTTTCTGGTACCCACAACTTCTCCCTGCACTGCCCTCAGCTCTCTGAGTCAAACATTTGTTGGACACCAGCTGTGAGATGCACGGTGGATGATTCAGGCTGGGTGGGAGGACGTGGTGAGACAAACAATACTTCCTCTTTGAGAAGAGTATATTTCAGTGTTGCTAGACAAGAATAGAGCTGACATTTGTGGTGCAAATAAGTGGTGAGCATAAGAGGGGCAAAGAGAGGTGCCATGACCAGTTTGCAGAGAGAGAAAAGGCTTCCTATGGCTCCCCCTGGACAGCAGTGATTTAAGCAGACCCTGGAGATGGCAGGGCAGGACAGAGACAGATGGTGAGGGGTGATGGGTGTGTGCCAGGAGAAAGGAGCCTGCTCAGATAGGAGCAAGCAGTCTGCTGTTGGTAGAATTTAGGGATTTAGTGGACATGTTTTCATCTACTTCTCTCCATAGGCAAGCACTGTTTCTCATTAGGATGATTCTACTTTGTTCTTTATGGTCAGAACAGAGCACTGAGAAGGGAAAGCACAATTCAGCCACCATGCTTTCCTTAGGTGTAGCCAGTGATCAACATTAAGCTGCTTTTCCATTCTTATAAAAGGAAGAGTTTGAGCTGCTCTTTCACAAGCCATCATAGAGCTAGTGGGTTCCCATGAGAGTGAAAGTTTCAGAAGAAATATTTCTGTGACTGAGGAAAGCTTCCTGGGTACACTTTGGTGGAGGGAGATCTATAGAGCAGCATGCCAACTTCCAGGGCAAGCCTAGGTCCTGCCTTCCCAATGCAGGAAACCAGAGGAGCCAGTTGGCATGGGCTAGAAGATTCTTTGACTAGTGTGAAAGCACTCTTCTCAGCAAAGCAAGGTCTTGATGCCCAAACCACAGCCCCTGCCCCATGACACTAACACAGGGCAGCCCTTGGAACAAATACCTGGGAATGTGACTATGAGCTGAAGAGAAGGTAACCATAGGGACTAATTAATCCAGGATCTGTCACTTGCTCATAGTCAGGAGAGCCTGGTTGGGTGCTGCTCTTCCTCTGCAGAAAAGAGTCACCCACCAGCCAGTCAGGGCCACTCCTCCAGGTGACAGTGACCTCCTTCCAGGCATGGAAGCAATTGTGTTGAGCAACAAACAGGACTCTCTCACTGTATATGTGCTTGGAGAGATGGCAGACAGTGAGGCATTCTTTGTTGGAGTAGCAATTTCGGCATGCCAGTGTCTGTGCCCTTACTTATACCCAGATGATCACCTCCACATGGCGAAGTCCTCCAAGGAGATCTGTGCATGCTCCATCAGCTTTGAAACACTCCTTCAGGGGGACATGGATGAGCAAGCACTTATTAAACATTGTTAGAATCTTTCCTACAACAGGATCTATGTGGATTATATTACATTTATAAGCGAAACTCTTGTCAATTTGGCTCATTTATATTCAATCCTAGATAAAGATCCCTCTCCTCCACAGCTCTTGTCATATATTATTTTTTAATCATACAATTTAACATCAAACTATGCTGGTGTGGGGCCAGCCAGATAGCTCAGTGGCTTAAAGCGCCTGCTTAGGCAGACGCAGGAGTCGGAGGTTCAATCCCTGGCCCGAAGCTGAAAACAGGAGAATCACTGCAAGTTTGATCTGTGTAGTGAGACCCTGTAGACCCTGTAGACCCTGCACTGAATGCAGGGAGCTGGGACCACTGCAGTTGGTGTTCTGAAGTTCAAGCCCAGGTGTTTTGGCCTCAGCATCTGGTCATGGGCCAGGGAGCCTCAAATTCACCAAGATCGATAAGCCTCCTTTCTGAGTAGACTGCCTCGGCTCCAAGCTGCCTCCCCACCTGCACAGCTCCCTGCCTTCAGTCTTGGGTGCCGGGGTGTGGTTCATGGCATCGCGTTTGTCTAACACACACAAGGCCCTGTATTCAATCCCCAGTCAGTCAAATATAAATAAATAAATACAAATGCAAGACGGTCTCTTAGTCCCTCCGCGTAAGCTGTGAACAGGGGCTGCAGAGATCCTGGCTTTGTGCTGTCCCCAACTTGATGGTCACTGTCACAACGAACCGCGGGAAGAGCAGCGGCAATGCCCAGGGAATGCCGACCTCCGGGGCCTAGCCTCCCTTTTTGCCAAGGAGAAGCAGGCAGACAGCTGCTGCGGGCACGTTTGTGTATATGTAAATATCCATATACATACTGTGAACTCCGAGAGCAGCCTGGCCATCTGCCACGAGCGCAGCGCAGCTCGACTCTGCCGTCGGCGTCGCAGATGGAGACAGGCCAGCGCCGCGCACTCAGCCTAGCCCGAGATCCGCACGCACACAATCCCAGTGAGGAGTTTCTGAGCCTTGGAGGCTTCCCCACCACTTTATTACAACACACGGAAATCACAATTTGAATTCAAGCTTGTCCTAAGGCCCCGTTGCTCTCCCAGGGGCGCGCGCACACCAAAGCGTTATTAACAGGCCAAGGTTAAAGGTGGCCAGATGGTGGGATGACTGACCGCTTTCTCTCTCCAGTCCAAAGCTCTTCTGCAAACTCTACCAGTAACTCACCCTCTCAGATCCAAACCAACAGCCTGTTGAAAAGGTCCTACCTTCGGTCCCGAGATAAAAGTACATAGCTCGTAGAGTGGCCAACAAATCCTATTGTTCCTCCGCCGCTCACCAGCCCTCTGCAGCTGCAGGGTGCGCTACTCTAGGTTTTCTCTCCACTGGATTCTCACTCCCGCGGCCTCATTTTCATAGAATCACAGAACGCAAAAGCTAAAAAAGACTCGCATGATATTTCTCCTCACACCAACCCCCAAGGGCAAAATGTTAGCAAGCTCCTGCTCGGCGATCCACAACAGACGTTTGTGTTGGAAGTTGGGCCTAAAGCAGAGTCCTGCCAAATGATTAAGTTCTGTTATCTGCATGGGAGGCCAGAGCTGGGTGTGCCAGGCGTACAATGGCCATGGGGGCAACTTCCCCTTCCCAAAGAGCGGTCCTTTCTGGATGGAGGTGAGGAGTCTCAGGCTCATCTTCCTAACCACTCCCAGGATGTACTCTGTCACTGACCCTGCAGTGCTCGCCAAGAGCCCAGCTCTCAGAGAGAGGGCCAGGCACCTCCCGAGCCCAGTCTGGTGTGTGACCCTGAAGAGGGTTCAAATTGGAGTATCCCGTAGCTCAGAGGACTAAGTGCTTGCTTAGGTAAGCACAGGACCCACGGTTTGATCCCTGGTACCACATGCCCTGCCGGCCAAGCCCCCAGGCTCTCTGAGTCAGCGATAGAGTCCCAGTGTGGTGGCACATTCCTGTAATTCCAGAACTAGGGAGGCTGAAAACATGATTACTATGAGTCTGAGCTGCATAGTGAGACCTTACACACAAACACATACACACACACACACACACACACACACACACACACACTGGACTATCTCATTCTTGACAAGCAAAGCACTTGTTCCAGAGCTAACAATCAGTCAGACCGTCTGCCATGCAACACTGATGTCCTGTGATCCCCTGCTGTAGTTTGGCTTTCCCTCCCCTCCCCCAGCCTGAAAAGAGTGCTGGTCTTTTGGAGCCTTCTTTGGGAGTCTGACTTGGTCAGTTTATGTGATCAATTAACCTATAAAATAATACTACCAGTAATCCTAGTTATTCAGGAGGCTGAGCCAGGAGGATCAAAAGTTCCAGGCTAGTCTGGGCAATTTAATGAGACTCTGTTTTAAATTTCTTTAAAAAATAAAAGGGATATATATATATATATATATATATATATAGCCGAAGTGTTAGGAACGTTTCAGATGACCTAGTCTCATAATACCATCTTAACACTAAGTGTGACTCAGTGATAGAAGAGCTGGGCATTGAGGGCTGAAGTGACCCCAAATAAGCAGAAAACAGAGAAAAGAAAACATCCTCAAACATCCCAGCCAGTCAGTCTGGAGAGGTGGGTGTGTCATATAACCAGGTGTGAGTTCCTCTTGCTGGACTAGCTTGGGAGGGCAGCATGGCCCAGTGACGCAGGTCACCAACAGAGAGAAGGCTCGTGTACAAAAGACACATACTTTGTCATGTGCTGTCCAATTTTGAAATGGTAGCCACTTTCTCTCCACACCAGTCTGGAAGTCAGCCCTGCTAGGAATCATGATGAGACTGTATTGATTGCTTCTCTAAGCATCTCTTCAAGGAATTCTCTAGACACACTTGACTGAGCTGACTTTAATTTAAGCACTTTGCTATCTACAGATTCTATCAGTCTAGCTTTGTGAAAATTATGACATTAAGACCCCAGCTTCCCAAAGGAACTCAAAGCACTGATGTTCTCGATGTCCTGAGTTTCCCCAGCTTAGTGAGGGCTGGGTGAGTTTGCCTTTCCATGCTGGGCAAGCCCAGCCTCTCCAGCACCTTCTCAGGTATGATCACTGCCTCTCCATTTCCATTTCCTTGAAAGCAACAGCATATGCACGACAAGATCAAAGACCACATACCAATGCTCTAAACAGGTCCCCACCGTAAGGAGCAACTGTCCTGTCTGCACAGGAGAGAGCGGGAGCAACTTGAAGGAGCTACATCCCCTTCCACCTTAGTCAGGCTTTTAAAAACACAGTTTTGGCTGATACACATGATTTGGACACAGTCATGATGAACTGTGGGATGCTTTGATCCAGGCACATCTTGGGTACCAGTTAACTCCGGGTAATTTGCATAGTTACCATCTCAAACTTTATCATTTCTTTATGGTGAGTACATTCAGAATCCTTTCTTCTTACCATTTGGAGATGTAAGGTGTCATTTTTTAAAAAAAATCCTTTTTGATGACTCCAGAGAAGTCATCCCAGCTAATGTCTGCTGGGTCGAGTCTTTGATTCATTGCTGGTGGGGCAGAGTGGAATTACAGGTACACGGAAGAAATAGATTTTCAACCCCTTTATTTTGTTGAAACTGTTTCCTCTCATAGTGTGAATGGAATTTTAGAAATGATATCTAAAGCACAGCAGGAAAATAATGTAAATCTAGTGGTAGAAAATTCTTCCCTCTAGGCACCATTCAAAAGCCAAACTCATTTGAGAGAAGTTGCAGGGGTTGGGAGCAGTGGTGAGGACTCTGCCTGGTGACAACCAGGCAACAGGCAAAGCACTTGGGGATCTCAGCTTCAGCCATGAGTCAGCCCTGGAGATGCCCCTGCAGACAGCATCCAGTCTCGTCAAGATGCTCTCTGGAGGCGTGTGGAGGTGGCTCTCGTGTTACTGAGTATTTTGTCGTGTCATTTGTTCCATTAAGCTTTGTTTAAAAGGGAAAAAACGCAGGAAGCAAATGTCAACAATGGAGAGGATTTTGTAAATACCATCCCTCCCACTCCAAGCAGCATCGCCTACATCAACACTTACCCAAATGTTGGGAATGCTTTTCAGAGAAATTACGCAAAAATGACAGCCTGAAGTTTCTATTAGTTCTGGAAGCTTTTGCAAACACCTACTTTGATTCTGCACTTAGGAACATAGGTGCCATGACCACACTTCTAAGCGTGACCCTGTTTCGACATAGATGGAAAATGTTGCCAAGAAACGATAAGCTGGTAGAAAGCAATGGAAAAAATGGAACCTTGGACAACAACTTCCTCGAGAGGCTGCCCCTATCCAGACATAAATTACTGCATCAGTGTGGGGCCACTTAAATCACCCACTGCAAAGGGTGGACAGACTGTAAATACTGACCATGGAGGAAAAAGTTCTTTTCAGGCTGAGGTGAGACATTGGGAAACAGCCAGCTATGTTTGCAAAGAGTTTGGGAGAAATGGTCAACTTTCAGGTAAGCTTTATTTTTTGGCAGAACCAGGAATTGAACTCAGGCCCTTGTGCTTGCCAGGGAAGCACTTATTCTACTGAGCCATCTCCCTGGCCTCAGGCAACCTTTAGAAAAGGAGGTGACACCTAAAACCCACCTAAAATCATCATGTGATAACCCTTTCCCACTTCATCAGCAGGAGACACTGAAGGTTATGAACCTTTTGTTGGTTAGTTGGTTGGCTGTTGGATTTGGGAGACAGAAGCAAAGAAGAGAGTCGCACAGTGATGAACTAATGTAACTGATGACCACTGGGCTGGGGAAGGATCCTCTGGCCCCAGACCTCAGCTCAGAGAAGGCACAGAGGGGTTCCATCAGGACCACAGCCAGAGTGTCCTTGTGGAGGCAGGCTCTATCTCACCAAGGCATGGGATTGATACCAACTCAGGTTGGGCCTGGTTCAAGCCAGGACAATCTTTCCAGCTAAGGAAAACTTTGGCCTCCAAATCGTACCACTTGGTGAGGCCCTTGCCCTTCTCTCCTTCCCTTTCCCAAAGGTTTAGTCCTAGAGCTATTAGGTGAAGCAGAGCAAGGGATGGAGTGTCCCCCATAGGCCAGAGTGGCGAAGAAGGGTCCCTCTGACATCAAGGGATGTCAGAGAGGCATCCTCGCAGCGGGGCTGGCAGTCAGACTAAGGAGTACCATGTTTGGTGGCTTTAACAGGACTGTACTCAAGCTTTCACAGAGAGCAAATTGGTCAAGCAATGGCCGTGACTCATCCTCATGTCAGACACTGACAAAAGGATGTACAAAAGGCAGTACAGGGCTACAGGATAAATCCTGAGAGTACTTGGCTGACCTTGTCAGATACAAAAGTTACATTTCTTGGTATATAGGTCTTGCTATATCTTGGTCTTAACCAT
>NW_004524720.1:2652191-2679258 GCF_000260255.1 Octodon degus | reverse complement strand
TGACCTTGTCAGATACAAAAGTTACATTTCTTGGTATATAGGTCTTGCTATATCTTGGTCTTAACCATCCAGCAGAAAAGTATAAAAATGAGGTATATGAAGTAAATCCATATTAATACGATGAGCTGTAAAAGGCTCAAGTCAATAACTTCCGAGGATAACCCACTAATATTATAGACTGCTAGACAGTGTTAGATTGTTTAGTTGAATTCAAACACCTATAGTATTTAGGTGCCAATAGATTATTCACCTCTGACAGGACAAAAAAATAAAAAAATAAAAGGATACAAAGGAAAGATCATTTTGTGTTTATATATACAAAATAGTTAGGATAAATTTACAGCTACTTTCACTTAATTCAATGAGAAGAAAGAGGTGTACTAACAGTGTTTGGACAGAATATCCTGTCTGCTTCTTGTACTATGGATAACCACTAAGAAGATAACAATGTACAGTGTATTATTATCAAAACTGTCATATTAATCAGCTGTGAAACTGTCTTATTCATATTTATATATATATATATATATATATGAAAAAAAGCATACATAAAGAACTAAAAAAAACCAAAAACAAAGCAGAGTCCCAAAATTTAAAGACCCAATCAAAAAATGAGCACCTGAAATGAATAGATACTTCTTCTATTAAGAAGTACTGGACTGGCCAAATAGCTCAGCAGATTAAAGCACCTGTATTAAAGGGACCCGCTGCAGGGGCAGGAGTTTGATCCCTGTGCCTGCCTAGCTGACCCCACCCCCAGGGCACACTGAGACAGCGATTGAGACTGGGAGTGGTGGCATGCACCTATCATCCCAGCACTTGGGAGGCTGTAAACAAGAGGATCACTATGAGTCCAATCTACGCAGTGAGACCCTGTAGACCCTATAGACCCTGTCCTAAATAAAAAAAAATAAAAAAAAAAACAGATTGCAAATAAACATGTGAAAAAGTGCAAAAATAAACAAACAGACAAACAAAAAACAGGACTGTATATTTCCAAAGGGTGCATTATGTGTAAGTGTGCCAAGCATAAGGAGATGGAGAGAGTCACAAGTCAGCAGCGAGGAGTCTACAACAAATACCATGGTGTTAAGTTGGAGGTAGAGGTATTATTATGATCCCATGAGATTTTGGAGACAGATGGATTATTAGATATTGAAACACAGCTATGATATAGAAAGAGAGAGAGAGTTGAACAGGTATGCATATCCATGTGTGCATTTGTATGTACATGTGTGTAATGATGAGTTGGAAATGTCTAACTGGGCCAAAGAAGAATGAAGTGTTCAAATAATGACCTGGGTAAGCCAAAGGGTCACAAGTGATAGCTTGAAGGAGTTACTGCTGCCCAAATCCAGACAATCGGAGAATCAAATTAACATTAGAAATGGATCAAACACAATAAATAACAAAGAAAAGCATGAGTCTATATTGATAAAGATGTGAATATAAATAGAAGTTTAAAGAGTAGTGGGATATTTATGTGGCTTCTACTCACTCTTCTTCAAATGGCTGTCAATTACAAAGGGTGAAAGAATAAACCTAGTGTGAAGGAGAAGCCTGACAGACACAGGGCCCAGTAACCTTAATCAACCATTAATCAAACAGATAGAAGTTGTTCACCTCCGGCTGCAAGTGCTAGGGAGAACACCATGTCACTTCAGTGATATTCTGGCCTAAAATAGTCAACCAAATTCTAATGGAGGTAATATATCAAGCAAACCCAAGTTGGGGGACATTTGATATTTAACTGGCTTATCATCTTCCAAAATATGGAGGTCCAGAAAGTCAAAGACTGAGACACTCCTGCAGACCAGAAGACTAGCGTAGCGTGGCAGCTAAAATGCTAGTTCTAGATTACAGCCTTTTGTTTTCCCCGCTGTTACTGAGACGACTGGTGAAATTGCATGAGGTCGGAGAACTACACTGTAGAAGCATACATTTTTTCCCTTTTATTGGGGAATGAACCTAGGGCCTTCTCACTGAACCACATCCCTAGCAATTCATTCATTCATTTTTGAGACAGAACCTTGCTAAATCACTAAACTGCCCAGGGTGGGCTTATGATCCTCCTGCCTCCCAAGAGCACTAAGATTATTAATCTATGCCTCCACTGCCATTCCTTTTTAATATTGTGATTTTGATGAGTATGTTGTGGCTATAATGAGAGATCTGGGAAATATGAGGTAAAATGCAAACTATGCATTTTCTATTTAGGAAATACAAACTACAACACAGTGGCACCTCAGCTCACAAACTTAATTTATTCTGTGAGTATGGTCATGAACTAAATTGGTCATGAACTACATCAAATTTTCCCATAAGGTTCAATGTAAATAAGGCTAATCTATTCTGAAACATACGTATTTTTTAGCCACAAAAATATGAAACTAAATACAGTATACGTGGGCTGCAGAAGACATGTCATGTTGCGGGGAGGAGCTTGACCTTATGATGTTGTGCTTGGTTTCTATGTCATCCACCAAGGCCGGTGGGTGTGTGGGACATTGGCTATTAGAAGCTGCCCTTCAGGCAATTGGTTGTCAGAAAGACATTGCTTAACCGTGGATGCAGATATCTTGTGCAGCCATTCCAGGAACAACCACCTTGTCACCCACGCCTCCACACTGGCCCCTCCATGTGGCAGGTGATCTGGCCTTATTCACACTCTACTCCTTGAAGGCACAAGGGGTCTGGCACATCATACTGGCTTAGTCTTCAGATTATCACTTGAGTTCACACACAACAAATGGTCAATCTGTCCTCCATGGGCTTATGCCCCAGAAGTGCCTTTTTACACTGTGTGATATGGGTTCTACTTGGCATATTCTTCCAGAAGCGTGTCTCATTACAGTGAAACACTTGAGTGATGTACCCTTCAGACTTCATGAACTCTACAAATTCTTTCTTGCAGGCTTTTGTGGTGGCCTTCTCAGAACTGGAAGCCTTACCATGCCTTGCCACACCATGGATCCCACTTCCCCTGTGAAATTTATCTTACCACCATCTACTGGCTTTATTTTATTTTTTATTTATTTTATTTTATTTGTATTATTTAGGGAAGGGTCCACAGGGTGTTCAGGGTCTCACTAGTAGATTGGACTCGCAGTGATCCACCTGTATACAGCTTCCCAAGAGATGGGATTACAGGAGCGCACCACCACACCCAGTCTCAATCACTGGCTCAGCTTGCCCCGAGGACAGGGCCAGCATGACAGGCCTGGGGATCGAACCCCTGGTCCCTGTGCCTGCTTGCACATGCTTTAATCTGCTGAGCTATTTGGCCCATCCTTCTCTACTGGCTTTAAATCCATCACTTGTTGTACCTGTAGAGAGCTCTCTTGCAGTAAATCACTTTGCAGTTCCCGACTTTTTTACAAATCAGTTTCATGAACACTCTGGCCTCCAGCTATTCCTCATTCCACCACACTAACAAAAGTTTTTCCACCCTTCCAGCCCTTGTATGCTTTACTTACTCCTTTTCTCCATCAGCTCTTTTAATGGCATCTTCAGTCTTCAAAATAGTAGACTCTCAACTTCTCTATCTCGTACTCTGAGGCCATATCGTCACAGGAGTACCACACTCATGCTTCTACGAATTCCTAAAACTTTCTTCTCACCACTCTTCCCACACAGTCTCGTTGCCTTTATTACCACTCTGCAGTTCATTTTAGCCACCGTGCTGGCTCTGCACTTCCCTTCGAGCCATGCTGGACTGAGCAGCACTGTACGGAACTGCACGTGCTCCGTAGCACACAAAAAGCTGCACAGCGAGTGTGCACAGGTCTGCCTGTGACCACAGTCTTGACTAGAGAAAGCCATCGCCACATATCAGAGCGGGAAAGACTACAGAATTCATGTTCATGTGGGGAAGATGGCCACAGCTGTGTTTGTCACCTGGTGCAGAGTTTTCATACAGAAGCAGAATTTTGCTGAGTGCTTCTGTTTGCAAACCAAATTGTTCTGGAACCAAAGTGTTTATGAAGCATTACTGTATCACAGCTCACACGGTTGGCAAGTTGGTCTCAAGTGGTTGCACAAAGAGAGGAGTCCAATATTTACAAAATCCCCTGTAACTTTTAAGATCGTTTTAATTTTTTTTTTTAAAAGAACCTTGTAGGGGAGGTAAATTCTACAAAGGTTTTATAGGAATTGCTCTAGCAATGGCATTTTCAGGCCACAAGAATAACATATTATCTAGGGGAATATATACATCTCATCCAAATATAGCCACCATCACTACCTTAACATCCCTAGTACGGACGGTTGGTGCTGAATGATGATGCTGGCCTGGTGACTTGGGGCTATTGTCTGGACCTAAGCGAAGGTCTCCAAAGAAGTTGGTGACTTGTGTGAGGTCTGTGGTCTTTGTTTTCCCTGTGCATATGATGCCCTGATTAGCACATAAGCAGAGTAACTATGTCAGGAATCTTCCAACCTTAATGGCATCAGGCACTGGTTTTGTAGGAGACAATTTTTCCATGGATTGAAGGCATGGCTTCTTTATTTATTAGTGTATGTTTGTGATACATACTAATTACACTCCCCAGCACCAGCATCACCACTGCAGCTCTGCTTCAGATCATCAGACATTAGAGTCTCATAAGGAGCCCACAGCCTAGATCTCTCATGTGCACAGCTTACCACAGGCTTCATGCTCCTGTGAGAATCTAATGGCACTGCTGACCTGATGAGAACAGGGCTCAGGCAGTGCTGTAAGGGATGTGGACTGGCTCCAAGTACAGAGGAAGTGCCACATGCTCACACCACCACTGCTTACCTCCTCTGGTGTGACACAGTTCCTGGAAGGCCACAGACATACCACAGGCTTGGGGAGCCCTGATCCATATGGTTAATTTAAAAAACTCATCAGCTTAATAGAAAGTGGCCAGTAAAGGGTAGCAATTGTCATCACTCTAGGTCAGAGTCTGCACTCAGCATTCAAGTATGGTGTCCCACCATAATTCCCTTTGCAACACGTGAAGAGTCAGAACCAGCACATAAGGGGTGATAACCCGTCAACCCGAGGCTCTGGATCGGAAGCTCTTGCTCAGAACCGCTCAGCTGGGAATGCAGTCAGTATTTTCCCTTCCTTCTCTCCTGCCAATCAAGGCCAGATCACTCTCCCTCCTGGAAACCCTCCCCTCACTTGGACAAGCTTGCCCATCCTGTTGGTAGGAAAGACCTAACAGAAAACTGGAGGGATTCTCTGTGTCACAGGGCTGGGAGGAAATCTTTCCTCCCATTAAAGCACCTCCAAACTGAGCGAAGTTGCTCCAGCACAAGGACACACTGCCACCATTCCCTCCAGATGGGATCCCTCGTTTTCTCTGTAGAGATGAGCTTAGGAGGAGCAGCCTCTGATGACCACCTTAGCACTGTGGGACCCTGAGTTCTCCCTTTTCTCCAGCACTGGGCAGAGAAGCATGCACCTGTCCCCATCTGCCTGCCTCACCTGTGTGAGACAACTCTCTACACCATCACCCTGACTCCTGCAATCAGCCACAGCCAGGCCCCCAATTCCAAGGCAATGAGAATGGACAGAATTTGAGGACCTCGCTCTTAGCTGGCTACTTTGCCTAAGTAACTCTAATGCTTAGACACACAGGGTCTTTTATCCTGAGCAATGCCGAATAGCTGAGTTAATTGGTGCCTTTCTGTGTGATGGTTTATGCTCTTATATTAGCTCTTGCAGATTTCCAAATGAGTACATATACCCATAGCTGCTCTTCAGAGGAGGTATGTGAGCTGCTTTCAAGCGGGTCTCAGGAACTGTCCTCATGTTCTCATTTGATAGCCAAGCAACTGCTCTTAGCACAGGCAACTCTGCTTAGATCAGCTCAGGCACTGGAAGCTCCCACCCAGTAAGCAGGGGAATGTAGTACAGGGAGTTTATAATGTATAATATGGCTGAAATGTGAAATGTTATGTGGCAGAGTGGAGACAGTCTCAACGGTGACCTCCAAGGGGGCCACAGTCCAATGTACACTCACAATCCACAAATATACATCAAAAATCTACTACTGGTCTGGCACTGGTCTAGCCTCTAAGCACACAAAGGTGGACCTGACTGAGGTGGGAGGGTCGCTTCCCCAAAGACCAGTGTCAGGGAGTCCTGAGCAGCAGCCAGTTTGTACTGGTAGAGAAGCAACTGCTCATGCGCTCAACAGAGAGAGGTTTGCTTGTACAATGGAAAGTGTGCTTCTGGCTCGCCCAGCCCCCACTCCGCCCAGCTACTTAGATTTTTAGGATGGATGGCCACACGTGCTCATCTCCTCTGCTGTGCACACCGAAGAATCTCGTGAACCTCTCTCTTTCTCTCACCATCAGCAATATAGAATCAGGAGCTGACTGTCAGTTTCTGTCTCAGAACGTGGCGCAGTGATGCCCACCATCAGCCCTGAAAGCCCTGGGGTTGTTCAGGGTCACTAACTGGAAACCCAGCAGTCTTGCTGACTGTGACTGAATACAAGCATCCCCTAAATGTGAAACTTTCAACACCCTGGAAAGCAAAGCTGAGGCCGACCTCCCTCCTGCAGACTGAAAAGAGCAAAGCCCACCCCCAGCTGCTTCCCAGGGCCAATTAGCTGGCCAGCCCATATCCTGTCTGAGCGGGGCGAGGCAGCTCTCAATGAATTCCACTATATTTATGGCAAAGACAAACTCCTAGAGTTGTCTGGGATGTATTTCAGGCCCTCTTTATGATGGGAAAGTAAAGCCTCCCTATTTGTACAAGCCACTGCGTGTTTACAGAAGGATTCTAAACAGACTGCCAACTGGATAGCATGGGGCTGGCCTACTTTTGAAGAGAATCTTAATTAGTAACACCAGCAAAAATCCCACTTGGACCAAAATCTATGTTCCAAAAGTTGTCATCTCAACTCCCTTAAGGCTTATGGATGACTCTTTATTTCTGGAACAGTCTAGTGAAGAGAGAGTAAAAGAATCCAAAATCATATATTTATCTCATTATATCAAAGCATGGAAAAAAATCCTGCAACTCCAAACTCACAGATCGGAGCCTAAGAATGAGTCCATTATGAACAGTGTCGACCCAGAGCCTGGGTTTTCTCAAGTGGCTCTGCTGGCTAGGAAAGCGCTCACCAGCAGCCCTCACCTGCACCACAGCGTCACCATGGTGGAAGCTGAGCTCCTGTTTCCAGGTCAGCATTTCTCAGAGGTTATCCAGGTACTCACCAAGGGGCCTTGCTATAATCCAGACCTCAAGTGACCAGGAGACCTGAAGTGAGCTCTACAGAGGTAAGGAATGCCTCAGCCATGTGCACGCTCCTGGCCATGGGCTGCACTTGAGGAACTAAGCGCTGGGCAATGATTGTGAGTCTGCCAACTCAGCGCCACCTCACTCAGAAGCAACTGCAAACCAAGACATGGGCAGCATGGTGAGGGAGACAGGGCAGCCTGGAGGAGGCTGCCGCCTGGTTCCCAGAGAGCTTGGTCTCTGCGGGGCCCTTTCAGCTGCTCCAGAGAGATGTACCCAGAAAGCTGCCACCTGTACCCAGCAGAAGCTCTCCCATAGTCTTTCCCCTATTTCCATCCCAAGCTGCTCAGGCCTTCTGCTCCCCATGTGTGGCTTGGATTTGCATCTCACCTGGGGACTTACTTCACTGGTATAGACTGGCTGACTTGAGTTGCTCTCTGTCTGAGCTGATCTCCTTCGAGGAAGGGACCCTATCTGTCTCAACTTTAGCAGGCCTGGAATACAGTTCTCAGCTAAGACTTTATTTTGCTGGACTCAGTGGCTCTGAGGACATTGAGCATCAATTCTGTCCTCACATGCCACTAACTTGTGATTGCAGCTAGGTCAGCCCTGCAAATGACAGGTCTGATATAACACAGGAAGGAAGGGCTCCTCAACCCCACCTGTGCCCCTGCCCACCACTTATCTAAGCAAATGAATAACTATTTTCAAAAAATGTTTTCTTAGGGGCTGGTGAGATGGCTCAGTGGTCTAAAGCACCTACTTAGAACAAGCTCAGCAAAGCACAAGGACCACGGTTCAATCCCCAGCACCACATGCCAGCCAGCCTCGCCCCCTGGTGGGCTGAGCTGGCCACACACACACACACACACACACACATAAATAAATAAATAAAATTTAAAAAAATGTTTTCTTAGAGGGAGAGAAGATTAAGGTGAAAGGATTTGATTAAAATCAAAAGCATTAATTAATCTCACAAAAGACAAAAAAGAAAAATATTTTAAAAACCACTCATTAGTATTTGACTTAGTAAAATATGAAAGTGCTGACTGACTCTAGTCTGGTGTTCCACTTCTGTGCGAGGTGGTGAGATTTTCTGTTTTCCCCACATTTCCATGCCCTGGGGAGACCATTCTAGCTGTGAGTAGGTGACCTCCAAACTGCCCCTTGGACATCCCAGTCCTTATTGCATCTTCAACATGTGCCACATGTGTGAAAGCCTGCTCTACGGAATGATCAAAAAATATGGCCAATGTTCAAATTGTACAATTCTGTTGGGCAACCGACTTTCTGTGTCCCCTTCTGTCCCTAGACAGATGCTTTCTCTCTCTTAATAAATTCTTCCTACCCTTAAAAAGATTATGAGAATAAGGGAGACACTGCCATGAATCTCCCTCAAAATACTGCCTGTTACTTTGAACACACTTACTCCATTGCTCCTGCCACTTTCTGAAGCAGTTCTGGAGATCTACTTTCTGGAGTGTGTTTAATTGCACTATGTGGTCACCTTAATGTCCTGAATAGATTCAATGTGTTTACCGTTTACGGTTGTTTTTATTTTGAGAAAGAGGCAGAAATCTGATGGTGTCAAATTTCATGAACAAGACGGAAGAGGACACCCTGGAGTGCTCGTACAAGATGGCCTTACTGTTGGATGGCCCTTGGCAGCAGCATTAACCATATTTTTTTTTAAAAAATCACATCTCATAAAGGTATTTATGAAAGAGGACTTTAAGAACTGCTTCAGAAAGTAGCAAGGACAATAAGTGTGTTCAAACTGAGGGAGATAATTTTTAGAGGGTTTAATAGTGATTTTTTTTTACTGCAACAAATTTTTCAAATCTGAACATGCACCATTTTTATCAATCTTTTCATTAGGACAGAAAGCATATCCAGGTTGGAGGTGAAAATGTTCTGAGCTAAAGAACATCCCCCCAATTGTTCATATGTTCAGGGGTGGAGCTGGCGAAGGCTGATTAGGTCTCAGATGCGCTAAGCTCCTCGATGGATTGACCCGTTGAGCTCATAGCTGCTGTGCTGGTGGGAGGTGGAGCTGAGTCAGAGGAAGTAGGTCCCTGGGGTATGATCCGAAGAGCAGATTCTTGTTCCTGGCCTCTTCTTCTTCTCCTTCTATCCCTGATTTCTCTGACTTCTCTCTCCTGCTATGATGTGAGCATCTTTCAAAACAAGCCTTTTATTCTTTTTTTTTTTTTTTTTTCAGGTATTTGGCCACAGTTGTGAAGACCTGACTAATACATAGAGCGCTTGCTATTAGCAGCATTGGAATCACCTTGGGTGCTTGTTCTAAAGCCAGAATCTCTGATACGACCTCTGGTCTGCCTTATACCAAGATCTTCATGTGCTTTGTAAGTGCATTAATCTTTGAGAACATTGCCATCAAGTCCTTCCACTGATGTGACACAAGTGAAGCTGAGCTGCCTACATGGACTTCAATTCCATCCCAACCTCTCTAGTCTAGAAAGTAAGACACAGCTGCCCCTTTTCAGCAAAATTCTCCTAAAGAAAATCGGAGGCTTGTGTGACTGCTTGGAAATTCTCCATCTTCTGTAAACATATTCCCTAGGAAATGTTTCTACTGCCGGGCCCAGAGCTAATGAGCTATATTTTATCCTCCCTCACTACGTTTGTGGCCTTACACACAAGTGACCTGGAGCATGGCGTGATAGTTAACTGTGGTGTGAACTTGAATAAGAAATGCCTAAAAAATTGGCTCAGCATGGATCTGAGTGTGTCTGAATGGTTGACTTTCTAAAGAGGGAAGACCCACCCTGGGAGTAGGTGGCACCAACCAGTAGCTTTGTAGAATGGATGGAATAAAAAGGGAAAGAGAGAAGCCTTGCTTCTGCTTCCTGGAGGAATGCCAGACTCTGCCATTGCCTTTGAATGTCCATCTCCTGGCTGCCAGCCCTGACTCTTCAGCCTCAGGGTGCAGACCCCTCGACTCCCTCATACACACTTTGCCTGGGACTCTGTGGTGTGCTCCAGGCTTTTGGCTTTTAACTGGATCCTTTTTGGCTCTGCAATGTGCAGGTTCCCTTTACACACTTTTTCACACTTGACTTTGGGAGGCCATTGTAAGCCTATTTTGCAAATCTATATCACTCATATGTATATATATTCCTACCTGATACACGTGGGCTTGGCTCAGCATTGTGGAGTAATGTTCTGGTTTTGATCTACATTCTCCCCTAATAGTCTCCCCTGTATGGAAGGTGACTGGGTCACGGGGGCACTTGCTAGGCAGTGGACCGATTCACCCATTGGTAAGTTCAGCGGTGAAATGTGCTGGCAGCAGGTGGGCGGGCTGCAGGTGGGTCACGGGCGTGGCCTGCACAGTTCTCTCTTGCCCCGGCCCTCCCCTCTTTCTCTCTGTTTCCAGACTTTCCTCAGCCGCACCGCTCTGCCATCCCATTTCTACCTCAGAGCCAACAGACCATAGGCTGAACCCATGGGCCAAAAAACAAACTCCTGTCCTTCAAATCATGGCTGTCAGGCTCTGAGTCTGAGACAAGTAAGGGGTAAGTGACTCCTTCACATGACTGCCTCCAGTCTCTCAATCCAGCTGTCTTTCCCCCGCGCTGAAGGAATGCTGCACCGTTCATTTTCCTGATCCAAGTTATGAGTAGCAGTGTACTATTGCTTTCAGGAACAGGAAGTGGGTACCAGCGTAGGCTGCTGACGCTTCACAGACAAGGCCCACACTTGGGAATGTGATCCTGTAAGGTTATAGTGGAGCTGGAGAATTCTTGTCACCCAGTGCCATCATAGCTGTCTTAATGTCACAGCACAAAACATGACTCATGCCTTTGTGAGGATGTTGGTGGAAACAAACCCAGTGTTCTCCTGGTGGCACAAAAGTATAGCACAGACAATAATGTGCAGTGGGTGACAGTTGATAATGACAACAAATGGCTGTGCTACTTGTTTGTACACCAACTACCTTTTTTATTATTGTTTAAAAGTGTACTCTTTATACCTGCAAATAAAAGGTTACTGGAAAATAGTACACTGTATTATGCTGGCAGCAACTTGGATGTCATTTATTTTCTACACCTCTGTGGCATCAATTTCTATTGTGCCGATTTAATTTCATGTGGTTTTGTTCATTATGGGCGGAGGCACAATGGGCCAGTATATATAATGGTGTGTCTATAGTATATCACACACACACACAGTGTCTCACACACACACACAGTGTCACACACACACACACACACACACACACACACCTGAGTGCATGCAGTAGGCTGTGTCATCTACATTAGTGTAAGTACACTTTGCAACATTCACATGATGATAGTCACCCAATGAGATGTTTCTCAGAGCACATGCTTATTGGTAAGCAGCACAGGGTTGTATTTGGATAAATAATCTTAAGAGCTAAAAAGAACTAAAATCTAATAACTAAAATAAATAAACTGTCTTCCTTAAAGAGGCTTTTTAATTTTTTTTTTGTTGTTTTATTTATTTTTTTTGTTGGAACTGGGGATTGAACTCAGGCCCTTGCGCTTGCCAGGGAAGCACTTACTCTACTGAGCCATCTCCCTGGCCCCAAACTGTCTTCTCAAAGATGTGATAAGACTGAAGGCTTCTGTTACCCAAAGAGTTAAACAAATGTAGAAGTTCTTTTGCCTGGATAACATTTACCAAACTGGGAAATGGGAATTCTGATTCTGTTACGTTTATGCCGGAGAAGGACAAAAATTGCAGTGCAGAGTTTACAGAAGTTGGAAGCCCCAGCAAGCACAAGCTCTCTGAGGAGGAGGTGCTTTGATATTAGACCTCAAATTATTTATAAAAATAATCTTTAAATACACTGACCAGCAGTCAGTGAGAGGTAACCAGAAACAAATGGAAGAAAGACATTTTGAGTAGAAACTAACAGATATGAGAAGCATCAGAAAGAAAGCTCAGCTACTGGGATGGAAAGACGGGCATCATAACTCTTGAAGACATAGGGCTAGGCAAAGAGTTCATGAACAAAAATCATATCGCACAGGTAACACTTGAAAGAATTAACAACTGAGACTTCCTTTGATTGAGAAGTTTTTGCACATCAAAAGAAATTACCAACAAAGTGAAAAGACAACCTACAAATTTGGAAAAAATCTTGACTAGTAAGTACTCAGACAAAGGTCTGCTTTCTAGAATTGGTAAAGAACTAAAAAACACTAGGGCCCCAAAATTTAAAGACCCATTCCAGAAATGGGCATCTGAGATGAACACACACTTCTCAGAGGATGAAATTAAAGAAGTGAATAAATATATGAAAAAATGCTCCACACCACTAGCCATCCATGAATGCAGATTAAAACAACATTGAGATATCATCTTACCCCAGGAAGAATGGCTATCATAAAGAAATCACCCAACAACAAATGTTGGAGAGTCTGTGGGGAAAAAGGAACCCTTCTCCACTGCTGGTGGGAATGTAGACTGGTGCAACCATTATGGAAATCAGTGTGGAGACTCCTTAAAAAACTAGGACTAGAAATCCCATTCAATCCAGCTATCCCCCTACTGGGAATTTTTCCAGAGGATCTGAAAACATCATATCATAGGGATATATGTGTGTGCCTATGTTTATAGCAGCACAATTTATGATAGCCAAATCTTGGAAACAATCAAGATGCCTGTCACCTGAGGAATGGATGAAAAAGATGTAGTATTTTTATACAATGGAGTATTACTTAACTATAAAGAATGATAAACTTGAAGCCTTTATATTGAAGTGGATGCCACTTGAAGATATACTCATAAGTGAAATAAACCAGACACACATGTCTAAATATCGTATAGTTTCCCTAGTATAAGAACTCAAAAGAAGAAATAAAAATAGAAAGGTATAACACAATTAAAAGGAAAGTGAGAACTTGATGATTAGACAATGAAGAGAGGGCTAGGAGAAAAGCTAGGAAACATGACAGAGGCAAAGCCATACAGTTATATATATAAGATGGGTAAGGCAATGATCCTGAGAATCTTCAGTAGGTTTTTGAAACTAGCAGTTAATTGGTAGGATTCTCACCCTGACTAACTATGTATGCTGATGCCTATGAACTAAGCAACTGCACTGAAGATAGCAATGTATAATGGTAAGGTCATGCTTGGAATGCCTGTCATTCTGGTCTTTTAAATACGTACTGCTTGTCATGACATACCAATTACTGGCATACTGTCTCTTAAGTAAATTTTTGTTTTAAAAAATAAAGGGTAATAAATGAAAACAAGGACAAGAAAAAAAATGTCATAGGACTGTTCTGCTACAATGCTATATATGGTTAGATTTATAAATTTCTGTGTAAAAATGTTACTATTTATTCCTATTTTTTAAATCATTTTTTATTTTTAAAATTTTTTTCTTCACATTCTATAGGGAGTTAAAGTTTAAAATATCAATACTTGATGGAAAAATACTATTTCCATGTTATGCCTAAGATGTTTGATATTCAGCCAGATAGTGAGATTAAGCTCAACTACCTATGTTGTAGGGTAATAACAATAAGCTTCTGTTCTGGGGGGATAACAACCTAAGTTTGCAGGCCAAAAGTTAGGGAAAAAGAAGGGCTACAAGGACCGCCAACATTTTGGCCCTAGCTTTTCAAAGTCAGTGAACTCAGGACACAGGAGAACCTGTACTGTAACATCCTGTAACTCAGTTGTATCCCAAATTTTCTGATCAAGGCGATTATGGGGCCACCGAGGAATGTGATCGATGATGTAGAGTGTGCCTAAGGAGAGTCACCTTGAGAGAAAACATTCTCTCAGGCTTTCACAGAGAGCAAATTGGGCAAGCAATGGCCATGACTCATCCACACGGCTGACACTGACAAAGGATCTACAAACTGCGATACAAGGTTTCAGGATAAATACTGAGGGGATTTGACTGACCGTATCAGATACAAAAACCTCATTTCTTGTTATATAGGTCTTGCTTTATCTTGATCTTAACTATCCAGCAGAAAAGTACAAAAACGAGGTATAAAAAGTAAAGACATATTAATATGCTGAGCTGTAAAAGGCTCACGTCAACAATTTCTGACATTACCAGTCTTACGGAAAACCCACTACTATTATGGACTACTGGACTATATTGGAATATTTTGCTGAATTCACATACTACGGTATTTAAATGACAATGGAATACCCTTCTCTGACAAAACTAAACAATAAAGGGGGATACAAATGAATGGCCATTTTGTATCTGTATATTCAAAATAGTTAGGATAGATATACAGCTGCATTCTCTTTATTCAATGAGTAAAGAGATTTGTTCTAATAGTGTTTGTGGACAGGATATCATGTCTGCATCTTGTACAATGGATAACCACTAAGACAGCAATATGCAATGTATTAATTATTGAAACTGTGCTAGTAATCAGATTTGAAACTGTCCATTGCTATTTGTTTCTCAATAAAATTATTTTTTAAAAAAGACAGTCATGGGCTGGGGAGATGGCTCAATAGGATAAGCACTTCCCTGGCAAGTGCAAGGTTCTGAGTTCAATCCCAAGTTCAGAAAAAAAAAAAAAAAAGACAGTCATCATGAATGTGCTATAAATAAAATTCTGGGGGGAATGTCTACAATGAAGCAGAGGGGGAAAAATCTTATGATAGTAAAATAAAGAGGAATAGAGAATAGATTGCAATATCAAATATTTGAACCCCTAAAAAGAGAAAAGAAAATAATATTAAAAGCAATAATCCCTTTAAAATCTTCCAGAATGTTGAAAAATGCTAAATTACAGATTTAAGGAGGACAATAAATCCCAAGTAAGGTCAATAAAAAGACTCATAACTCTGTACATTGTAGTAGAACTGTAGAATGTTGACAGCAAAGAGAAAAAAATCTGAAATCAATAAAGGAATAAGGGAGGTGGAGTACAACTCAGCACTCATTCTGGGGGGAGTATCTTCCTAGAATGCATAAGGCCCTGGGTTTGAGAAGAAGGAACAAGAGAAAGAGGAGGAAGAGTTGGAAAAACCAGCCATGGTAAATAAATGAGGGAACAAGGGAGAGAGGCAGAGACAGAGAAATAAAAAGGTACTCTGGGACCGACAGCTGATTTCTCCAATCCTGAGAGAAGAAAGCCAATGGAAAATGTCTTTAATGTGCTGAAGAACAGTACCATCATTATGGAATTATATAATCAGTACAGCAATCCCCAAAGAATATGAACAAAATAAAGATAACCTGTCCCCAGCATACTTTCCTGAGACAAGTAGGGGGGACGTGACTCCCTCACATAACTGCCTTCAGCCCCTCAGTCCAGCCGTCTTTATCTCCCGCTGACCTTCCTAAAGAAATGCTTGCACCATTCATTTTCCTGAACCAAATTATGAGGAATGTTGGATCTTGTTTTCATGAAGTGGGTCACATGCCTGGATTGCTGACACTTCCTGGATAATAAGCTATACATATGAAAGTGATCCTATAAGGTTATTACACAGTAGCTGGTGTGATGACACATGCCTGTAATCCCAGCACTCCAGAGGCTGTGGTAGGAGGTTCACTGTGAGTTTGAGACCAAAATTTAAAATATATATGTATTACAGAGTTAAAAATTCCTGTTACCTAGCACCATTTTAGTTGGCACTTCTCAAACTTTCTGTTTTAAGGGCCAAGTTTTCGGTTTTATAGTTTTCTAAATTTCTAGTCTGCCATAGACTTAGACTTGGTTTGTAGCTTGCTCTACCAGCCCTCCTTTCTATCAACTGTGCATGTGGACATGAAGCCAGCGTGCAGTGGTGCCCAATTTCTCCCCAAGGTTTAGACCCTCTTTCCTTGTGGGCAAGAATCACTGTGCAGGATGGTGACCCCTCCATGGACCACACTCTCAGCAAAAGGCTTCAGGGGATCCATATCAGACACACTCCCTCACAGCTGGGCTGAGGAAGCCGGAAGAAAGGCGCTGATCTTGCTGAGGCCACCCGGGAAGGAACCTGAGAGTCCAGTTTTACACAGGCACAATCTCGCCAAGTGAGACTGCGATAGGCACGGTGATTCACAGAAGCCATTTTCTTCTTCTTTTAAAAATCAAATACATTGTGTAATGATGCAAATACAGTCTTTTAGTGATTACATTTCTGTGACGATATAGGTAATTGCAAAAACAAACAAATGGACAAACAAAAAACACCTGAGAAAATTGCCACAGAGAAGCCTGGAGGAAGGAACTTAAAACACAGCTGTTTTCTGTCCGCTGTAGTCAGGAATACAAAGCTGAAACCAGCTATGGCGTTGGTGACAGAAGCTCACAAGTTCTCTGGGAGATCCAGGAAGACATGAGGTCCCAGAGGCAATGCTTCTATTTGGATGACTCTTGTGAATAATACTGTCACAGTATAAAAGAAATAGCCACAACCCAAGTCTAGTAGGCTTCCAAGTGATGAGAACTTAAAACTAACATTCCCACTGCTGGCTGCTGAGGGCTCTGTTCTAACTACACTAGAAACTAGCATTTCACTATTTTATGCACTTTATAAAAGAATACCAAATGCATATTATGTGATATGTATTTGGATCTAAGTTTTTCTCCTTCAATTTGTTAATTCACTTATTCCCTTCTATTCTCACGCACCACTACTCGCTCCCTACTCCCCACTGAGAACTGGTCTCTTCGTCTAACATGTATATTGCCTTACAAAACATATTGTTTTGCATGCAAGTACTTCTATGACATACAAATGGAGTTGTGCAGCCCACAAATCTGGGTGGATTTGTGATCAGTGACTTAAAGTTTCATGGTAGTGAAATCGCCTTCTGAAGTCAAGTGCATCCCTCCTCACAGGACGGCTTCGCTTTGCATAATCCAGGGCATCCTGACTGGGTGTCCAGGCTGGAGTAAGCAGTAATTGGAATCTCAGCCTTGGGCGGGGTCACTGCCATCATGGCCCTGAGAGAGGTCTCCTCCTGGCTGCCAGGTCACTTGAATGCGACCCACACGTGCACTGTGCGCCTGGACTCAGGAGGGCACTGTGACACGACAGCTACCTCACCAGACAGCGCTGTGCCCTCTGCTTCCCCAGGGTGAGGTCCAGGGTTGGGTTGTGAAAGCCTTACTTTCTGACTTTCTAAGAAACCTTGGGTTGCATCCTGTGCAGAAAGCTTCCTCGGTTCCACAGGTGCTGGGCCTCTTGTCTCAGCCCCTCTGTCTGTCTCCACCTCTCTCCTGCCATCTATACCAGCCCTCCTTTCTGCGGTCCCCACATGCACACCTGTCTCCAGGATAGGGCGCCACTGTGTCTTCCACATGCCCAGCACGTTTCTGCTTTAGTGGTTTCATACACTCTACTCTTTACTCCTGCACCTTTTCCTGTCCACCTTCCAGGACCTGCGGCCCTTTGCTTCCTCTGTGAAGACTGAGAGATGTGCAGTGTGGAAGAAACTGGTCCCTTGTGAACAGAACAGGGTAAGGCCCAAAGGGAGATGGATGTAATATGTTGCTGAGGCAGGAACAGATCCCCACTTTAGTTAAAGGGGATTTACACCAGGCAAGAATCTATGATGGAGCACAAAGCTTGGCAAGTGGGCTTAGAGTTGGAGAAGAAGGGGCAGGCGCAGGGCAACCCAAGAATTATCTCACTGCAGGCACCAGAATCAGTAGCCTTGTGGGCTACTCAGGTAGCATCGGTGGATGCCATGGATGCTGTCATCTCTGTTGTCTTCCTGTCACCATCTCAAAATTGTGCCCCAAGAAGGGCATGAGACTCTGGGCCTGGGTCTTCCGCCCCCACCCTATTAGCCAGGAAGCAGGAAGAGGGAGCAGTGGCTGTCGGGGGAGATGCCACCTTCCACAAACCCTCACAGGACCAGAATGTGGGGACTCCATGCAGCCAGAGACACAGAACCACTATGGGCTGCCAGAGAGCGAATCATTCTCTCTGAGGGCATCCACATTGCTGGTCTGATGATATAAGGCACATTTTGGAAACCTCGTCAAAACAATTGCAGTTATCTTCAAAAGGAGCTTCAATAGCGTTACTATCTGATGGCTAACACACGGGAAGTAGCAGCACCCTGTGAGGACTGCCCTGTGGGCGAGGCATCCCCTGGGTTTATCAGGACAGGAGCAGGCAGGTGTCAGGGACCTCCATGGCCACCCCATGCTTTTCACCAGCGTCCAGCTAGGTCCAGGGGAGACGTGTGGACATCTCAGACCTTTTGTGTGATTCTCCCAGAAGCCAAGTTGTTTCTGCTTTTTCCAATATTGGGGATGGGACTTGGGGTCTTCTTACAGAGTTGTATCTTTAATCCTCTGTATTTTTATTTTGAGACTGAGTTTCCCTAAACTGCTAAGTTGCCTGGGCCAGACTCAAATGTTTGACTCTCCTGCCTCAGTTTCTTAGATGCTGGGATATGCCACACCCAATTCTAACTCTATATTTTCTGAAGTTTTTATTTATTTTTGGCACTGGGACTCAAACTCAGGTCCTTTCCTCATAAGCATATGCTCAGACACTGAGCTCTGTCCCCAACCCTATGCTATTAAGATCTGCTCACTGGGACATAAGAGAACCTGTACTGTAACATCCTGTAACTCAGTGGTGTCCCAAATTTTTTGATCAAGGAGATTATGAGGCCACAGAGGAATGTGATTGATGATGCAGAGTGTGCCTAAAGAGAGTCACCTGGAGAGAAAATATTCTCTCAGGCTTTCACAGAGAGCAAATTGGGCAAGCAATGGTCGTGACTCATCCACATGGCTGACACTGACAAAAGATCTACAAACTGCAGTACAGGGTTTCAGGGTAAATCCTGAGGGGACTTGACTGACCTTGTCAGATACAAAAGTTACATTTCTTGTTATGTAGGTCTTGCTTTATCTTGTTCTTAACTATCCAGCAGAAAAGTACAAAAATGAGGTATTTAAAAAATAAAACCATATTAATATGCTGAGCTGTAAAAGGCTCAAGTCACCAGCTTCTGACATTGTCGGTCCTATAGATATACCACTACTATTATGGACTACTGGACTATATTAGATTATTTTGCTGAATTCATGTATCTACAATATTTAAATGGCAGTAGAATTCCCTTCTCTGACAAAACTAAACAAAAAAAGGGGATACAAATGAAGGACCATTTTGTATCTGTATATACAAAATAGGATAGATATACAGCTACATTCTCTTAATTCAATGAGAAGAAAGAATTGTACTAATAGTGTTTGTGGACAGGAGATCATGTCTGCATTTTGTACTGTGAATAACCACTACAAAGATAATATGCAATGTATTAATTAACCGTCCTACTAATCATTTTTGAAACTGTCTCATTGCTATTTATTTCTCAATAAAATTAATTTAAAAAATAAAATAAAATAAATAAAAAATAAAAAGATCCGCTCCCTGCTTCCATGAGGTCATGTCCCTAGCTTGCCCTATGCAAGTAACTGTCGCTGCCAAGTGCACCCCTAGACAGTCCCCCACTGCCACTCACAAAACCAGGTGCTGCTCAGGCCAAAGACTTTGAGGGTTCTGAATCAGGCAGCGTGGCCCTGGGACTGTTAGTAAAGAGACAGTGAAAGAGAAGGTCCGATCTAGTGACCAGGTGACCCAGGCCACCAACCAGACAGTCCAGCAAACAAGAGGGAGGAACAGCTGGCACCGTGTCCAGGGTCTGCTGTTGAGCGTGTGGGTAGGACTCCTGCCAGTGGTCAGCATCTGTCACAGCAGGTAAAAAGGCCAAGCGCAGGGAACAACCATTGGGCATTTCCCAACTCCCTCATCTCCCAGAACTGCAGGTATGAAATGTGACCCTTGGCCTAGGCCAAAGTCCACTTTCCTATCACATTGCAGGTACAAGGGACAGATGTAATGGAAGTGGAAGTCGATGTGAATTCCAGGAAAGCCTTTCAGGCTGCTAGTCCTTTCTTTCTTCTTCGTGTGGAAAGTGGAGTTAATTGTGGGCGTTCTTGCAGCATCTATGGCTCTGAGGCTGTGAGAATCCTCCGCCAATGATGCTAGTGAGAACAGGAGTACAGAGACTCTGCCCTCACCATCCCAGGCAGCCAATGGCTATGCCTGTCTACATGTGAGCAAATGAAAAAGCACTTGGAAGCTGCTGACCCAGCAATCCTCACACACCAGCAACAAAACTGAGCAAAGGAGCAAGAGACATTCAAGAGGCCCAAGCAGGGAGGAGCCAGCAGTGCCAGGGAAGAAGGTGGTACTGCGCAGGGCTCTTTGTCCTGGGATCTTGGTGCTGAGTGAGTTGTGCATGTGGAACTCTGGCCAGGGGAGTAGCCAACCAAAGCTTCCTGAAGTGCGTTCCAGCAACAGATGTCCAGTTCTTGTTATCACAGGGCATGTGACGCCAAAAGCTCAGCACCTCCTTCGTGCCAGATGAAGGAGCGACTGCTCCAGAGACAGGGCTGGTGGATCACAAATGGCCACAGCACAGTGAGGGGCACTACAGGCAGGACACACAGGCTACATTTTCACCATGGGAGACCCACGCACTCTCTTGGTTGAGGGAATCACTAGGCTTCCACTCCAGTCAGAGCCCAGGCTATGCCTGGCCTGTGTCCTTGGGGTGCCCCCGGAGGGGCCCATCTGAGGAGCTGTGTGGGCCTCTGATTTTGCTGATGCTCACAGAATGGGTGGCCCTGGGGTAGGATACTTCAGTGACTCAAATCCAATACTCAGTTAAAATGTGTGTAACCCCTCGCCACCACCAGTGCTCATGTATAAAAACCTAACGTTAGTGTCAGGGGGTGGGCATGGTGGGTCATCAGCTCATGTGTGGGGCCCTAGAGAATAGGGCCAGTCCCCTATGGAAGGACCCAGTGAGCCCTTGACCCCTGCACAGACACTGGGCCATCTTTGAGTCAAGTGCTGAGTGACACCAGACGCCAAGTTGGCCAGAAACTCATTCTTCAACGTGCAGCCTCCCGGGTTGTGAAAATGTCTCTGTTGCAGAAGTCACAAGTCAGTGGCAGTTTCATCAGCCCAAATTTAGAGCAGATTAAGACAGATGGCCTAAATGTGAGAGGCATTTATTATTTCTTTTAGCAAGGAACCTAGAGATAGTTTATTTCAGGCCTGGACAATGCAGTAGGACAGTAAGTCCCAGGTAAACTCTGTCACACTGGGTCTGCTGACATTCCACTGTCACTCAGTTCTCTTTGTCCCCAAGTGGCTGCCATTCCTCAAAGCATCACATCTCCATGACAGTAGAGCAGGTTTTCCAACTTCTTCTTGTGCCTCCTTGGCAGGACTGGGCCATCTGGCTTGGCTGTGAGGAAAGAGCCAGAGTAAGCAGTGGGCATTTTGTCAGGGCTTTTGTGAGAAGAGATTGGAAGGGGCTGAAGGGACAACCAACAGCCCCTGTCCCGGGGACAGTAGGCCTTGCTTAGGAAAGAGGAGCAGCCAGCCTCTGACAGGCTGGGGCTGCCCACAGGAGACACTGTGTCCTCCAAAGGTGGGTGGAAAGGGTGGTCTCTGCCTCCTCTCCAGGGACTGCTCCACCATTGTCAGTCCCAGGACAAGCACATAGTCTGGGCACTAAATGGCTTCAGTCACTCAGCAGAGTCCGAAGTTACTCAAGCATCTTACTTCACTTCTGCCTCCCCAGAACACTGCAAGCGGAGTGCACTCTAACCAAATTGTCCCCCTGCAAGTCCACCATACACAAGACACTAGGAACTGTCTGTTGGAGTAACTGAGAAGATTCCTTTCTCTAATAGCTGCATCTCAAATGATGCAATAAGAGTGCTGGGCCTGAGCTGGGTACAGTGGCACGCGCTTGTCACCCCAGCACTCCCAGAGGCTGAGGCAGCAGGATCACAAGTTTGAGCCCAGACTTGGCAACTCGGTGAATTTGGGGGACCCTGTCTCAAATAAATGAAAAGGGCTGGGTCTGTAGCCCAGTATAGAAGCCCTGAGTTCAATCCTCAGTCTTTAAACAAATAAAAAGGAACAGGAAATGGATGATGCTACAGTAGGAGCTACCATATTAATCCAGCCAGCAGGTACCCAGTGCGTGTCTTCCCAGGTCCCCCATTCAGATATGGAAATCCCCAACCCAAGTCACTGAAACAATCTCCCGTTCAGAAGACCAGCAGCACTGCTGTGGCAGAGGCTCCTTCCCACAGGGGAGCTCAGCGGGGTCAGGGCATCCAACTTCTACAAACCCATCTCCAATCCTATCCACAAGAAGATTTTTGAAAGCCAACACTTACGCATGTATTTCAGGGCATGTCTTTACCCCTTCGATGGGCCCATCACTGTAGAAGACAAACCATCCATCAAGGTCCTGGCCGATGGACACCCATAGCTCAGCCCGCACTTATGTGATTTCCTGGTAAAGAGCTCTGGACCCAACCTCGCAGCCACTCTACCACACAGTGCATGAAAAGAAAAGAGCATATCCATTTCATCAGGGCATTCAGTGCTGGCATTATCTGCCCGCTTTGCTCTCCTCCCCCCTGGAGATTTAGCCAAATAATGTCTCGCAGTTGTGAGAAACAAAATGGAAAGCAATTACTAATAGGAATATTAAATTTTAATCCTAGCTTTTTAAATGACACTGAAGTCCTTTCTCCAAAGAGATCTTCAATCAGGTACTCGCTCTTGACTACAAAAGAAACCAAGGATGCCCCTGTTAAGCAGGGATTATGAGATAAGGTCTATAATAGACAGCCAGCCCTATTGAGGTAACAATATTTCATTACCCTGCATCAAACTAATGCACTATTATAATCATCTGATTATTAGGATAGTGGCTCATTCAGACTAACAGCCCACAAGAAATCAGCCTGCAAAAGATCTGAGTCTATTGGCAGACGCCGATTGCACGCCACCTGGCCGTATCTCAGACCAGCATGCATTGAGACACTTCAGTGCCCCCACCCCCATGAGGAAGGGCTGGAAGACTCTTGCATCTAATGAGCGTGGTTTGGCCGGGTGCTATGCTCTCTTGTCATCTGCATGGTATATGATCATACTAGCGCCACTCCACTCAACGTTCAATTAAAAAAGGGTTTCTTAGCAACCAAAACAATATTATTGTGCAGCTGGAGAAAAAGCATCAGATTAAGAGAAAATCCAGATTTCAAGTTCTAAATCAGGACTTCCGGCCAAACACATGCTCTGCCCTTGACTCAGAGAGGTCGCATCAGCCAGGGGTTTTCCTCACTGGCCACAGTTTAGCTGGCATAGGGGTGAGGGCTCCAGGAGAGCTCGAGGCCTGAAGCCCCCGGGTGAGGGTGGAGGCGGCTGCCGGAAGGAGATGTCTCCAAAGGACCCGCAGTCTGCTCTCTGGCTGCCACAGCTTGATCTGCAGGCCCCACTGTCCGCGCTGGGACAACCTGCACTTTCCCCGAGGTTGAGGTCACCTCCCTCTGTGCCGCGCAAACCCCTTCAGGGGGTGGACTGTGACATCCTTGCTGGTCTGCCTTCAGACAGCTGAATCTCTGCCTGTGAGCGGGTGCCTCCGACCTCCTGGGGATCTTGCTGGAACTCAGGTTGGGGTGAGTGTGTGCAAGCAGAGAGTGGCAGGCAGGTTCTTCTGGGCGGACCCTCCGCAAGCCAGGGCTGATCCCGTCTTTGAACCCCACGGCCGGAGAGATGCCCCTCACTTATGCGCTCAGTGCAGTCTGCGAGCCGCTCATGACAGTGTGGACAATGCCCAGCCTTCCTGTGGCGTGGGGCGCCACCTCGCCTTCGTCACAGTCTGTGCCTGGCATGCGATAGAGTTCCTGGAAGTCCAACGAAGACTGTGTGAAGGGAAAGGTCTAGGGCTGAGGCAGAACAGGGGGATCCAGAAGCAGGCCCTGAAGGGGAGGGACCAAAAGCCTAAGAGGAGGACCCTCCCCGGGGCCCAAGCACAGGGCCAGAGCTGGAAGAAAGCGAATATGTGCCATTCTCCTGCTACAAGGACACTCTGCCCAGGGACCTCAAAGGACAAGGATGGGGTGATTCTTTTCTTAGTAGAAGCTGACTATTTCTTTACAAATGACATTTGATTTCAAAAGGTGAATGATTATCACTTAGTATAAAAATCAATAGCCTTGGGCTGCTGAGGAGCTCAGCGGTCTAAGCACCAGAGGGGGACATAGTCAGCTGTAATAATGATGGTTCAGTCCATGTCCCACACTTGGGGGCTTCCCATCCTGCTGTGTCCTGGGCTGAACCACACAGGCAGGAGGAGGACAGCCCTTCCCTGTGCTGCTGGCCAGAGGGTCCGGGGTCTTCAGGGCAGAGATTGATACACAGCCACTCCTCCCTGCGCCTTTACATGGTCTTCCCGCTTTGTGTCTGTGTCCTAGCCTCATCGGGGACCATCCAGGTAAAGCAGTCTGCAGAAGATAGTGAATGCCAATGGGTGGAAAATGTTAGGGACCTTCATATTATAAGCAAAGGGACATACATATTGCAAGGGACATTGAACTGAAACGTACGTAATGTTTGTGCACTGGTTAGGGGTCTGCAGAGCAACAGAAAAGGAGAGACATGCAACTGCCAAGAGGAGGTCACTCTAGGAATCAGGGCACACGATGGGATGGTGAGGCTGAGAGGTCACGTGTTGCCTGCGTGCCACCAGCTGAGACCCTGGGGAGTTGGATGTGGCTCAGACTGATTGAGAGCCCTGAGAGAGAGCTCGAGTCAGGGCCGTGCACCAGCTCTGGATCCAACTGCAGGGGCCAAGGAGGCGTAACAGGGGAGCTGTGGCGGCCCAAGAGCGGGAGAGGATGAGGACAGAGACAGCACTCCCCTTCCTCACAGTGTTCCCTCCTTGTCATCTCTGTAAGGCTGCGTTCAACATGTCCACGTCTTTCACGCTCTTCTGGGCATGTCCCTGTTTGTCCTTTAAGACTCAAGGATCTGTCCCCTCCCCTGGAAGCTGTCTTGGCTGTCACTCCTGACACACCAGTGGTTCAGCTGCTGTGTGTCCAGCCACTCCTGCATAGTCACACTCATTAGGGGGCATGGCGGTGACTGGCTGGCCCCAGCTAGGGTACAAAGGCAGCTGTGCTGGGGCAGCTGTCAGCGTTTTCTGGGCTTCTCGCCCAGTCATAGTCACAGAAGACTTCTGTGACCTAGAGGGGCACAAGGACTCTGCCCGCCAGAAAGCTGATGATTCTGGGGCAGGGTGGACACACGCAGGAGTCCCTGATGCACTGTGGCTCTGACGCCGAGCTCCCACGGTGGGAGGGCTCCATCCTGTCGCTGCACACTGCAGCCCCAGGTGGTTTCCCCCGCTCCTGCTCATCCTGCTGTGGGTCTGCTCCCCTCATCCCTAGAAACGCAGGGAAGTACTTATGCTTACCTGGTCATTATCAAAGCACTTACAAAAGATGCAGACAAAGAAATTTATAGTACAGGGTGTCAGGGATGAACTTGGAGCTCCTAAGGTGCCTTTAGGACCACTGCCCTTCACGCGCTCAGATGTTCTCTGAGGCCTACTCATCCTTTGGGGTGTTTGGTATTGTCTTACTGTGTTGCTCAGGCTGGTCTGGGACTCTTGAGCTCAAGAAATACTCTGCCTCAGGCTCCTGTAGCCAGGTCCTCTGGGCTCTGTATAGAGACCCCACTGCATGGGCAGGCTGGTTGGGAACCCAGTAATACTTCTCTGCATAGTGCGCCCCACTTTAGGGCATAGGCAGGACACTCTCCAAAGAGCAGGGTGTTTGGCCAACTGTAGACAAGGTCAGGGGGAGAAATTCTTTATGGACAGCTCCACAACAAAAAGATGTGGGGACATTAGTCTTCATGACTCATCTGGAAGGAAAATATTTCCACTTTCTACAGCCTCCCTGAGAAGGGAAGTATGAGCTAGGCTCTGTGGACAAAAAAAACCAAAGAATATATTTTACATCATGGTAGAATTTCATCTTTCGTATGGGTCCTTGGCACCTCCCATAGAGCCAGATAAATAATGTTCAAAGTGTTTGATGAATGAATTAATGTAGAATTTTAAGATATTTGGTTTGCATTTTTAAAACACTAGATTCCTACGTAGGGACATAATATATGCATAACATTCAATTAAATAAAAACAGATGGATGGATGGATGGATGGATGGATGGATGGATGGATGGACGGATGGATGGACGGGGATCTACTGGCCTGACCATACATGAGCCCACTACATCCAAGGCTGTATTTCTCTTTGATCTAGAGGTAGCTTCTGAAAACTCCCCGGGAGTCCTTCCTAGTGGCTGCAGTGTCCCTACGCAACCACCAGCCCAGACAACTTCCTTCCTCCACAGCATTCAGCCCAGGCCCAGGCTGCTCCAGGGATCTGGCCCAAGCTCTGTTGTGACACGAGGACTTTTCCAGGCCTTCCCAGATGAATACATCACTTGGGGAATGTTCTACTTTGTCGTGATGCCCAGTGTGGGGAATGGAATAAATTATTCCAGTCTGGTGCCTTCTTTTCTCTCTAATAACCCCCAGTTTCCAAATTATAATTAAAAGGAAAATATTAGCGTGCAAATAGCATCATACCACTCACTGCGGTGTGGGGGACTTTCCTCTCAACATCCACATCAGCAGGAGAGTTAACAATAGGCAGAGTCGCAATGGGAGTTCACCAGATGAAATTAGCTCAGCGCACGGCCCTGGACGGGAGCGTTTCTTTGCCCATGTAATTGCTCGCAGCCGTCCTTGTGTAAAAGCCCCCATCAGATTACAGGATTTGTTGTATGTAAATTGAAGACTAAATGGTTGGTAGCACCTTTCAGCTCCGCAACACTGGAAATGAGTTTTTTAATAGGAAATTAGATTAGTAATATTTTAGTCAACAAAAATGTGGAAAAATTCTGCATGAAGATGAGAAAATTATTCATGCAAAAAAGACTTTTAGAATCAAGAGTGAA
>NW_004524720.1:2648261-2651989 GCF_000260255.1 Octodon degus | reverse complement strand
GCGGCAGAGTTGCTGCACCCCCCCCCCAGCCCGGTGGGAGGGGGGGAGGGGACCGGCGAGGGCACTGGGGGTCCTGGCTGGCATTTGAGCAGGGACCCTAGGGTGAGGGTGGGGGCACAGGGTGGGAAGGCAGCTAGGAGGGGAGGGGCTGGAATCTGCGCATGTGGTGTCCTCGCTCCAGCCACGCACCTGCCTGGGTTCTAGCAGAGCTAGGCATCACCACCAATCTAGGCCAGAACTAAGGAGAATTTGGTACTGGACATGTTCCTTCTCTCTCTGTCTCTCTGTCCGTCCCCCCCCCTTCCTCCCTCCAACCACGCCTCCCCCCCAATAAAGTGAAACTATGTCTGGTTCCACTTGGTTCTACTGCAACAGAATGCCATAGATTTTGTCATTTAAAACAACCGGGATGTATTTCTCTTCTCTTTAGCAGCTGGAGGTCCCAGGGCAAGGAGCAGCATCTGGTGAGACACTTCTTACCGCCTCATCCCACTGTGCAAGGAGAAAGGCTTACAAGAGAGTGAAGCCAAACTTACCTTTCTGACACCCTAGATCCCCTTCCCAGCCTCTAGCTACACCACCTCTGGACCCAGTCACCTCCCCACACTGTGCTGCTGGGAACTGAGTGTCCAACATGTGGCCCTGGGGGTCGTCTCAGACCAGCATGGCAGTGTGGTGGAGAGCACTTCCTGTGATCAGCAGGCTGGACAGCAGCTTTTGGGCCGAGGACCCAAGGGCTGGGCTCAGGATTCCAGACTGGCGGGGTCAGATTTGGATCATTTTGGCAAAAGTCAATCTGGGTTTTGTGTATTGTGAAAAGCATGTAATTAGGGGAGCTCTTTAAGGAGAAGCACACAAAGCTGGGGGTACCCCTATTAAGCAGCAGCCTTGGGCAGGAGTCTGCAGAGCTGCCATGGGAAGAGGCCCCAGCTTGGCTCCTGCAGCCCACAGTGGGGAAAGAGCAAAGGAGGAGGCGGTGCTTTCTTCCTTCACCCAACCGGGTCGCCGTCACGAGGAGGGGTGGGCAGAGCACTGCTGCTGTGCCCGCAGTGCCCAGCTGGGGTGGCCTGCATGGCTGCCTCAGTTTATGTGTAGATGTCCTCAAAGAGCCTCCCGCATGCGGAGCCAGGGCTTTGGGAAGGCGATGGGCTGTGGAGCTGACAGCCGACCTGCTCTCGGAGGCCCAGTCCTCCGAAGAGACAAAAGAAAGAACACGCACGAGGGCCTCCTGAAGGTGCTCTGTCTCCCGGATCCTCTCTTGCCCTGCTTGCTTCCTGGCCGGCTGGTGTGTGCAGCTCTCTGCCCTGCAGCTCTGCCGGGCCATCCTGCCTGGGAGCGGCTGATAACAGGCGGTCCTCCTTACAATGTAGGTGTGAGGCGTGGCAGCCCAGTAACAAGAAGGGTGCCCGCGGTGTTGCCGTGAACTGCGCGGTTGTGGAGAGGGCCAAGAGGCACCTGAGGGGTGGCATGCAGTGCTCAAAGAGCCTGGGAAAGGGCTTGCTCCCTCCTGCCTCCATCGTGCCACTACTTTTGGAATCTTCCTGCATTTGGAATCTTTCTGCCTGAGTACAAGGCTGAGGTAGCTGAAAGTGAGGGCGAAGGGCTTTCTGGGACAACTCTGGGAATGGCAAGGCCACTGATGAGGGACTGTGTGCCCCTCCAGCATTTCCTGGATCAATGTCTTATTTTGACACTGTTGAGGTCATTGGCTATGAAGAGCCACACTGCGGCAGCTTGAATCCTGGCTCTGCTACTCCTTAACTGTGTCCCTTGGACAAATAATAACTCTGTGCTCAGTTTTCCAATCTGTAAAATGGGTACACAGTAGCAGCCTCTACCCCATAGATTTGGTGCCAAATAATGTGCATAATGTACATAGAATAGGCTAGTGATAAATAAAAGCTGTTCTTAGCTAGTCGTTTTCAGTGACGGTTTTGCAGAACAGAGGATGTCAAGTGTGGTGTGCTGTAGCAACCATTGGGAACACATCTTTAAACACACTTTTACTGAAATATAGTGTGCATATGGAAAGTACACAAATCACAGTGCTGCCGTTTGACACATTTGTGCAGCAGCACAGTAATCACCCCTCCTCTGCAGTCAAGCTTTCTGCAACTTCAGTTAAGTGTAGTCAACCATGGTCCCAACTATTAATATTTTTCTTGCCTTTTTCAAGGGAGTGAGCTAACTCACATAACTTTTATTGTAGTGCATTGTTATCATTGCCTGCTTTCATTCCTCGTCGTTCTACTCTCTTACTGCTCCTGCTGTACAGATGAAGCTTTACCCCCGGGGCGTATGAACAGATGGGGGCCATCCCGAGACACTCATCGTGATGTGAGCCTGTGGCTGTGTAAACATGACGTGGGTGTGCTCAGACAAAGGAAAGAGGCTCTGTGGTCACCATACGATGCAATCTTACTGGGCCACCCTGGTAGACGTAGGTGTCTGTCCCTGGCCCAAACTTCATTTTGTGGTACATGACTATGTGTAGGGTGTAGTGCTCAGCAGTCTGAGGCATCCATAGAGGGGGTGTGGGCTTAGAGCAGAAGACCTGGGAGGATGAGAGTGGGCAACTGCAGTTGAACAGAAGAACAATCCCAACCGAAAGTATCGCATAGCCACCTGAGGTGTGTCTCTCTAGTCTCTCTTCAGCATCTTTGAGTATGAGAATAATCTTGGGACTCCCACACCTGGAAGCTGAAGACCATTTAGAAGCCAGCAAGAAAACATCATTTTGCTAAGCTGACCTCTTTCTACCTTCTAAGCCATGTGTGAGTCAGGGTCGCAGCAGTGAAAGCAGTCTCCTTCCTCCTAGCTCATCCAGGTCCCCCTGGGCTAGTCTGGGGCTCCACTGCGGCCCTGCCTAGGCTTGTGTGAGTGACCCCACCTCTGCAGGGAATCTCCCTTTGCATGTAAAGATAAGACCTGTCCCTGGACTGGAAGACCACAACCTTCTACTCCCTAATCAACTCCTGCTCTCTGCTTCCATTCTTCTCATCCCACACTTCAAGGTCTTATTATCCCTCTGTGAAAGAGTACTGCCTACCCTGTTCACCTTCCTAGACTTTTTGGCCCCTCCGTGACCCTGTAGCCCATGATGGCTTATCTCTCTGGACCTTTCTTGGCAGGGAATCACACTACCTACTAGTTTTCTCACACATCTCAATACCAGCATCCACTCAGCCCGTCAAGCACTACTGGCTACGGGCTTCTATTTTGGGCTAATTTTTCATCTTAATTATTTCATGTTGGAGATGAAGTCTCCTCCTTTTTTATTTTTCCATAATTTTACTGAGAAATAAATAACAATGAGACAGTTTCAAATCAAACTGGTAGGACAGTTCCAATAATTAACACATTGTATACTGCCTTCCTAGTGGTTATTTGTTGTACAAGATTCAGACATGATATCCTATTTACAAACACTGTTAGAACAAATCCCTCTAGTCCTTGAATTAAGAGAATGTAGCTACATATCTATTCTAACCATTTTGAATACACAGATACAAAATGGTCACTCATCTGTATCCCCTTTTTTTTTTGTTTAGTTCCGTCATTTAAATATTATAGGTGTGTGACTCAGCAAAACATTCCAAAATAGTCCAGTAGTCCATAATAGTATTGGGTCTTCTGCTTGACTGGAAATGTAAGAAGTTGTTGACTCGAGTCCCCTACAGCTCAACATAACACCATGGCTTTACTTCTTATACTTTGTTTTTATACTT
>NW_004524720.1:2640338-2641404 GCF_000260255.1 Octodon degus | reverse complement strand
GGGTTTTCATTTGAATGTGATCTGCTTCTTTTCTCTAGCGGCTTTCAGTATATTATTGTTGTGCTGATTTCTGGGATCTTGACTATTCTATGTCTCAGTGTGTTTTTCATTGGGTTGAGGTTACTTGGCATTCTGTATGCTTCAGTTACCTGAATGTCAGATTATTTCCTCATATTTGGGAAGTTTTCTGCTATTTCTTTTGCCCATTTTTTATAATATCATTTGTATTGACTCCTTCTTTCTCATTCATATCTATTAGTCTCACATTGTTCATCTTTGCATCATCTTACAGGTGATGAATTATTTTTTCCTGCATCTTAGTTGTTTTTAAGAGATCTTTTCTTACCTTTTCACTAGCTGCACCAGCGTCTTCAAGATCTGAAATGCTGTCTTCATTTTCACTCAAACAGTTTTGCAAGCTTGTGATTGAGATTATAAGTTCCTCTATATCTCTTTGACTCTGCTTCATGCGATCTATTTCTTTCCTGTATTGCTCATTCAAGGAATCTGTGGTTTTTCTAATCTCCTCTATGTTTTTTATCAATGTCTTCTTTAGAAACAGTTATTCTTTTACTGCAGTGTTTTTTTTCAGATTGGGTTTCTTCCCTATGTTTCTGTATTTGTTTCTTTATTCCAGATGCTATGAGTTCAGAGAATTCTTTTTTTATTTCAGAAATTAATTCCACTCTGAATTCCTATATACCTTTCTGTTGTTGCTTATTTACTTTCAAAGCTATTAATTCATACATTTCAGCTGAGCTAGTGACCTCTGCATTTGTTCTTGGTGGGCATTGGGTTTCTTCCATATGTTTCTGCATTTGAGTCTTTACTGTAGATGCTATTCAGGGATTTCTTCTTTTATTTCCAATCTGGGTTCCTCTATACCTTTCTGCAGTTGTTTATTTCAGAAGGTCTTTATTCATTGATTTCAGCAGTGTGATTCCCAGTTTGTTCTGTGCTAGTGTCCTTTGTACTTGTTATGTGTGGGCTTGTGTTCTGAGATTGCATTTTGCTTCTTCTCGTTGTCATTTTGTATAGCACTGTCTTCTGACCTTTGTTTAGAGCT
>NW_004524720.1:2509547-2639868 GCF_000260255.1 Octodon degus | reverse complement strand
GGACCAGACAGTTCCCGCGGGTGCAGGATAGCCAAAAGCTGTCCCACACACTCACCAGGCCTTGGCCAGGGCTGGATCTGGGGTCCTGAGAACACAGCAGAAGTTCTCACTCACTCAGTGGGCATTGGGGGGGGGGCTGCAGAGTGTGTGGGGCCCTAAGTGTGTGGAAGAGGGTCTCATGCTGAGCCTGAGTTTGGAGCACATAGGTCCTGTGGGCACAGGATAGCCGGAAGCTCTCCCACACACTCCCTGGGCCTGGGATAGGGCTGGATCTCTGAAGTCTCCTCCTAAACACTGGCTGTTTGAAGCTAAAGGTTGTGTCCAAGATATCTCTTTAAAAAAAAATCTTAAGGTATTTGGCACTGTGTTTGTGCCATTGTACCAGCTCAACAGTGCTGAATTGATTGTAACTAGTTCTCATCCCTCAATCAGAAGGAAATTGATTTGATCCTGTTGCTTTTCTACAGTGCCGTTAGGCAGGGAATTACAACACTGACAGGCTGACAGGCTCCCAAAGAGTCTGGACTTACTTTAAATTAATCAACAAGTCAAGAACATTTCAGCAGAGTCACCAGGAGGAGAGCGCTGTGGGGGAGACTGAGGAACTCGAGGCACGGGCTTGTCTTTGCCCTGGGAAGCTGATAGGAAGTGGGAGCGATAACCTGTAAGCATCCCCAGTGAAGAAGCAACAGAAGTGCCAGGTGGGTAGAATGGCACGGCAGGGCTCTGCATGGTGGCCCAGTATGGGGTTGGAGGGCCAGGGAAGACTTTGCAGGAAAGAGACCACAATTGTAGGGGAATGGGATTCCAGCTAGAAAAATGGCTGGGAAACTTTTCAGTCCAGATTTGTGGACCTAGAGATCAGACAGGAATGTGGGGTGCTTTGCTAAGAGGGGAATGGATAGGGTGAGAAAGTGTGGCAGGAAAGCAAAGTGCACCTCAAAGGCGGCTAAAGTCAGGCCTCCGTCCTTGCCGAGAGTCTCTAGGCTCCTAAGCCTGGTCACTCCCTCGGCATCCTGTGTGTGGCTGCAGGAAGATGGCCTTGTCATCGCAACAGAAGTAGAATGAAAACCCACGAGAGGAGCAGTCACTGGAGGACCCAGACAGCATCTGTGCGAGCTGTGTACTCCAGTGGACACAATCACTTACCTGAGACCGGATCCTCACTGAGGTGCCAAATCAGGAAAATTGAAGAACAAAGAGACTTAATAGGTTCTTGTAATGTATCCCCCCAGACACTACCCAACTGTTCCCCACAGAACAAAATTAAATTACTCTAAAGCACAATGACTTCCCAGGAAGCCAGAAAATCTTAATAATATAAAGAACTTAAGGAGCATAATAAGCTTTAAAAAATTATTATTCCAAACTTATTTATACAACTACCACAGAAACATGTTGGGAAATTCCCACAGAAGATTAACCCACCTAAAAAAGAAGTCAGGGGCCCGGGGAGATGGCTCAGTAGAATAAGCGCTTCCCTGGCAAGCGCAAGGGCCTGAATTCAAGCCCCGGTTCCACCAAAAATAAAAAAAAAAGAGTCAAAGTAACTATCCTGGTGATGCTCACTTAGTCCTCGGGATACGGTGGTATCTGTCCTCTGCAGCTGTGGCCATGGAAGTGAAGTCTATTAGGAATAATTTTGCTCAAGGAGCAAGAGTCAAATCCACAGTTGTGAGAAGTTTGTTTGGTATGGACACAGGAACCTCATATGATGAGCTAGAGACCAAAGCATCCTAGAGTCCATGGACAGAATGGTTCAGAGAGAGAGAGAGAGAGGAAAGACCAGGAGGAGAAGGAGGAGAAAGCAGCGGGTGTGGGGTGGATAGTGCAGCAAGTAGGTTTCAAGAATTCCATTTGCTGAATATCTCTGTAAATTCTCTCTTAAGCCTGGGACAAAAGGAAAACTTAAGGAGATACTTTTATAAAGGAAAATTGACGAATAGCAACAAATAACGTTATAGAAAATGAGAGTGTTCTAAGCATAGACCCAAGTGGTGGCGTTGTCAGTGCATCTTCTCACTAACCTTGGGGGTAGGTTTTATTTCTGTTCCCTTTCACAGATGGGGATCTTGAGGGGTGAGATCATTCATCCAAGACAAGTCACTAAGGGGGAAAAGACTTCCACCCAATGCAGGGGTCTTTGGGAGGGAAATTGAAATTTGGGAGAGCATTCAGGGTTTGAGGGAAACAGAACATCGGTGACTACCGTGACAGGTGTAGTGGCTTCTGGGATGACAGACAGGAACAACTGGTCCAGTGTGAAGACGATGGAGCCCGGGAATCTATAGCCTACAGATGACATAGAGATCACAGCGGCAGGGAGGGAACAGGGAAGGAAGAAGGATTCAAAACAGATCCCTCCAGGATGCCAACATCTCAGGGAGAAGAAAAGGCAAAGTCCCTACACTTTGGTGAACTGGGGTTGGAAGATCACAAGTTCAAGTCTTGCCTGGGCAACTTAGAGCCTGTCTCAAGATTTAAAAAAATAAATACATTTAAAAAATTTGGGGGAGCAGCTCAGCACAAAATACCTGGGTTCAGACTCCAGGTTCACAAAGTGAGGAGAACTTCTTCTCAGAGCCACAACCAGGAAGGAAGAGAGCTAATATTCCATCATCCTGCTTTTACTAAATGTCCTGAATTCCAGCTTCCAAATATAGGCACTCCAAAGTATTCGTCTTCTTAAGTCTCTCCACTTCAAAATCACACTAATGTCTCTTTTTCTTATTACTTCTCTCCTTCTCTATACTGGAAGGCTCGAACTATTTTTAAAAGAGACGCTACATTTCCACTTTAAGAACAAAAAGGAAAATTGGAAAGACTAGAACTAAAAAAAATTTCTTTAAAGTTTCATGCACAGTGGTTATTCAAAAACATTTGTTGCTTACCTGTTGTGAGAATAAAGGCCAAGAGAAGCCAGATTAATTTCATAGTCAATTAATTGCACGAAGTCAAACCTACTGGAAGTGAGGGATGCAGTGTGTTCGTGCCGTGAGGGAGCTGCAAGGTGGGGCTCTAGCAAGCCTGAAGTGTGTTTGGGAAGATGCAGCTGAGCCAACTGAAGGCAAATGGGCCACTATGACCAAAGAAGCATTTGCTCAGGGTTGAAATAAAATCAATGGCAGACATAAGCCTAAAACACAAGACTAGGATTAGCCAAATCCTGGAGGTTAACTGGGCAAGGAGATCAATGCAAAGCATCCTGCCTCCGGGCCCAAACTGAGGGAAAAGACACCAGGTGCTCTAGAGGAGGTGGGAGGGTTAGAAAGCTCCAACTACTTTCGAGAACAGTGACCCAGAATCGCATCCAAATTTACCTGGACCTGAGTCCTGCTGCCTGCGGGTGTTCAGTTGTTTGTGAGTTGTCTCAGGGTCCCTCTGGGACTCTGATCCTTGTACTCAGCAAAATGAGGTTGAACAGATGTGTCCTTAAAAACCCTGGGAGCCATGAATTTTTTTCTCAGCTGCTGGTTCTGTGCTCATAGGAAGACCATAGATCTGGGTGCAGAGAAGATGCTCAATGATGAGATCAAAGCAGAGAAGAAAGCATTAGAAAGGGAGGAAGCACCGTAGGGAAACAGGATCATTCCACTGTAGCAAAAGGAGAATGGGCACGCTGGTCACAGATGTTTCCTAATGTGGAGATTTCTTTAATGCCGCCATAGGTCGTGCAGCCATCTTCAGTCTTTGTTCTCCTTTGTAATCCTTTTGTTCTCCTTATAATCAGAGGGAGCAGCAAAATATGAGCCTCTGATGGGCTCCTAATGGCCACCATGATTAAATAGCAATCATGCAGCTTTAGATGTCTCTGCCTAAGGACTTCTTGTTTTTGCAGGACTCAAAGGGCACAGTAAGTCCCAGGACTCCATTTCTTATCATTCTCCTTTATATTTCCAAGGACAAATGAGAAAAACTTACACCCCAAAATTCCTAGTAAGTTATATGAGTTCTCTGTCTTTTTGGCTCACTCTCAAGTTGAACTCTGATGAGACATACTCAACTAGTGCATACATTCTGGGAAACGGGTGTGGCTTTGCTGGGCTCAGAGATATCAGGGTGGTCTCCACCCACAGAGAACATCTGTCTCCCACAGGAAGCTGAGACTCCTCCTCCATCAGACCCACTCTCCTTCCTGGTCATCAGTCAGCAGCTGTAGCAAGAGCCCTTATTTCTGGTTGAGCATTAAGTGATATATTTTCTGACTAAACTTCAAAATCTCTTTGTAAAAGCCAGTCAGGAAAGATCAAACCAAGAGTCTATCATTGCTAGAGCACTTGTTTAGTAAACAGACAGACTTGTCCTAGTCATGGAATTGATGCATGATAAACGGCATGAACAAGATGTAAAGCTTTTGTTTCTAAACAGATCTAAACATTTGGAAAACTCCTTGGCTGCTTCTTCATTACACGTACATTTCTTTCAAAAGGAAAAAGTAGAATTTTCCCAGACTTCTTACACACATTCTCAAAAGTATGTAGTTTCTCCATTACCTTCTCTGCACCTGTCTGTGCCACCACACCAGCCTTGGTGACCTCGTTCTCAGAGCAGAGCCTGAAACAGCCCTGACAGTCAGCTCCAGTCCCTCAGCTGTGCTCTGAGGCCAGTCTCACCTGCTCAGACACCTACAGGAGGAATAGCATGGTGGTGGCCTGCGAGCCAGCCTGTTGCCCTCAGCCCCACTGGGAATCATGGAAGCCAGCTCCAGCTGTGCTCACTTGGGATCTGAGAGTGCTCCTACCTGCCAGGGAACCTGCCCACGGCCTCCGAACCAGTTCTGCAGACTTTCATTCAGAAGGAGCCTCTGAAGCAGTCCTGTGACTCAGTTTCAGCTCATTCTTCCATGGTCCATGGCTAGTTCTGTCTGTCCAAGGACTTCCTTGAAGTTGTAGTGATGGCAAACTTTAAGAGACCAAGTGCCCAAACTGCAACCCAAAACTCATTCATGTATTGCAAAGTGCCAACAGAATATTGAAGTGTTTGTTTAGAAAAAAAACCAACTCTTATATTGATATCTTTTGTCTTAAAAGAAAAGTGCACTAACAAAGATTCCAATACAAATAGCCCTCTACGGCATGTATGTACCACTGGCCTGGAGACACGAGTCCCAGCCTTCTCTTTCGCTTAAACACGGATCACTTGATGGTGCTGGGAAAACCAGCTTGCAGATGCAAAAGAACGAATTTAGGTTCATCTAACTAACCTTTCCCTAACATTAAATCAAAATGGAACAAAGACCTAGATACCAAAACAGAGACACTAAATGTTCTGGAAGAAACAAACGGTAAAACTCTCGAAGGCAGGCATAAGCAAGAACTTCCTGAAAGGAGCCCGAATTGCGCAAAACAAAATACCAAGAATCAGTAAATGGAGTCATCTCAAATTGCAAAGCAGCCAGATATTAAAAAAGAAGCCACTAACAGAATGAAGAGACAACCTACAGAATGGGGAAAAAAAACTTCCAGCTATTCCTTGGGCAGAGAACTAATATCTAGAATATTTAAGGAATATTTTTAAAGCCCCTAAAAATAAAAATAATAGCCAATTGAAACGAACACTTTTCAGAAGTACAGATTGCCAAAGTATGGGGTATCAAAAATGCTCAGCATCGGTGGCCATTAGGGAAATGCAAATCCTAACACTGAGATTAGAACTTCATCCAGAAGGAACGACAGTCACCAAGTACTCAAAAAACAAGTAAAGTGACACATGCCTATCCATGTTTATAGCAGAAAAATTGAGAAAAGCTAAATCATGGAAATAACTTACATGCCCAACAATAGACAAAAGAATAAAGAGCTCAGTCATAAGGAAAGTTAATCTTGAGTCACTTGTAGGAAGGATGAATCTTGAGATGACAATGCCAGTGAATGAATCAGACACAAAAGGTTAAGTGGGTGACTTCCCTAATATTTCAGGTCCCAAAAGTTAAATAATTGAAAGAGAAAAATAGAAGAGCTATCATAGGAAATGGAGGTAGACTCTGGGGAGATGGAGAAGGATCTAGGGAAAGAAGGAGGGAGGAAGGGGGAGTCAAAGGGCCCAAGATAAACATGTACATACACCAGTTCCTCAAGAGGTGTGTAGTAATTAGGTATCACAAATATATTTTAAAGAGAAAGGTCATCTGGCATTAGCCAGGTAAGCGAACGGAAAGAAGCCGGTCTGGGCAGCATATGCTGCTATCTAGGCAGAACCTATCTCAAAATACAAATTGGTTTTAAATTCAAAAGGGCTGGGGCTGTAGCTCAGTGCAAAGACCCCAGGTTCCACCCTCAGCACTGACAACCACTCTCCTGACTCTTCCACCTCACTGTGCCCGCCTCTCAGAAGACCTGCTCTCACTCAGACGGTTGCACTGAGGGAAAGTGACGCCACTGCCACCACCCATAATTCATCAAATCTCACGTTAACCAAGCTGCCCTGCTGGGAATTCAGATGCAACCCTTAGGATTTCTGCAACACTGCTGCCACCATGACTTCATTTTCTTCTAGCGCTTTCCTGTTCACTCCAGGAAACATGTGCATGTTCCTGAAGTGTCATTCTTAACCTATTTCTCTCTGGCTCATTTCTCAGGGCCTCTTCCCTGATGTCTTCAAATCAATCCACCAAAAAAAAAAAAAAAAAATCAGTCCGCCAGGGACATGAGGGGCCCTGACACTCCCTGCAGTCAAAGTCAGCAGTGTGTCCTAGTGTCCTGTGATGAAGGCTGTGCCCCCAGCTTTGCTCTCTACCTAGGAATCAAAGGGGAGCCCCAGACTGAGTCTAAGAAAGCACCCCCGAGCCCCTTCCGCTGCATGAGCAAGGGTTAAGAGGGAGCCATGGAACCCACTACTTCCAGCTCCCCTGGGTTCAAAGGCTGGGCCTCACCATGCTGCCCTCCACAGCAGCCTCAGATCTCCAGGCACTTGTCATGGTTTGGGTCTACAATGTCCCCAAAGCTCATGTGTCAGAACCATTATCCCCATGTAGCAGTATTCAGAGTACAGTCTTAAATTTGTATCTGGAACACGAGGGCCCTACCTCTCTACCTATTGATGGGCCCGGGGCCTGATGGATTCAAGGGGCACCAGCCCTCTGCTTCCCAGCCACCTGAGACAACAGCTCTGCTCCACGCAGCACTCCCCACCAGAAGCTTCTGCCTCGCTGCAGCTCCAAAGTAATGGAACCAAGTGACCAGAGACTGAACTCTTGGCAACTCTGAGGCAAAATGAGTCTTCTCTTCTACCAGTTTGTTGTAGTAACTGACAGCTGATGAACACAGTGCCCTTCAGGCCTCATACCCAGACCCTATAATTTTGGCCTCAATTCCCACCAACCCTCCAGTTTCTGAAGCATGCTCAAGAGAATCAGGAATTCTCTGTCCAGATTTATAACAGCAAAATCCCTGAAAATCCAATGTCACCTCAGAACCCTGAGGACTTGGAGCTCCCTCCACCAGTGTAAAGGAAGCTGTTGGCCTTTGGCACCAGCACTCCTGGTCCAGAGCAGGACTGGCATCTTCCCCTATGCTCATGACAGCTCCAGCCTTTGCCTCCCTTGTTGAGCTCCCCACCACCACCCCGTGGCTCTCCTTCTACCAGACATCACTCGCTCCGGTCATCTACCTTGATGCTGGCCCCATCATGTGCCTCCCTCAGTTCTCCTGAGGTTTCTGCTGTGGTTCAGTGCCACATTCACCAGTGTTGCTTCCATTGTCATGCACGGTGGCCCCCGTGTTCATGATGCAGATCCATCCCCACTCACACTGCAGGGACCTGGTGTTCCTGGCCCTCGGTGCACGGGCTTCTAGGGCTCCAGCCTGGAACCTGCCATCACCAGGGCCTGCAGCCCTTCCAGAGCCTCAGTTTCCACACCACTAACTACTGTTCCCGCATGGCCTATGCGAGTGTAGGCCTCAAGGTGACCTGGTGGGATGCCCTGCAGGACAGGCCACTGTGACAGGCCAATTTTAATACACTCTTGCACTTGCCATCAAGTTCTTCATTGTATGGCTCATCCTCCCCACACTGTGTTTGACTCCTCCACAAGTCTGGGAATGTAGGCTAAACAGATGCTCCACAGCCTCCTGGCTCTGCCATCCGGCTTTCACGTCCAGCTTTCTCTGTAGATAGCTCCTGTCTCCCCAGGTTAGCCCAGACCCTGTGTCCCCTCCACACATGGCTCCCACACATAGCTGAACCTGCTCCTGCATGTTCAATGCTGTGGTTTTCTCCTGTGTCCTGCTCCTTTCTCCCCTTTCTCAACCCCACCCACAGCATTCTAAGGCACAGGCAAAACCCTCCTTCCCCACATTGTCCCGGGTCACCTTGAGCTGCTGACCTCTGTCCTGACCTGAGATGTTCTCCCACCCTTCACAGGCATCCTGGTGCCCTAGGCTTTCAGTCAGCACTGATTAAATGCTGTCACCCCCTGTGATGCCCCTCCTGCCAAGCACTGAAGGAAATAACCCAAAGGACTCATTTTTAAATGCATTTATTTTGCTAATGGAGCTACAGACAAACAGATACATGCCCTATTCCAAACACTCAGCAATGACTTGTTCATATTGGGGTTATTTCCTTGCTTTTCTCCACACAATTTCATTCCTCCTTCCATCCATTGGAGGATCATAGCGATTATAGTTCCATGTTGGTAGAGCATATTCATGAGCATTGCTTTTAATAATTATCACAGTACAATATTTGAATTATTTTCTTACATAAAATCTTTCTAACAACCTTGGGCATGCCTGTGTCCCTTTTCTTGTCTTTCCTAGCAATGTTCTGGAACCCTATTGCCACTGAGTAGGAGTAAAGTTTTACGTGCTTGGGAGATCCCTAAATGCTCAGCGGCTTGGCTCAGATGTCACTCCTCGCAAACCTTCACTGTGCACCCCTGTTTAATTATGTCCTTTTCCCTGTTGTTCTCTCATAGTAAGTTTGCTCCGAGAGTCTTCCTAGCAGTCTGTGACTCTGTCCGTTGCTGTAGTTCCTTGCTTACTCTTCTCTGTGACTTTGGGTTGTCATTTTACTGAGAGCACCAAGGTCCCTGTAATTTGAATGAATGATTGAGTCTGCATCTGTCTTAAAGACCCATAGCCCAAAGCAGGTTGGGAACTGGGCTGCAGGACTGAGAGGGTGACAGCCCCTTCCCAGGCACCATGGTCCCCCTTGCCAGCTCCCACACCCCAGCCTGGAAGAATCAGCATGGCTGGACTAAACCTTGCCTCTCCAAAGCTAGCACAGATGCTCTGTGACCCTGCTGACTTTGACCTCAAAGATGTCAAGGCCCAGGTCGCTCTTCTGCCTGCTGTACCCCTCCCTCAATGTTTTGTGCATCCCTCTGAGTGCCCATCAGCATCACAGGGGGGCTGGCTTCCATTCACACACTGTGTACTCTGCACTGACAGATGAGAGGGGTGGTTTCCTTCTTAGTGACAATTCCAGGACCTTGCTCTTCCCTGAGGGATAAGCCCACCCTTTCCCCTCTGAAGCTTGTTAGTGGCATCATGTGTTACTTCACTTCTTGTCCCAGTCTCCCACAGATATTCATTCAGTGGTGATTTTAGTACTGTCTTGAGGCCATACTGGTGTGGATTTCAGGACTGATCGGATGAGAAGGCCTTCAGTCTGCCTGGGCTCTGCTCCTGGGCTGCTTCACCTCCAGGGAGCTTACATCCACCCCATGTCACCACCATCTCCTGTGTCACCCTTGTCAGTATCCTGCCCACCAGCCATGCTGCATGGTCTCCCTGTACTGCGCCTGCACAATGGTGACTTCAGCCCCCAGCTTGAGGCATTCCTTGGCCAATACGGGCCAACAGTGTTGGCCTCCTCACTCTGCCAGTGCCCTCTCTTTTCTCCCTTTCTGATCATTTCTGACCAAGCTCTTGCTCTTCCCTTCTTTAGCCACCATCAGCTGACCAAGCTCTGCTAAGCCCAGCTCTTCCCTGTCTCAAAATGCCCCAAGCGGACAGTTGTGCATGTCCCTTTCTCAAGCCATCTTTGGCCCTGCCTCTTACATCAGCAACTCCCGTGCTCCTTCTTGCCCTTTGTCCCTGCATCTGGCTTCACTTTCTCTGTCCCAAGGCCCCTCTAACATTACGCAGCTACACCCCGATGACTGCCCAGCCACTGGGTTCACCTGGGCTGAAGCTGAGTGACTTGGTTGCACAGAAGGCATGTAACATGGTTAATGTACATAAGTGATAAAATTGCCTTTTAAAAATTATTTTTATTAGAACATTAAAAAGAGTGGATTGAGCATGCCTGCAATACAGCAAGACTGTTATTTTCTAGCATATTCTCAGCACCTGGTGCAGCATTTGACAGAGCAAGAGCTAAGAATGAATGAACAAATACACCATAATTACTTCTTCTAAAGTGACTCCAAGTTCTACAATGTGAATTTCAGGCTCTGTAAAGTGGAAACTTCTTTGAAAAATCAATACTGGACTCTTTGCGGCCTTACAATTACCTTGAGCAAACCCCACAGACAGGATATCCATGATTTCCAATTAATCCGGAGGGAACATCTAAAAGGACTTGAGATCCGCAGCTGAAGATGCTCACACAGTTCAGGGTGTAACCAAGTAGAAGGGTGGAAGTCCCCGGTGAGCCTTTCCGGTGCGCGCGGGGAGAGCGCATTTCCTGGTTTACGAGAAGCAGAGCTGGAGCCGGAGCGCCTTGCTCAGCTGGATTCATTATTGGAAACCCGTTTGGCTGGGCCAGCCAGTTCTTGCAGACGCAGAGTCTGTGGCTGTCTGGTGTCTTCTCCAGGGATCAGCTCCTGGCTCGGGTGTCCTACTCCCACGGTCCAACGAAAGGCGTAACAGGAGAGAAGAGCCTCTGCTCACAGAGGACGGGCCCCACGCTCACGGCCAGCTCAAGCAATGACCAAGCCCCAGCGAGTTTTCCGTGGAAGGATCTGGGGTCTTTGTGGCTGCTCCAGCTCTGCGCAGTCCTCGAAAACCAGCCCAGGAGAGCAGCTTGCTCAGGAACTGCCGGCATTGCTCTCTCTGACATAGCAAGGCTGTGTTTGATTAGGATCTTGAGTGAAATAAGCCACTCGCTTCACTGAGAATGTCTCAGAGCTAAAAGTTTCTTTCCATGCATAATTAATATTCTACCTCTTTGAAGATAAATTCTATCTCTCCAACTCTGTACATGGATCATTTCCCCTTGGCTATTCCTGTGTCATCTCTTTACCGAAAGTAAAATAAAACGCAAAGAGGCAAAGAACATATAAAGAACAAATCCTCACTAAAAATGATTTACATTTGTAGTCGCAGTGTGAAAAGCTCAAGAATGTTTTTAATGTGCATCTAGCCTAAACCTCGTTGCAAATATCTGACACCATTTTGCAGCAGGATTTTCCCGTCTGTGTTGGAAGCAGCTGATTATTTAACGCAGATCATTGTGGTTTCACAATTTCCCAGCGATCTTTCTTATTTTGGATTAGCGTCTGGTTTCTTTCCCATCTGGTTCAGAAATGCAACTGCGTGGGTTGGGCTTTTTGTTGGGGCTGTTCTGTGTTCTACACAATTCTGTACCCCTCAGGTTTCAGGTCCTGCTTGTTAAGGAAAGATGTGCGTTGTCCCCATCTTCTGAGACTCTTCATTTTCACAACATTTACACTTGGTTTGGAAATGCCTTTCCAGTCCAAGAGTTTTCAATTATTTTTATGCTATTGTTATTTAATCTTTTATTTATTTATTTATTTATTTAATACAGGGTCTCGCTATGCAGCTCAGACTCATAGTGATCCGCTTGTCTCAGCATCCCTAGTGCTGGAATTACAGGCATGTGCCACCATGCCTGGTTTCGGTGGTCAGCTTGGCATGGGGCTGGTGCGGCATGCAGTAATGGGGATTGAACCTTGGTCCTTGCGCTTGCCAGACAGCCACTTAGACTGCTGAATTATCTCCCCAGCTGCCAAGAATTTTTAGCAGTGAAGCAAAGGAGACACAGGCCATGATGGTGGTCCGATCAAGAGGCAGTGGTAGCGGGGTCTGCTTTCCACACAGAAGCAAGTGTTCTCCATTTTAATAGACATTTGAAACACAGGCACACACTGTGCCCAATGTGTGCACAAGCCACTAAGCGGAGTGTATGCTAGCAACACAGTGAATGTTTAAATTTTTAAAAAATTATTACAATAAAAATGCATTGCCACTGCCCTTTACCACAAATATGTGTATCATGTCACCCCGGCCACTTTCTGAAACAGACCTAGAAGTCCTCTGTTGACCCTAGTTTTGCTAGAGTCACCTTACGTGATTGTTTTGGCTTTGGGGACGAGCCAGTCAGAAGTTGCAAGGTGCCAGACGCCAAAAACAAGGTCAGTGAGGTCACACATTCATGTTTCCACAAGCACTGCCTTTGTGTCAGGTGGCACTTGGCTATAGGATTCACTGTATTTTTGATCATACCTCATAAAGACACTCATGAGAGAGAACATTCAGAACTTCAAGGGAGCGAGCGAATGATGGGATAAGTGTTTGAATCAAAAGGAAGTATTTTTAAGGAGATTAAAGGCAGTGTGTCTTTTACCATAAGAATTATTTTAAATTCAAATATTCATCATATTTTTGATCACCCTTGTATATGGAGACATATAAGGGTGTGCATATGTACATATATAATTTTCAAATGTATATAAATAGCATTGTGATCAATAATTTATTTTTAAGTCATCACTAATTTCATAATTTTGTTTGTTTGTTTGTTTGTTTTTGGTACTGTGTCTCACTATGCAGCTCGGACTCCTAGTGATCCTCCTGTTTTCAGCCTACCCAGGGCTGAGTCTCTGTGGTGAGCTCAGTGCACCTGAGGGTGGTGCTGGCTCGGCATGTGGTACAGGGGATCAAACCCCGGTGCCTGTGCTTGCATCAGCAGGCACTTAGTCCACTGAACTATCTCTCCAGCCCCATAAATTTTTATATATTATGTTATGCTTATTTTCTCCATCAGCAAAAAAATAACAAAAGCAATTATCAGGCAAGAAGTGTTAAATCGTTAAAACACAATTTTTGCTGGTGGTACTGGAATGGAACCCAGGACTTTCACACTGAGCAACACCCTCAGCCCTGTTTTTATTTTTTATTTGGGGCAGGGTCTCGCTCATTCACTAAGTGGCTGGGCTGGTTCATACTTTGATCCTCTGCGTCAGCCCCCTCGGGTGCTGAGAGTGCAGGCATGGGCCACCACAGCTGGCTCCATGTCTTACTTGATCAAATATTTGTCTTTTTACAATTTTTTATTCATTTTAATGAGAAAAAGAAGATAAAATAGCAATGAAACAGTTTCAAAATAGGTTAGTAGGACAGTTATAATAATACATTGCATATTATTGTCTTTGTAGTAGTTATTCAGAGGACAATATGTAGACATGGTATCTTGTCTAAACAATATTAGTACAAACCTTTCTTTTTCTCATTAACTTTATTGAAAAATCAATAATTATATAGCACATTAAAAATTGTAGACAAAATTTGAAATGGGAAAGATATAAGATGTAGACAGAATGAATTTTATAGAAATATTTCTGAAATGAATACATAGCATGAGATTAATAATAGAGCACATTGTAAATAAATTATTTACAAACTTAAATGACTATAACAATAAAAAGTGTCTACAGTGCTGGCCCCACCCCTGGGGTGTGCTGAGACAGAAATTGAGACTGGGCGTGGTGGCACACACCTGTAATCCCAGCTCTTGGGAGGCTGTAAACAGGCAGATCTCTACGAGACTGATCTAGTAGTGAGACCCTGAACACCCTGTAGACCCTGCACTAAAATCCAAAAAAAAAAAAGTCTAAAATAAAAATGAAGAAGAAAGAATTTACAGATCAGTCATATATAATAGTTCACGCAGTGCCAAAATCAAGAAACTTATATTCATATTATCAGAATTCTCAAAGTAGAAAGGGGTAGGCAGTAAATATTTAAAGATTTAAAATTTCTGAATTTAGTTGAACTTATAGCACCACATCTCCAAGGAAAATTAACCTTTTGCACAAGAAATTTGAATAAAATCATATCAAGATACACAAAAATGAAATTTTCCAAAACTAATTGTAAAGAAAAAATCATTAAAGCCTATACATAAAAAATATTAGCTATAGAAGACCAAAATTAAATAGCATGTTATGACATATTAGGAAAAAAAAAAGAGCAAATGGGTAAGAAACTAGACTAATTCAAAGGACTGAAAGAAAAAAAAAAAGATCTGTCTTCATTGAATTTTATACTTAGCAGACATACATTTGAAAACTAAAAGTAAAATATTTTCCAGTTATACAAACTTGAAATATTCTAATACCTCCAGATGTAGCTTAAAGGAAATAACAAAGAGAATAACCCAGAAGGCAAGAGAAGTTGCTGTGTGGTCCTGGATAAAGAATAAAGAGCTCTCAAAATGGTAGTTACACAGGACTATGTAAAATATATTAGATGAACTCATTTAAAAGGTCATTGAAGATTTCTACAAAACAGTATCAATCTTATGTCAAGTTTACACATTATTTTTTCATATATATATGTCTGTGAGTGTGCATGTGTGTGTAAAAGAGAAGGAAGAAGTAATATAAAGTCGATGAAAAATGGAAATATACTTTTTAAAGTTTTTAATACTAGGACAAAATATCATACATCTTATAAGTAGATTGTCAAAGTTACAGTATAAATCTTTAAACAAAAATTAAGATTAAGCAATTTTCAGAAAATTATTAAACTTAATTAATTAAAAATTAAATTAAGTATTTCAAAACAATATTCCAAAATTAAAATTAAATCATGAATACAACTAAGAGACCAGAATGTTGTGTATCATATGTATGAATCTGTGGTCAATTTAGAGTACTCATATAGTATTTGAATAGGCTAATATATACAAAAATATCAACTAAGAAAAAGTTTTCATGGTAGTAAAAAATTACCAAGAATAAAACATAACATAAATACTGGAATGGCAAATATATGACCAGTACTTCTAACAGTATGGGGATAGGATATTGCCCAAAATTTTACTATGTCATGGACATGGACAGTGTCCATGATGCTTACTGGTGGCCAGGTGTCACTTGTGGGACTGAGCTACTGCTATTTCCTTGATATCCTCCCTGTAGACCCAGATAGAATCATGCCCCATAGGGTGCAGGAGAAGTCCATTTGTAGAGTGTGCTGATGGAACTATTTTGTTGCTGTATACAAAAGAATAACTGAAAGAATGCTGCTGTATACCTTTTTTTCTCCTGTGTTTGTTTGCCCTATTTGGTGGGTTCTTTCCATTCTCATTCATGGAGGTGTGGTCATTTTGATCACTCTCTAGAACATCTTTTAGTAGTCTGTGTAGGCTTCGCTTTGTCATCATGAAATTCTTTAGTTCTTTGGCATGAAAGTATTTCACTTCTCCATTATACTTGAAAGAGTTTTGCAGGGTATATCAGTCTGGGTTGGAATTTGTTTTCTTGCAAGACTTGAAGTGCTTTGCTCCATGCTCTCCTTGACTTGATGGTTTGTGAAGAGAAATCTGCTGTTATTCTGATGGGTTTTCCTTTAAATGTGATCTGTTTCTTTTCTCTAACATCTTTTAGTATACTGTTTCTGTGCTGAATTTCTGGGATCTTGATTATTATATGTCTCTGTGTGGTTTTCATTGGGTTGATGTTATTTGGAGTTCTATATGCTTCGGTTACTGAATGTCAGATTGTTGCCCCATATTTGGGAAGTTTTCTGCTATGACTTCGGTCCATATTATTTTCATATCATTTGTGTTGACTCCATCTTTCTCACTGATGCCTATTAGCCTTACATTGTTCATCTTTGCATCATCTTGCAGATATTGAATTATTTTTTTCTGTGTCCTAGTTGTTTTTAAGAGATCTTTGCTTACCTTTTTATTAGCTGCAATGGTGTCTTCAAGGTGTGAAAGTCTATCTTCACTTTCACCCAAACGGTTTTGCCAGCTTGTGATTGAGGTTTTAATTTCCTGTATTGCACTTTGAATCTGCTTCATGCATTCTATTTCTTCCCTATATTGTTTATTCAAGGATTCCATCATTTTTCTATTCTCCTCTATTTTTTTAAATCAGTGTCTTCTTTAGAATCACTTAGTTACCTTCTTTTATTATAGTTATCATTTCTTTTTTTACTTCAAAAATTATTTCAGAGGGGCAGCCAAATAGCTCAGTGAATTAAAGCACCTGCAAGCAGGTGCAGGGGTCGGGGTTTGATCCCTGGGCCTGCTATGCCGGCCCCATCCCTGCGGCACACTGAGATGGCAATTGAGACTGGTTGTGGTGGCATGAGCCTGTAATCCCAGCTCTTGGGAGGCTGTAAGTAGGCAGATGACTGCAAGTCCGATCTAGTAGTGAGACCCTGAACACCTTGTTGACCCTTCCCTAAAAAAATACACACAAAAAAAAATTTCTGATTTCCTCTATGCCTTTCTGCAGCTGTTCTTTACTTCAGATGCTATTATTTCAGAGATTTCAGGTGTATGGCTTCCAATATCTTCTATGCTGATATCTCCTGCATTTGTTCTGGGTGAGCTCAGGGCCTGAGGATGCATTTTGCTTCTTCTCTTTGTCATTTTTTTTTCTTTGCCATTTTGTATAGCACTGTCTTCTGACCTTTGCTGTAGAGCTTTGATAGAGTTATTACCTTAGCACCAGGTTCAGATCTACCAAGTTCAAACTCTTCCAGGTGGGTGTGGCTTGGGTCTGGCTGCTGTGCTCCATTTCTTCCTGCTGTAGCCCTTGGAGGTAAACCCACTGTGCCACGCTGGCAAGATGTTCTGCTCCTGGATCAGCTGAGTGTGTCTCACCTCTAGCCTCTCTGCAGGAAGTTCTGACACAGGGTTTCATACCAGGCCTGTCTGATGGCGGGAGTTCCACTCATGTGCCGGGCCTGGGCTCTGGCTTGAATCAGGATCCAGCAGGACCCAGGTGGTCCCACTCACCCCAGGCCTGGGCTCTGGGTCGAATAAGGATCCAGTAGGCCCTAGTTGGTCTCACATACCAGACCTGGCTCAGTTGGTTAGCAGGCAGTACTTACATGATCAAATCTTTGCATCATGACAGTGGGCCACAGTAAGGACAGTGGGCTCGGTGTTCTGACTCAGCAACCAGCCAGTCACAAACTCCTGCTGAGCCTCAGTTTTCCAGGTACAAAACTGTGCGACTGTTTCTCTAACCTACTTCTCAGCAACCCAGGACTCAAAGAGAAAAGATGAGTTTTGCAACTTGTCAAGGGCTATGGAAATAAATCAACCAAATAAAGTGGGAAGGCAGAGGTGGCTTGTGCGTCCCCGCTGTGGGTTCAGGTGTTGAGGGAAGGCACTGCTGCACAGGCAGGGGTGGGAGCTCTCTGGGCTCAGATGGGGTCAAACCAGGCAGATGAAACCCAGAAAACTCAGAATGAAGCTGCATGTGGGGGCAGGTGCAGTACAGAGCTGCTGTGAGGCTTCACATGAGGATGTCAAAGGGTTGCTTGTGTGCAAAGCAGCCCGCCTTCTCAGGCAAGCCCTCATCTGACCCATGTCTGCACTGTTGGGCTGGTGCTTTGCCCAGGCCATCTCTACAGAAACAGCCGCGTGATGATGGTGAGGCTGCCGACAGCTAAAGCTGCATGAGTCCAGTATGAACCAAGCTCTGCACCCAGATCATTGGTTGAGGTCACCACTGCTTTAGAAACCCGTTTTGTTCCTGAGAGCAACGCATGGCACTGACCTCTCCACCCCCGTACTTTGCAGTCAGCTGGGCTCCTGCCCTGTGAGACTGTTTCTAATGGTAAAACCTTCACAGTTGTTCATAAAATATTCTCTCATAAAATCCTTGATGGGAGTCCAGCTTTGAATTCAGAAGGCACCTTCTAGCAAGCAGCAGCACTGGCCTGTAGGGACACAGGCTGGCTCCTGCGACTTCGCTACCTTCTAGCATCTGCCCAGCCTGGTGACCCAAGGACAGTAGGCTCACGAGGATAGCAGTGTCAAGACATGAACTCCACGTGCCTTTCCCAAGGCAGCCCCAGTGTGAGATGACTCCGTAGTCTGCAGAGCGATGCAGAGAAAGGGCAGTTTTCACTCATTTCATTGTCCTGGGAGCTGATGTTCCAAAAAGAAAGACATGTAACTGTTGGCTCAGCTGCAAGGACCAGCCTGGGCCTGGGTTTCCAGTCTGCATTTTCTCAGTGTGCAGGATTCAGTGAGTCTCTCTGAGGAGAGGGAGACTAAGGAAGATAGTTTGCTTAAAAAAAAATCAGAAAATAAAAATGGATCATTGAAATCCGAGCTCAGAAAAGGGTAAAAGACAGTGGAGAAGAGTGAATATTCTCTGGAGCAAAGGTTTCCTAACCTTATAGCACCCACAATGGAATCCCTAAAGAGCAATTCCTTCCTGGAGGAGGCAACCTTGAAAAATGAAACCAATGGACAAAGGAGACCCACAGATGTCTCCCTTTGCCAGCTGGGATATGAACACTGTGGAAGAGCCGGTAGGAAACGGGCGCTGGCCCCAAAGGTAATGGGAGACGAGAAACCAGCTAATGGGGAAGGAGTTCCTGCTTGTTTGGGCAACAATCACCTCCCTCAGACTGATGAGATGGGAAGCAGAATATCAGTTTCTTGTTTTTAAAAATGGGAAAAGAAAGCTTATGTTCAGGATTATAACCCTCATCCCCTGAAGTTTTTTTAAAGTCAATTTAATTCAGCCAGCCCCTGTGAGCTAATCATTACTCAGAGCTGAAGGTGGATTTCCATTAAAGCAGCCCCGTCACTCCCATGCTGACCTGTGAATGCTCTTATTAGCTGCCTTATTAAGATGATATCCTGTCTTTGAAGGAAGAAAGGAAGATTAGCTCCTTACCTGACATGTCATCATCGCAGCAATCTTTGTTCCAAATGAAGAAAAAAGGAAGAAGAAAATAGAAGGAAAAAGAGTTGGCTGTTAAATAGACACTTAAATTTAATGCCACCCAAAGAAGGACCTTTATTTTTCAGAGGTAGTTAGGAGCCCTTTAGTGGCGTATTCTCCCATGGCTAGTGAAGCAAGCCAGAGACAAAGCACTGTCTGCTTTATCTAGTGTTTGCGCCTGGGTGGCTACACGTGAGTTTTCAGGATCCCCAGGATGAAATTCTGTATTCAGACAACCAAATACAGAATTACCGGTGCACGCTGCATATGAAACCAGTGCCTGGTATAAGGATGCATAAACAGCTGCACTTTTAAATAAAAACAGCTGGAGGAGTGCAGTGATTTCATGGGTGACCCCAACATGTGAGAAAATCCAGAAGCATAAGGTGGACAGAGAGCCACTGTGACCCCTGTGCCATCTCCTCCTCAGACCTTTGCAGAAGATCACAAAAGACATTGCACCGTGTGGGGTCAGTCTGCTGCACTTCGTGTTTTCAAAAGGGGGTAGACTGCTGCAGGTCTCCCTACTCAACAATAAACAACAGTCATTTGGTGTAGTCTCTACCACTGGACCTGTTTGATCTCCTTGGTAGAAAGCCCCAGACATCTAGGTCCTACTCTTCCACCATTAGGAAGGACCATTCTGTCCACTGACCTCCAAGCTGGCTTTGTTCTACCTAACCACACAGTGTATGTGTGTATGAGTAAGGGTGGTGGTGGGTTAATCACTTAAAGTACTTATACTGCACATATATTATCGCTGCGGTTTGAGTATCCCCCAAAGGTTGCTGTGTTAAACAGTCAATCACCATGATGGTGTTAATTAGGTGGTGGGAGGCTTTAAGAGGTGGGCCTAAGCCTGGGCTACCTGAGTTCAAGGCTGGCATGACCTATACAGTGAGACCTTCTCTCAAAAAACAGGAAACAAATAACAACAAACTGCCCCCCGAGCTGGGCCAGGTGGGAGGTTCTCAGGTCCCTGGACTGTACTTCAAGGAGACTAGGGAACCTGGGCTCTTCTCCACTTCTGCTCTTGCTGCTTCAAGATGCTTCTACCAGGAAGTCTGGCCACCCAGCAGCTCAGATCAGTCAGGCCACCCCACCTTGGACTGAAATCTCTTTAACCAGGAGCCAAAATGAACCTCTCTTTACTTCATCATTTTGTGCCAGATATTTCATTATAGTGAGATACAGCTAATGATTGTATTTTTACCAACTACATTTATAAGTATTTGTGACTATGGTCTTAATGGACGGAGAGTGTTAATAACAGCACGGTGCGGCCATTTTCTGCAAGGGGCAGTAGAGTCATCCCTCTTCCATCCTATGAGCGAGAGCTCCCTTCTACCCTCTTTGTGGAATGGGCCTTCTCCCTGGTTGCCTTGGCTCTTCTCGGGACACTTCCCCCACACCTCCTGGATGACTCTCAAGTCCTGTGAAGTGCTGGGCCCAGGTGTGGGTTCATGCAGACGGGCGTGACCGAGAGTACCTCTTAGACTTAATGCTGACGCAGGTCTGTCCATCCTCCTCCTCCTGGTGTGGCCCAGTTTGTCAACTTTAATCCACAAATGCCTTTGTGATTTAGGTGCCCACACCATGCAGTGGTGCCTTTCCTGCTCTGCTTCTTGCTGTCAGCTGAGATGAATAACCTGTGTGTTTTGGCATTGGCACTGGGGTTCCTGGTCCGAGAGAAAATTAACAAATCTGTCTATCTTCCCTTCCTCCTGACACCTGGCATGCAGGGTAGAACGGAAAATGTGACAGTTCCTCAGCTTGCCACGCACCTCTAGTTACAGATCTCGAGGTGACATAATTTAGATTTTGTAACAGGAAGGGGGCTGCTGGGAGAACCACTGGTAGGTGTTAAGCGCTCTACCCACAGGGCTCTTCGCACTGCCCTTGAGAAGCTCTCCATGTGTGCCCTACACATCCCTAGGGATTGTCTGTCCTCCATGTTTTCAAAATACCATACAGCCTTTTTTTTTTTTTAATGTAGTACAGGGTCTACAGGGTCTCACTACATAGATCAGACTCCTAGTGATCCTGTTTTTCAGCCTCCCAAGCACTGGGATTACAGGAGCATGCCACCACGCCCAGTCTCAATCACCATCTCAGTGCACTCTGGGGGCAGGGCGGCATGGCACACCGGGGATCAAAGTGCAGCCCCTGCCTCTGCCTAAGCAGGCACTTTAATGCACTGAGCTATCTGGCCAGCCCTCACCATACAGACATTGATGAGTGTCTGTTGAAAAGAAATAGCAAAATCTTATTGCATGATTTGGAAAATAAGAGCCAGTTTAGTATTGGAAATAGACTAAAATTTGGACTTTACTGCCAGCTCACAATACATGAGGCTGGGACTCCAGGAAACAGCTGGCTTCTCCAATGACCCAAAGGCAGCACGAGAGATACCATGCTGATTTCCGTCCCATCTCTGTTCACAGAGATCTGGAGCACTGGCTCCTTTAGCTCTGCCTTATGCACTACTCCGCATACAGGGGCTCCTGTCTCCCCACATACTCAAGCAAGAAATCCATCACCCATTTCTGTGTTGGCATACAAGGAGAGATGCAGAAACTTTCTACTTGGACTAAATATATTTTTTTAAATAAAATTCCACCTGCTAAAATACTTACAATCATGCTGCCCAGCAAGGAGAGATTCTACAAAAAAAAATTGAGACATGACAATGACCAGGAGGAAATATGCCTTTTATTAAAAGTCTCATATATACAAGGAAAACTGTTTCCCACAGCTCTGAAGACTGTGAGAAAGAGCCGCTATCATCCAAGATCGCCCCCCCCCACTTTGGTGACACCATTTAATAACATCAATGCACATTATTAACAAATAGGACCAGTACACAGAAATGCAAAGGAGACGCAGGTACATGTGGACACTTCACATATTTTCTAAAAAAAGTGGACACAAAAATACAATGTGCCAGTAAAAAAAAAAAAAGGCATATCAATACAATACATATCTTTTTTCTTAATACATGGTACTCTGAGCTTTCATCTCAAGCTTTTGTTTCACATCAGGATTCACAGGCACTTTAGCAACCCGGCCATGGTGTACAATACAAGACATTCAGAGCAACAGATGGAAAGGGGGGCGACCAGGGGCCTCGCAACCCACACGTGCACTCAAATACTGACCCCACGGCGAGCTTTTGTCACCACTGCTTTGGGACACCAAAATGTTCTCTGTGTGATGTGGAATGGCTTTTCCCTTCTTTGTTTTTTTGTTTCATGGCAGAATTATTTAGCGACCCTGTATCGCCAGGCAGGGATACAGTGTGCGTGGATGTGCTAGACACATGGCAATTTCAACCAATGTCAATTCTTCCGTTCTTACAGTGCAAACATGGCTGATGCATATGCTTTTCCTTCTCCGCCCTGCTTGCCACAACAAAAAAGAATTCAAATAATGCTTGGAGTGCACCGGCCCACAGCTCCACCTGGGAGCGTTCATTCCTTTCTCAGCTCCTTTTTTACCTCAGGTGCCCACAGGGCCTGAGGCAGGCCCAGTCCCCACCCAGGTCACCCCTGTGTCCCCATTCCCCGTGCAGATCGCTGTTGCCCCAACACACGTTGGGAAAGTGACCAAACAAGTGTATTTATAAAAACAGACTTGAATCATCACTGCATTGGGAAAGGTATAAGGCAGTTACAAAAGGACCGCACTAACCAAACAGCGCTGGCATATGGCTTAGTGTCTGTAAGAGAAGGACGGAGCATTCCTTTTTCAAGGAGCTGAGAAAGAAAACAGAAAATCATACTGGCTACAAATAAAGGACTGTGCTGGGAAGTCCTAGAAAGCCCCAGTTCTGGAGCATGTTGTCCACTTTTACCCACCCGAGACTGAGCTATTGCTCTGAGCTGAGAGACAGCAGGTGGAAAAGAGGGATCAATGACATTTCAGCTTCAGGTGAGCCCATCACCTCAGGTACAGTAGGCTGCAGGAACAAAGCCATGGCCATTCTACGCCGGGGCCAGGACCCCAGAGCTCCAGAGAGATGCAGGGTGGACAAACGCCTCAGAGGGATGATTGTCAGGGTGGAGATCCTTCCATGAACTAGACACTTGAGATGCAGTGGCAAAGACATTAAGGCCTTCTACTTCTTTGCCCACATTTCATAAAGGCACTGATACCAACAACAGAAATATTCCATAGTACCATCGAGGTTATTTAAAAAAAAAAAATCTCCCAAAATACAAGTCTTCATAGGAAAGCGTCCTTTATTGCATGATGTGAAATGGCCCTGTTCGCACTCAGGAGTAGAAGGGCCGCCCTTTCTCAGGAGTCTGGAGTCTGTTCAGCCTGGCGACCTGAGAGGGGGATGGGGGCACATCCTGCCGGAAGGGCCCCTTGGGCGGGGGACAGCTGGGGTCCTGCACTTTTTTGTATGAGTCATAGGTGCTGGGGCCCTCGGGTGAGGGCTGCTTCTTCATCTGCTGCTCTTTCCGCCGCTGCTCCTGGCGCAGGAGCTCCTGGGTCTCCAGCATGACCCTGGCATTGAAGCCATGCCCACCCAGGTAGCCGTTTCTGGAGCCCTGGTAGCTGGAGTACCGGGGGTTCTCCTTGGCACTCTGGAAGCCCTCGCCAGCGGGATAATTCTGTTCCCAGGAGTCCTGGGACACCGAGCTGGCATTCTTCCTGCTCTGCCTGGAAAGCAAAGGCCAAAGGTCAGTGTGAAGGCTGGGAGGAGGGCAGGGGATGAGACGGAAGATGCAATCTCATGCGTGGGCAAGCAGGGCCACATTCCAGTCACGCCCTCGATACCACGCCAGAGAATTCCATAGCTGTCCTCAGCAAGCTCACTGTTGTGGGCAATCCCTCAGACACTGGCTGAGTGGGACAGAGAAGCAGGTGCACCAGCCACTTAGAAATGGGGCCCTGCTCCTCCTGCGTCTGGCTCGGTACTGTCTGTCATGCTGAGGGTAACAATCTCTCCTGCAATTCAGATGCACTGGCCAGCACAGAAGCCTCAGAGATTTGGCAACATCTTCTGCAGCAGTAATTGCTGCTTGCTTTAGAATGTTACAATTCAATTTTAAACAAGCAAAACAAATATTTTACACAGCTGCCACCGTAATGCCAGAAACAATAGCTAATATGAAGTACATGTAATGGATTGCAATGTGAGTTTGGCTATGAAAGATTTACATCTAGACTCCTTTGGGATTAAAAATGCAATAGGCAGGCTCTTCCAGCAAGTGGTCATCACAGAGCATCTGCTCACCAGGAACAGACAACCTGGGGTCAGGGGTGCGCAGTTGGCTGTCACCAAAGGCCAGGATGACCTGTTCAATTCACTCACTGCCATCCGGGGATAGGGACATAAATTAGAGTCATCTAGAAATTTCAAATTCTTATCACTTCTGCAATAAAACTGCACATGATTTTCAAGAAACATTATTGTTTTGAAACATCTTTAATTTACTACCAAGTCTCTAGATGCTTTTGTGAATTTACAATAAGATAGGCTGTGATAAAGTAAAACAATTTTGTGCAAGGAAGGAAGACATGCCCTAATTTTTCTGCCTTGAAAATGGAAGAGGTAGAACAGACAATTGAGTAATAAAGCAAAATATATTGCCCCATTTATCAATAAGAAAATCATTTGCCAACAGTCTGCATTGCTCAGTGTTCAGCCTTCCACATCAGTATGTACAACACAGCTCAATGTTCAAAAGGATTCCTGGCTATGAGAGGAAATCCAGGTCCGGGAAGCCACTGAGACTCCCGCAGGAATGGAGCAGGGTGTATTTCTAACATTCTGAAATGCCGGCCACATGGCTTGAGATGAGATACAATCTGCCCATTTTCTGTATGGTCTCAAATGTTATCAGTCAGGTTTTCAAAATGGAAATGAGGGCTGGTGAGATAGCTGAGCAACTAATCACTGAGCTTAGGCAAGCGCAGGGGCCGGGGCTCCATCCCCAGTACCACACGCCACACCAGCCCCACCGCCGGGCATGCTGAGCTGGCCACTGATACCAGGCGTGTTACCAAATACATTTAAAAAAGAGAAGGAACATGAACTCTATACCCAGCACCATTTTTGGATCTAACAATGATCAACTGACCAGACAACAGAGTATTTATCCCACTCTCTTTTAGTTAGGAGTCAGACCGTTTGTATCTTCAGCCTGAGCAAGAATACTCAGATTTGATGGGATAGTTTATTTGCCTAAAGCACTGATTATCTCCACTTAAAAAGGCATAAATTAATCTGCTCAGGGACATGAATGATGGAAAGTGTCAGCACGAGACTAGGGATTTGACCTTAATCATGAAACTTTAATTAAAACAACGAACTTGTTACTGATATCACAGAATCAAGGGGGAGATTCCTTTATGAGTTAGTTATCAATTTAAAAATAATGAGAAATTAGCTGCAGGAACTTCACCTCTTTCTTATCCTTAGTCTACCGAGATCCACAAGCCCTCTTCCTCCTAAATCCGTGAGGCCCACACTGTCATGTTATGGTGGTTGTGCATTGTGAGTTGAATTCTAGATCGTCTGAGAAGACAGAGTCTATATTTAAGATTTTAAATTTTTTTATATTTTTAAAAAATAATTTTATTGAGAAATAGCAATGAGAGTTTCAAAACTGATTGCTAGCACAGTTTCAATAATTAATACATTGCATACTGAATATTTTTAAAAAAGATTTATTGATTGATTGATTTGGTACAGGGTCTTGCTATGCATCTCAGACTTGTAGCAATCCTCCTATCTCAGCCTCCTCATGGCTGAGATTATAGGCCACCACACCCAGTTTTAGTGGCCAGCATGGCATGGGGCCATTACAGCATGTGGTACGGGGGATCAAACCCGGGTTCTTGAGCTTACCAGGCAGGCACTTAGACCACCAAGCTATCTCCCCAGCCCAGAGTCTATATTTAAATACACCAAGAATTATTAGGGATGGAAATATGGTGATGTAGGAGAAAGAATTTCTGGTAGTTAAAATTTTCTTCCAATTAATTTGAAGTTGAAGTATTTCTCGTAGTCATTAATTTCCTTCAATTAATTCAGTATACAGAGAAGGAAGCACGCTGCCTCAAGGTTTGACATTAGGACTGACGCAAACACGCAGACCCAGATGTGCAAACACTCCACACCTCCTGGTGAGGACGCTACTGGTATCAACAAGTTCTTGATTAAGGAAAAGATGAGAGAGAAGCCAGTTGTAGTGACCAAGAAGAGAAAGCAGACAAGAAGAATTCCCTACAGTAGAAACCCAGTCAGCAAGACCTAGGGGTGAGGGGCTCAGGAGCAGAAAGACACAGACTCAGCTCTGAAATCACCTCCTGCCAGCTGGGTGACCCTGGGAAGTTCCACATGCTGTAAAATGAATATGGTATCTGACCGTCTGGAGTTGTGAAGAAAAACCAATGGAATGTAATATATAAAATGCACAGAAAAGTCCCCAGAACACTTTAACCTACTGATGAACAGATGCTGGGGGAGCAGTTTCAAGATGATAGTTTTGCTATTGGGGGTTGGGATGGGGGACATCTTTTTTTGCCAAAGAAGTACGCTAAGGAAAACGCAAACTTTCTCTTCCTTGGTCTGCAGTGTTGGATGGAGATCATGGAGCTGAAGTGGGCACAGAGAGTAACGTGGTGCAATGAAGGGAGCAACAAACACTACTGTGGAGATGAGAAAAGGCTCGTCCTTGGAGCACTTCCTCTTCTTAATTTCCCAGGGTACCTCAGTCAAAGGCCACAAAGCACTGCTCTGCTTCCCGTGGATTTCTCCACCACACACTGAGCTTGCTTGGTGCTGCAGCAAGCCCGCCAGAGAGTTCTCAGCACACACGCCCAGGCGTGGAAATCAACCCATCTGATGATTACACCTCCCTTTCTGCAGGCCTTTAACAGAAGATTCAAGACCTAAGTGCAGGATTCTGGTCCTGAAGTGGGGCTCAGAGAAGCGGGGAGACGAAGGGTGAAGGCTGACAGGTGAATGGAGACGCAACCTAAGGTGTAGTGGGGAGACCAGGCCAGGGACAGAGACCCAGCAAGAGGGGTGCAGCAAAGCAGGAAGCTCAAGGGCAGACACACAGGCAGGGCAGAGAAAAAGGAGGAAATGAAACTGCGAAGAAACAGGTTGCTGAGGATCTGACGTCTTTCTAAGAGTAACTACAGCTCTGCTGTTTCAGAGCTGCCTTTGGATACTGGGGAAAGGAACTCATTTAGGAATGAAATGGAAAACATCCATCTCTGATGCAGAGTGAGTGTGGGGCCACTCGGGTCCTCTTTGCCTCCCAAACTCATGGGAGGTACTTTCACCTGGTTAGTGTTTCTTGTTGATATTTCAAAATGGGACTCACATTCTGCCCATGGATTTCCTTAATTATGGTTCCAATTTACAAACTTGCCTGGCTTACACACAGCCCTCTAATTCAAACCACCTTATCTAATGCAACTGATACTAAGCCTTGACCATTTGTTTTATTTTATGCTCCACTTTGTAAATGAATGTGTGTACGCACATGCACGTGCATGCGTGTGAAATCTTTTTGGTTTCAAATGTCATCCTGACTTGTTTAGTCAAAACCCAGCTAATTGTCAACATCTGAAAAGCACAGGTCATGTGTCTCTGAGGAACATGCCTGGAACTTGGAACTGGCTGTGGCTTCCTAGGGTGCTGCGAGGCCCCGCAGCCTGGTTGAGCTCCTCCCTTTCCTTGGACCATGTAGGCAAAACCTGCTGTAAGCAGTGCCGGCTACTATGGAGGAACGAAGCCCAGCAGGGCCTGGGGTCTCCGTCCCTCATGTCCCTGCAGTGAGGACACAGATGTGCACTGCAAAGTTACTCTCCGAAAGAAGAGAGGAATGTGATTAGGGAGGCGGCTGGCCTCTCCTGCCAACACTCACCTAACTTCATTCTGGGAGGTCTGCTTTTCTCTTATCTAAATGGATTTAAATAACTAAAAATATGGAGCTACAATTATCCAGAGGGAAAGTTTTTTTTTGCTGTTGTTTTGTTTTGTTTTTTTTTGGGGGGGACCTAAAAAATGGCAGCAGGACTAGCAGCAGCAGCAGCTCCTGCTTGTCAATGTGGACAGTGCTACTGGTGCTTCAGAGGAGACAGAGGGAGTAGGGAGAGGGGAGAGAGGGGTGTCCAGGAGAAAACAGGCACTGTAGGGTGTTAGCAGGGAAGAGGGGCACTGTTGGGTAGCTGGATGACACCCACTAAGGGGACATTTCAACATAGCTAATGAAGAGGGTTTGAATGTTCTGAACAAAAAGAACTCATGTGTCTGAGGTAACAGATATTACAATTACTTCGATCAGATCATTATACTTATATCCACGTATTACATGTCACCTTGCTTCTAAGATTTAGCTATGACAAATTTTGCTGCTATAAACATGGGTGCACATATATCACTGTGGTATGATGTTTTTTGTATTTCTCGGAAAATATGCAGGAGGGGAATAGCTGGGTTGAATGGGAACTCAAAACCTAGTTTTTGGGGCATCTCCACACTGATTTCCATAGTGGCTGTACCAGTCTCCACTTACACCAACAGTGGAGAAGGGTTGTTTTCTCCCCACAGCCTCTCCAGCATTTGTTATTGGTTGACTTGTTGATGCTAGCTATTCTTTCTGGGGTGAAAAAGCTAAATCTTGGAAACAAACCAAATACCCACCAACTGAGGAATAGATAAAAAAGATGTGGTATTTTTATTCAATGGAGTATTACTTAGTTATAAAAACTTAGTTATAAAAACTAAGTAATAGATGTTTTTATAGATATATGGATACAACTAGAGACCATACTCATAAATGAAATAAATCAGATCCACGTGTGTAACATCATATTGTCTCCCTGGTGTAAACACCAGAAAGAGTAAATAAAATCTGAAAGGTACAATAGATACTGTGAAATGAAAAGAAATTGTTCAGAGGGAAGGAACAAATAGGATGAGGAAAAGGAAAACATAAAGGAAGGGAAAATATATAAGTATGTGCACCTGACAGCTTGGATAACTGTACCGCTGATTTCTACTGGTCTATTGACAGGAACAGCTAATGCTTAACTTTTTTTATTTCCCAGCTTTTTAATTTTTTGACCAATTCTGCATGCATATATTTGGTAATTTAGACAATTAATCTGCAGACAACAACAGGCAATATAACAACCATTGTTGAATTCCTATCATTTTTTAGTGAAATTCTATTATCATTTCTAACTTTTTTAAATTATCTTTTGTTCTATTAAAATTTTTTAAATTAAAAAAGTAAATGTCACTTTGTACCTTTTTAAACTTTTATGTACGTATCTGGTACAGGATCTCACTACGCTGCTCTCACCTGTAGTGATCCTCCTGTCTCAGCTGCCCCAGCACTGAGATTACAGGTGTGCGCCACCATAGCATGCCCAGGTTTCTAGGACAATATGGCATTTGATACCAGGGATTAAACCTGGGTCCTTGCACTTGCCAGGCAGGCACTTAGACTGCCAAACTATCTCCCCAGCTCAACCTTTTTAAAGTATTACAATTACCTTTCAAAGAACAGGTGGAGAATGGGGAAGAGATGGGGCTGAAGGGCTCAGTTTGCACTATACAAGCTGCCTGGGAAGAGACTGAAGCTGGGGAATCCTGCCTGGCTCTTCCTCTCTGCAGGACAGGGGCCTTGGACCTGGCTGCCTGCCTGCCAGGCTTGCTCCGCCACCATCCCTCCCCAGCCTTCTGCATTTCCCTGCATTTCTCATTAAATAATCTTAACACAGGGAAATATATAAATCCAAGAACTTTCTGATAAGACCAGAAGGGGGCCCCCGTGACTCCATTTACAGGAGCCATGCACAGTTGTGGCCACCCCGTGGTCGGGGAGTCCAGGCCACCCAAGGCTGTCGATCATGGTCACCTTTCTGAGGGGACCCAAGCCAGGCAGGCTGGGCATTTAGCATTTGAGCCACATGGGCTGAGTCACACAGTGGCTTCCTTCCAAACTCTCCGAGGTTGGTGGTGGTGAGCCTATGCCATGTGTGCAGCCCTCCCTGTCGGCAGGCAAGCCACGCTGCCCCCGCAGACAAGCATTCAGATTTAACTGCAGTGCTTGCACTTGGCGATTTAAAAAGTGAGTACTGGGTTGCCGCTTTGGGGCCTGATGAACCAAGACAGTTCACCATCACTGGTCCAAGGTTAGCAGAGCATCAAGGAGAACTTGATACCTGAAAAACACCTGAATTGGGAGCAAAAGCCCTTAGTAGCAGGGAGCCTTCTAAAAGAATGAATTAGGGCATGGGCAGCTGTGGGTTTGAGTTCTGGCTCAAGGACTTACAGGGTGACCTCGAGGGAAGGTACTTCACTTCTCTGATCTGTTTCCTTTCTAAACAGTGTGACAGCTCAGGACTTGTTCAGAACTAACCTTCAATGACTCCCATCTAGCGTGGGCTACAGAACTGCTAATGGGCAGTCCTGCTATTCAAAGGCCCAAGAGACAATCTTATGAATTAAAAATGAACAACCAAATGAACGCATTGTCACACTGGATGGCAGTCATCCTGGTGAACACTTTCATTCACATCCGTGTTCTGCTTTTTCAGCTGCCCCCTGCCAGTGTGATGTCCTCATGGTTGTCATAGTGATGATCTAGCGCGTGAAGGGATTCACCTTTGTAAGAAACCGAATCAGGATCACTTTTCCATGGGTTGCTCAAGTACAGACAGGCATCTACCTCCCCAGAAACCCTTTCCTTCAAATGCAAGAGTCTACTTGACATCAGTATGGCAAATGGATCTTCTGACACTGAAAATGTCATTGTCACCTGGTTTTGAAATAGGACAAACAGCATCTGGAAAAATTCTGACTATAGGAGTGATTTGTTGGGAGCAGTCTGTAAAGGTAAATGTTTTCCCACATTTGCTTTTCACTATAAGTTGCCTGAAAGAAACACCTGGGTGGGAGGATGGCTGCTGGCTCAGCGCTCTGGAGCCCAGGCTATTGAGAGGCTTCCCGCCTTCTGACCAAGCACACCTGAACAGAGGCACCGCCCCTGGGATGCCCACCAGACAAGCCTGTTGTGCCTGGTCATCAGGAAATGCACCGACACACTGGGACCCTCTGATGTCCCACACGAGCCACCATATGAACGGTGGGACAGCGACAGTGTGGTTTACCATTGCTGATTCCACAAAAGTATCTCTCCTTTCACAGCGCTAGATGAACAAAGCATCATCCATCCTCGTCACCCCAGGGGCAGGACAAAAGAACAGTCTTCTCCTAGTTTCTCAGATGAACAAAGCTTTTCCCACAGCCACACAGAAACCAGAGTGCATACCAGAAGACAGATCTGACCCCACCCTGGTGTTCACAGGGTGTCACTGCACATTGGGTAAGAGAGTGGTGGGGCAGAGATGCTGGCTGGCATCCTGGGATGTGTCTGTCTTCCTGTACAGGAGATGTGCCCTCCGCCAGCTAAGTAGCCTCTGTCACTGTCGGATGCAAGCTGGAGAAGCGGCACCCACTGGGAAGGAATGGCTCCCAGGCCTGGGGCGGGGGTCACCTACCGAGGCAGGGAGCTGTACTGGCGCTGGGCCTGCTGGAAGCTCTCGCGCTCCTCTTGCCGCTGCCTCTGGACCTGCACCTCCACGGACACCGAGTGCCTGCCACTCTGTGCTGCCGGTCGGGAGCCAGGCTGTGGGAGAGAAGTGCAGCTTGTTAGTGTGGCAGCGCTTTGCGACACGTCACTGCTCAGCTCGGTCCGAGTGACCCACATACCAGGCACAGTACCCAGAGCCTCCCCAGGCCCTGCAAGTGCTCCCCCATCCAGATACCTACTCAGCTCATTTGGTACTCTTACAAGTTGATTTAGAAGTGTTTTGCAAGTTCTGTGCAATCTGCTCCTCCCCCCAGCAGTCAAATTTCTCAGAGAAAAAGAGGCCTATCAGTGTTCTTCTGAGCCACAGATACGCTGCACATTGTGATTGGGCTTTGGTATGCAGTTTAAACTGGAGAAGTCAAGCTTGCAATCTTAGTGAGGTTTGGGAAATATGGACATGAAACAGAAGTTTATATCCTTCATATAGACAGCAGATACAAGGATAGTCCGCAGGAACTATCAGAAGCAGGTAATGCCAACACACACACGAATGCATCATTTGCTACAGTACTAAGCAACAGTGAAAACTCCAAGGTCCACTCTTGAAAGTTGTCTGCTGGTGAATCTCTGGGGTGGGCAGTCAGACACAGTAAAGCAATATAATACTGCTGATACTGCAGATTCCTCTTCCATTGCAAGACACTTAAATTTTGAAATTTAATTAAGGTTAGATTAAAGTGGACAACATCAGCCAGCAGCAGGCCTCCTCCAGTGTAGGGATGGTGGCAAGATGGGAAACAGAAATTCCAAAATAAAGAATCCAAAGATGAACAGCTATTTGCACTGGTGATCAGGGGCCTGGGAGAACCGTTCCCTAGGACTTGTCCCCTAGTGGGAATTGTCCCCTGGTCATCAGGAAATAGTATCTTACCCAGGTTGATCACAGCCGCGACAGAACTTTTAAATCCTTCTGGCCACTTTAGCCAGGGAGGTCACTGGGGGTTGGGACAGCCCACCAGAGCTTAGTTTTTGAACATGCATAGCACAGGGATCCTGCGGTGCTTCCCCTCCCAGCCTCAGGTCAGCTTACCTACCAAACGGGGCCTTTTGAAATGTTTCTGCTCAACACACATAATGATGCCTCTAAGGTCACATAACACAGCAATGGTGTCACTGCACTGGTGGCAGCTGTTCCTCAGACATCTTTTTTGACACTTGGTAACCTGTGTCTCCCCTTTGTGTCAAAGAACATGGTGCAACATGCCTATGCTACGTGAAGAAAGTCTCCTAATACCATGTCATCAATTTTCCTTTAGGGCTCACAGACAGCGGCAAACTATGCTGCACATATTATCTTCTCGAGTCTCTGAGTTCATCTGGAGAGGGGGTGGATAACACAGGCCCTTGCTACCTAAAGAATGGAGGCGAGGCTGGCTTTTGTCTGCATAGAAATCCACAGACCCATTGTTCTCTTTCTGCCAGACTGGCACTCTTACTTGTTAAGCCTGAGTGGGGCAATAGCCAGGACAAGAATTTCCAAGCATATGGCCATGGTCCATGAGCATATTAAAAATATCCCGATACAAAAATAATGTGTGAAGAGATTAAGCTTTACAATACCCCAGTCTCCCTAGTACATGTTTATAGCCATACTCATTGGGACAAATGTGTGTTTGGAGGCCCACTCCGCAGCACTGTTCAAATAACACATCCATGGTGCCTTGAGGAAGAAAAACGTTTCTCTGAATGAGTTTCTGCTGGTACAAACAAAGCATCGAGCAATTGCTCATCAACTCCATAAAAGAGGATGGACATTTCTCCCATTAATGGGAGATGAGGCTGGCTAAACAGGCCGCCGACCTGCTGTCCAGCTTGTGAGGAGCCACTTGGAAGCCCGAGAGAAGCCACTGAGCAGAGGGACCACAAAGCAAAGACACGCGACACGATTTCCATCTGTCCTCTGCACAAACTGCACTTTCCTCTCCTCTCCCCTCAGCAGCAGCTAGCTCCAGGGGTCAAGTGGTCTTCAAGGATCTGGGGTTCTGCAGCAGGGCTTAGTAACTAGCTTTTTCAACTTGTGCTGTTTGGTGGCACACTGCTGAGGAGATGTGAGAAGAAAATGCAAGGTCGTGTGGAAATTTCAGGTATATTTTTAAGCTGTTTCTCCTAACAACCTGAAAATCTGATTCTGACAGAGGAAGAAAAAAAAGCTGAAGAGTTTTTTTTCATTTGTTTCTCAGCTTCAGTTTTCTGACACCACTCTGCGCAAAGTCTATCAGTTATAGGCAATCAATTTGCGTCTTGATGAGCTCCAGGAATAAAACTACTGGGCTACAGGGCTGTAAACTTAACGAAGAGAGTTTGATATCCACAAACTGACATGTTTCATACTCACATGCTTGCTAAGATGAAATGCAAACATCAGCCTCCCCATTAAGTTTTGCTCTGTCTCTCTCTTCAGAGCATGAAAATGGCAGGTTAGTAGGCAGCATCACTTTTACTGTTGAGAAGAAATTCTAACTGACTATATATTTTAAAGAAAATCATACCCGTGACCAGTCCATAATTTTTAGCCAGTTTTACATTTGAGCTGAATAGAACTAACCTCTCTCATTAATGATTTTAATAAAGACTACATAACTATGTAAATTATGAGGCCAGTTTTATAATCAACAATCCTACCTAAAGTTTCCACTTCCATGACAGAAGCAGAATCATGTATCGAAGTTCAAAATCACAAAAATAGAGGAGAAAGCTTGAAACTTCCTGAAGAAATGCATAGATTTCAAAGAAAGGCCGTGTGGGCCCCGCCCCCAGACACAATGAGAATGCGGCTGAGACTGGCACGGGGGCCGCACGCCTGTAATCCCAGTACTTGGGAGGCTGTAAACAGTCGGGTCACTACACGTTCGATCTATGCAGTGAGACCCTGTAGAGCCAATAGACCGTGTCCTAAATACACACACACACACACACACACACACACACACACACACACAAACAAACAAAAAAAAACAAAACAACAACAACAAAAAACCCAAAACAAAACAATTCAAAGAAAGGACTCGGGGAACAAGTCACAAGCACAAGGGGAAACACCAAGGCGGCACACCTGGCTGATGCCAGGGTTCCCGGCCACTGAGGAGAAGCTCCATTTTAACAGGAATTTACAAATAACTGGGCCTTGTGTGATGAAACTGGATATAAGAAATGGCCTTTTAAGTAAAAAACAGCCAACAATGCCAAGGCCAGAGTAACAGTAGAGGCAGTAAGATAGAAATAAACACATGATTACTACAGAGTACAGTGGGATCTCTTTGTAGCCTACGCTTAAAAGCACAAGTAAAAAATACACACATTTCTTTTGAAAATGAACTACAAAATACTTGACTTTGTCATCCTTATAAAAAGACATTAAGTAAAAGTTGAGGAAGCTATACATTTTCATTTCTCTCAATTAAAATCATTCTTTGTTTCTTTCCCAGAATAGAAAGAAAATACAAATAAAATTATTGCAGTTAGTGGGCTAATGAGTATAAATACACATAGTATAAAGTTACAGTAGTATATAAAACTAGGAAATAACGTAAGGATTCTAATTATCTTACTTTAAAAGTACGTTGTCATAATAAAATCATTATTGATTTTATTAACATTCACATAAAATATCCAACAACTTAAAAGCACACAATCATTTTTCTTCTTATAGATAAGATAGGTTATAAGCCTGAGTACGTGCACGCACGCACGCACACACACACACACACACACACATCTAAGTTGTCTTATAAATGATTTTGTGATTCTTAAATTAAGAATCACAAAAAAGAGTTCAAATTTTCACATCTTTTCAGGAACATTCACAGAAAGCAAAATGCAAACAGGTTTTGGGCTTTAGATGAAACCTAATGCTGAAGATAACGGCAATGACATTACTGATAAAAACATATGCTACTTTAAGATTTACAATTTTTTTTTTTTTTTTTAATGATACAGGGTCTTACTACTCAGCTCAGACTCATAGTGATCCTCATGTCTCAGCCTCCCCAGCGCTGGGATTATAGGTGTGCGCCACCATGCCCAGTTCTGGGGCCGTCACAGCAGGCGATACGACATATCGAGCTCGGGACCTTGTACTTGCCAAGCACGCGCTTATGCTGCTGAGCTATCTCCGCAGCCCTATAATCCTCATTTTAGCAATTCAAATGAAACCCTAATACAGAATGTTATATTGATAAAATGGCAATTTAAAACTTTGATATATGGGAGAAATAATTTTTATGCCATTCAATCATATAACTGTCCTGCTGAAAAGTGGGCATTGCGAACACTGTTAATATTGGTATATTGGAGTAGTTCTAATGCCTTCTGGCTCTCCCTTCCTCCTCCCTCCTTTCTCCCTCCTTTTCTTCCTTCTCCTCCCACCCCAACCCAGTCCTGGGGCTGAACCCAGGGCCTCTGCACTGAGCAATGCATCCCAAGCCCTCTTTTCAGTTTTTGAGACAGGGTGGTACCTAGGCTGGCTCAAACTTGCCAACCTCCTGCCTGAGCTTGCCAGACTCCTAAGATTACAAGCATGAGCCACCATGCCTAGCTACACTTATTTTCTATAATCACTTACTTACAACTTTTAATCAAAGCAAAGTTAACTTGCATCTGTCCTGGCCTCTCCAGTCTTCCACCTCATCACATTAACTGTGACCTCTTTAGAGTTCTGAAGGGCTAAAAGCTTCATTTCTACTAAGGATCTCAAGAATGGCTGAAAAAAACACCTGCGCAACTGTTTCCCTCATAAAAAAATATTTATGAATGCGTGATCTGGCCTTAATACAGTCTTATCTTCTTCTTCTCACTTTTCCCACCAGTGCTTGGATTGATTTTATTTTTCCACCTTTAGCAATAGGTGTGCTGAAAGTGCAGGGGTTGGTTGTTCTGGAAAACCAGCCAGATGCAGCGGGAGGTTTGGCCTGAGGGACAAGGAGGCTTGGTCTCAGGGTTGAGAAACAGCCTACTGTGGAAGGGCAGAGGCTGACTGTGTGGGAGGACAGCTCTCTCCAGGTCTGCTTCTGAGGGAGGGGACTTCCACTCCGTTTGAGCTGGGGCTGCACAGTGAGGCTCTCTGAAAAGGGAGAATTTTTTAGTCTAGGGATAGAAACTGTCATGAAGAAATGACAGCAGATGCCTTTCAAGTCTTAAAAAGGATGAAAGAAAAACGCCACAATTTTCTACAATTCCCCAGGCACAGGGGTGGCAATGTGGGGCTGCAGAGTGGCTCACCAATTAGACAGGCAAACCCCTAAAAGGGTAAGAAGGAGATGACAGGAAAATGGAGCACAGGGCAGAATTTGTTCAAAGACAGAGGTCTAGGCATAGCCCATGCTTGGGGTGAGCAGGATATTCACACTGTGGAGTGTCAATTTTCTACCTGAAGGACTAAACTACATTCAGTCACTACTGACCCGGGATGGAAAGGATTTAGCAATACAGCTATTAAAGGCTCCATTATCCCATCTATCAGTCGTCTCAGCCCACAAGTCTCCTTGTGGGTGACACTCAGGTATCTGCAAAGTTTTACCAGCATACTGTACTTACGTGTGCAGCCGGCAATTTAATTCTTTTAAAAGCAACACTAAGTCCTGTCCATATCTGAGCTCAGTGATAATAACCCCCGCCTTACCTATTGTTCCATTATCTTAGGAAAGATTTAAAGCAACTTGCTGCTCCACTTAGGTTGCACCTGGCACTGAGAGAGGAAGAAGCTGATTTTCCTTTTTCTCTTCAACTTGTGAGAGAATTCACTTCAATTAGAGAGCTAAGGAAATTTTCTGGGCCTCTGCTCATCTAAAAACCTTTTGTGCCACAAATCAGCTCCCTCAGGCCCCAAAATTATTCTGAACAAAAGCTCACGAACAGGTGCATCCCATACATGCTCGAGACAGACGAGCTGAAAAGGGCTACTTGGATGACTTCTCTATCTATAGAGTCACTGGCTTGGATCTTTCTCAGACACATCTGCTTGTACTTTGTGTGCGCACATTTCTACCAAGCGGAAGTTCGCCTTGTGCCGCCTGAGCTGTGCACACAGCTTGGGGATGAGTCTGTAGGTCTTTACCACTGAAACAATGACAAACCACCCCAGTGAGTGAGACCATGCTGTCCTTTCCCGGCATAGCGACTGGCAAGGGCGGCCCATGTCCAGGACGAGAGGAGAGACTCCAAGAGTTCCAAAGCTCATTTTGCAAAATGGATTAATAAAACCATAGCCCAAGTGAACAGCTGAGCAACTTTTACTAAAGTATTGATCAAACTAGTAGGAAAATTAATACGGTAAATAAAATTGTGGCTCCCTTAAGCTCCTTTGCTTGATCAGTAGAACAAGAGTCCGCAGCAAGCTCCCAATTGTATGAAAATGAACAAAAAGAGAAAGGTCAAATTCTGACCCATAAATTAGGGAATTATTCCATTTCTTAGGTAATCAGCCTGTCATCAAAATAATTCCCTGCTCATTCACTACAGGAAACAATGATACAGCCATGCTGTCTGTCTAAAGTTGCAATGGCAATTTTAATACATAACAATTTGGCGCCAGACCTGCAGTTATCGCGTTTTCAAGTGTACAAGACTCCCAAACGCATTCCCTAATGTGACTGTTCTTACAAGTAAATAACAGAGAAATGTCAGTTCTTATTTTAAAAGTCTTATAATCTTCATTGTCCTTATTTTAAAAATCCTATAAAAGGCCCTCAAATAGGTTTCCAATTTTTTTTTACTTCGCTCAATGAAACACATCTAGACTTAAGAAGCAGGGAATGCTCATTTAGCATCAAATTTGGAATTCTGGACATAGATGACAACGTAGGCAATCAGAAATAAATTTATCAATCTTAGTTCCCAAGGATATGTTTCTGTATTTCTCAAATCTGTATACTGACTTCAGAGAGGGGGTTCCTTCAAGCTCTTCCTGTCCACCCAAAACTTACCACAACCTCTCTCCTCTCGTGTCTCGGCCCCATGCCTATCCTATTATACTTTTCTGCACTCTACAAGGTGTCCCTCTGCTTTGTAGCAGCAAGACCACAAAGTCTAAGGACATGCTTCCCAGGGCTGCTCTCCGGCACCACACTGGGACACAGTACGTACTCAGTGAGTTTAATGAATTAAGTAATTAAAGAACAAATGTTGTGAAGATGCTAGTTTGAGAACCACATTACCAGGGAAAGCAAAACAGCCCAACACTGCTCCTAATGGTTGGGTGTGGGGAACCTTGCTATAATAAACTTGGTAGGAGTAGATGGAACCAATTATATCAATATGATTAGATCAACATAATTTTGCCCTGTTGCTATGCGGAAATGACTCCATTTACTTGACCAGCTAGAAAAGTAAAGACTTTAGGAAAATAGCATTAATAACAGAAGACAAACTGTAGATTGTCCTAGCCATTAGAACTGCTGAACTTGCTTAATACTGTCCCACAAGCATGCCAAGGATTGATTTTCTGAAGTACTTCTACTCCTGGAAGTTGGTCCTACACGGCCAGTTTTAAGGCCCAACCTTCCTTTAATACACTAAGGTGAACACTTTCACGGGCACAGCTTTTCCTATTTTTTTCCCTTCTTTAATCCTGCAAATGAACCTTCCTCACCTCCAATATAATCATTAAATCTCTTAGATATTAGGACCAAAAATGATCTCAAATACCATTAGACTCTAGAATGGTGCTTTTCAAAGCTGACCATGTCTCCACCTTAGAGAGCACACAGAAGTACAGGTTCCAGGCTCGAGCTGGCGGGTCTGAAGCAGGGCTAGGAATGCGTGTGCACAGCATGTGTCCAGGCAATGCTGGAGATTGGGCTGTGGACTGCACTTTGAGAAGCTCCGGTGCACAGCAATCATCGCTGGGTCCTCAGAGTCACTGGCATCCAATCCAAGGAGCCCTCCTCACATCTGCTTTTCACACTCAGCTTCCCCTTCAGTTCTCATGCTGTCACAGCATGTAGTAACCCACAGTCATCTACTCTGATTTTCTTGGTTTAAAAATAAGAAATCTGAGGCCTGAGGAGCCAGGCCAACTAACTAGTATACCAGCGTTCTGGTCCTGGTCCCATTTTCTACTAGCTTTCACTCCAGCATCGAAAGCTCCTGTTTCTTCTCTGCCTTTAATCTCCACTTCCTTCAACATAACCAACTTCTTGGTCCTTCTTCAGCTGAGCAGTTTATCCCCCTACTCCCTGCCCCAACTGGGTCATCTATTGTGCTTCAAGTCTTTTGTAACACTGTTCTTCTTTTGGCTCCTCTCCTCTCAAAAGTCCCATGGAATTAATTACATTCCAAGCACTCTATCTAAACTGGACTCACTAATCTCTCCTCTGCTCCTATAATGCACACCCATAGGTGACACCCCCTAGATTTCAACCTCATCCAGAACTTCGCTACCTTCAAAGATCCTAGAAGCCAGAAAACTCTTTGATCACAACCTTTTGGGCTTGATAACCCCTAGGCCTTTGACATCTCTTCATCTGCTCCTTATCTAGCAGGACAATCCTTCCGAGCTGTCCTTACCACCTTCCCCAGTCAGGGCAGGCCTCCCATGCCCTCACTGGGCTCTCAGCTGCCTGCTCTGTCTTGCCAGCCTCCAGTGCAGATTGAATTACAAATATGTTTTGATTATCCGCAGTCCCCTAAGCACTGCTAGTTATTGTTGCATTATCGTAATGGCTGGACTTGCTCATATTCAGGGCTAGATTCTCTAACCTTGTTCAGCCCAAAGAGACTCTCTCTCATATTTCCCAAAGAAATCCTTATTCTTAAAAATCCTTATCATTTTAAACTCTCAACCTGCTCCTACACCTCCATTCCACTCCATTCCAACTTGCCTTTATTAAGCGAAGAACTCAAGGTGAAGACACAGGCATCTAGAGCCAATCTAAGTTTTGTTCTTATTCTGTGGCTGTGTGGAGGAGGGAGTGAAACTGAGATGCAAAGGCTGAGAGGGATTTAACAGATAACCTAGGGAATGAGGGGGAAGGAAGAAGCAAAAACTACTAAACCAGGTGTGGTGCAATCCCTGTAATCTTAGCACTGTGGGAAGCCGATGCAGGAAGATCACCAGCTAGAGTTCAGGGCCAGCAATGTAGCATGTAACAAAACTCTGTCTCAAAATAAAAATATTAAAAAGGACTTGGGATGTAGTTTAGTGCAAGAATTCTCTATTCAATCTATAGTATAGCACACTAGCAAAACTCAAGAAGACTATACCCTGACTCTGTGCCTATTAGACATAAACAGATTGTGTTGAGCTTGTCGTGGTTCTGATTCTGAGAAAAATGAATCTATAGAAAAATATTTACTAAACTTAATAAAAATGCACAGTAGAGAACAAGAATACATTTTCTATGTCTTGTCACACAGCTAATTAGACCTATTATGCAATGGACAGATGGTGGAACAAGGCATAAAATGAAATTAGCAATGACGAAACTCAGACGGAAATGAGGGAGAGGTCAATATGTTAAAGGTCAAAGGAATTTGGCTCCATTGCGTCTCATTTCATGAAAGACTGAGGTCATAGCTCAGGGGTCTTTACTGCAGGGAACTTGCATGATGCTTCACTGTGCTGAAGAACCAAATTCAGTGCTTACCCAGGGCTGCTCAAAGCTGTAGGTACGTCTCCGATCTTCAACATCTTCATCCTGCTTCGCTTGTTGAAATTCTTGCCGCAGACGCTGTATCCGGTCGTGGTTGCTGGGAGTCGATCTGTTGCTGAAAGAGAGAAGGGGTGACAGTGAACATCCTTCGGAAATTTTATTATCTGTGAAGTACAACTGCTAGGGAAAACGGCAACTTGTTATGAAATGACGCTATTTAAGAGGAGGGGAATTTTTAAGACAGTACCTGGGCATTTAAAATGTTTTCATTTTGTTCTTTGGATTTATGCTTAGTTGAATTACTTCAGATGGATCTCTAAGAGGGTGAACAGTATATATTTGATGTTCTACAATATATATTTGCTGTTGAATAGTATATAGTGCCTGGCTTTGTACACTATTCTTTGAAAGTTGCATTTTTTTCCTGAATCCTTATACAGTGTTGGCAGTGAAGCTGTTTAGAAAAAGACACGACTTTAGTGTTAGGAACACCAGGGTCAGGCCCAGCTCCCTCACCTTAGACTAGGGCACTGCATCCCTCTGAGCCAAAGTTTCTTTAGGTATGAAATAGAGATAATAATGTTGTTCTAAACGTCACAGCTGTGATAGCCAAGTGAGATGACAGCACAGAGCCTAGCCTTCCAGATGCACAGTGTTATTTTCATAATGTCATTATAAAGAGTTCCCTTTTATGAGTCATGCAGAAGTCTATGGACAAAATGCAATGCTCACGGCATAAATGAAAAACATTTAAGTAAGCTCAGGTATTAGCGTTAGCACAAGGTAACCATGTAATTAATGATGATACTTTCTTTTTGCAAAGCATTGAATTTTGTTTTATATTCACAAAGATCTTCTATGATTGGTACAAAAAGTAATATTTCACACCCACACCCACATACACACACACACACACACACACACACACACACATATGGAAAGTGACATTTGAGAAGAGTGGCTTCTCTGAAGTCTCCCAGCAGTCCAGCAGGGAAAGTGGGACTAGAATTCAGACTTGCTGGCTCACAGGACAGTTCTTCCATTACCACACCACGTGTACTGCTTAATAAAATGTATCAGGCTCCAAAGTTTCTCCTTTGTAAAACATGTGCAAATTCCAAAACAGAACAGCACAGATAAATAGCTAAAATAAAGTCAGTCTAAGTGTCGTAGCCCTTTTGGCCCCTTCACTCAGTAGGACATGAAGGCGCAGCAAACACTAACACACCGGGCTTATTCTGTCTGTCCAAGAAAACTTGAGGCTTGTGGAGGACAGACAGCCTCATGCTGATCACATGCTCCCTCCAAGCTGCTGGCCGAATAAGAACCTGCAGGCTATCAAGAAGATCCTATGTTCTCACAAAAACACGTCACCCTGGCCACTTGATGCGTGCCTGAGCACCACTGGAGCACACCCTCCTGGGAGGTGCAATTTGTGACAGGCAGGGTGGGAAAAGAAAAGTCTGCCAAACTAGAATATAAAAATTATCAGACAGACATGGCTACAGCTCCTTCCAACTACTTAGAAGAATTAAACAGGTTTAAAAATCTCAAATAAATAAAATATGCATGCATAGGAGTATGATATGCACATCTTCTAGAACTATGGAGTGGTTTTTCATGAGAGACTCCATCGGGAAGAGTCCCTGTCTCCTTCATGTTTCTGGCAATTTCAATCGTGCTTCTAGAATATTCTGACAATACCTCCAATTTAATTATTTCTGCCGTCAATGAAAGCTTTGTCCTCCCAGTGTTTTCTGCTGGCAGATCTCTTGAGCTGATCAGCCCAAGAACGTTAAGGGTTAATAGGTCTGTAAAATATGCTGTCGGACAGTGTGAGGCTTCAGCCCACTCTGCGTACAGTGTTGAAACTTTCCTCCAGTCTTGGGGTAGGCGGGTTCTTATTCTCATGGGGTTCTATCCAGCACCTTATATTGCTCCAACACATAAATGTTCAGTGATGGCTGCCCAGTATAATGCCTGCCCTATAAAGCTCCTTCTTCTGTCTCTGAGACTGTGATGGTGCAGAGAATAGCCACATCCCTGAGACAAAGGAGGAGAGTGAGCACCCATTAACGTCACTGCCACTTTTCCAGCTGTGCCTGTTTTGTTCCTAACATACATCATAGCTTTTAACAGGAAAATGGCAGGAGGCCTGACTGACAAAGTATTTTACAAGTCTAACCAGAAATACTTCTGTTATTGTTATGCGTGATTTTAACCCTAGAAATTTTTAGGCTCATGAGCTTCACACCATTGATAAAAACTGACCTCCTGCTGTGTGGCATTAAGTAAACATCCATTCTCCCAACAAAGTAAGCTGACCCGGTGTCCTTAATTTTAAATGCTGTTGACCTCGATGTTTTTTCCGAGTAAAAGATGAGCTCTGGAAGTCACTTCTGCTGATATTTCCAAAGCAGCTAATGAGACCGCTGTCTCCCCCTCCTTTCCTTTGCGCCTTTCTTTCTCTGCTCTAGAGAGAAAGCTGATTGGCTTGTCCAAGATTAGCAAGGCCACTTTCAGGTCTGAACCTGGAAAACAGGCTGCAGTGATTTCATGATTGATGATGATTTCCAAAGCCTGGAAGCCCATCCAGCACCCTGGGGAGCAGCAGTTGGCAGTCTGCAGGTGGAACTGCAGCTCCATCAGATGCGACCATCGCAACGCTCAGCTCTGCTTCTCAGGCCAGGATGTGACGGGCCAGCAATTCAGGTGTGGGCTTCCAAAGCTCTTCTGAAGGGAATTTTAAATAGTCACTAGCAATAGCGATGAATCCCTACACATCCCAATTAGCTTTTCTTTCTTTCTTTTTTTTTGTGGGCAATACAATAAAAATAGTACCTAAGTCAGTCAGATTGGTGAGACAATAAGACTTTTAATGAGAACTCAGTAAAACATGACTTCCAGATATTTTGCATGCTTTAGATCTGAATGGCACTGTTGAGATCGACAATTGGAGGTGCTTTTTTGTATAAACAGACACAGATGACAGCCTGGTACAATACCCTTACTCTGCATCCTCTTACACAATGGTTTATTAGCTCAAATGAAGAGTGCAAGCGTGTGTATGTTAACTAAGTGAACAATACTGGTTTTGCTTCTTTGTGATCTGAACTTTTTACTAATGGAGTTAGGAAGCCTCCCTGGACTCCACACTGCAGACTCCCAAATCAGCATGCACCGCACAATGCAACCCCGCACTGCCCAGAACCCAGATCTTCTCTGTGCAAATCCCACGGGTCAGACCATTCCCTCTGAGAGCAGACTGCACAGCATGTGGGGCTTTGGAATGGCAAGTGGGTACTGAAAGGTGCTTCCAACAGGCAGTGAAGCACGCGATCACAGGCAGGCGAGAACTCTCTGCTGTCAGCCATAGGAGCTGAGCATGGGGCCTGCTGCCCGCTTACCCAGCCCTTGCCCAGGAACCACGCGGCAGCGGTTTCCACGCGCGTTCTGTGTGCCGGAGGATCACCCAGGGAGCTCGTTGAAACCTCTAATCCTGGAGGCTCATCTTCTATGTGCTCATTCAGCCAGCCTAGGGCAGGGCCCAGGAACCCACATCCATTTGGAAACTGGTGCAGGCGTGGACACACAACTTGGAAAATGACGCTGATAGGCTTCCTGGCTGGGGCAAATTCCAACACCTCCATGGCTACAGCTAAGGAAGGAAGGGGAGCCTGCTGTGAGAGGAGCCAAGTGGGGGTCCCAGAGCTGGTGGTGCCTTCTAAGTTTCAAAAATAAAAGTCAGGAATGCATTTTTTTTCACCCCCAATTCAAAAGCAGACTTATATTCTTTTTAAATTCTAGGTAGGGCAAACAAAATAGGCCTGTGGGTGGCCGGCCTGTGGCCCGTAGGCCTGTCCTTTATATTCTGCAGATGCAGTCTTTTCTCCGTATTGCTTCCCTAGTTCTCTCGTGCTGGCTCAAGAGAGGGCTCACATCTTGCTACCTTTCACAGCCTCTTCCCTCATTTTTTTAGTAAGTCAAAAAAATCAAATTTCACTTCCTGAACCTTTTGGAACTACTCCAACCCACATTTGTTTTTTCTTCTTAAACTGTCTGTGGCTGCCGCAGGACCCAAATGCAAGCACATTCACACCCCTCAACCCCATCGCTTCTCTTGGAATAGACAGAGCAGTGTCTTCTTCTGAAGACCGTGGAGAGCCTGACCCACTCATCTGCTCCCTTTGGTCTTTTCTCTTTCTTTCATGGAAAAGAGCGTGTACACAGAGATGGTGCTGCCTCATTAAAGACATAAGTGGTTATCCTCCCTTGCTTTGAATTCTGGATCTGAAAGCTCTGCCCTCGCTTTCCAGATTTCTTTCACATAATTAAAAATGCAAATGTTAAAGTATTTTTATTCTGTAAAGAATTAATCAGTCACATCACAAACTCCTCTCGCAGCGTGTGCTCCTCCGGAGAGATAGGTCACAGCCTCAGCCTGCAGGAAGGCAGCTCCACGCTCGGTTTAGATGGATTGGAAGGAGAGGACAGTTCAGGAGCACGAGACCATATGGACAAGGGCCATTTATCAGCTTCTTAATCCACTCATTCCTCAGCATGCATGGGGCATGGGTTCCAGGACCCCTCACACACCAAAATCTGCAGGTGCCGGAAGCCCTTATATAAATGGTCTAGTTTCCGTGTGAACCTGCATAATCTTCCTGTGTACTTTAAGTCATCTCTAGATTACTTACAATATCTAATGAAATGTCAATGCTACATAAACAGTTGTTATTCTGTATCATTTAGGGCACAATGACAAGAAAAATGTACACATTCAGCGCAGTTGTTTTTTCCTCAACTACTTCCACCCACACTTGTCTTTTCTTCTCCAAAGGTCTGTCACTGTTGTAGGACCCAAATACCATCTTCCAATGTCTTCTGTTGCTTGCATGTGGGAGTGATTTTCTTAAATTTGTACCATAATCATCACAATTTAACACTTGTGGCACAGTAAATCGTTCAGCAAGTATTTGCAAAGGACAGAGTTGCAGGTGGCCTCTGAGGTTCGTGCTTTCTGGCATTGCCCTTTCCTGCAATCCCCTCCCTTTGAGTGTGGACAGGACCCACCCTTGCTTCATGCCAACAAAATGGGGCAACCATCATGGAATATACCTGATTATACCATGTGATTCTATAAGAATCTGGGATCTATGTTGCTTGTCTCTCTCTCCCTTGCTGGTTGAAGAAGCAAGCAGCTATGAATCCCACAGCTGCAAAGAACAGAACCCACCCACGGTGCCTGCAGCAAGCAGCCTGGACCTTCAGCAGAGTCTCCACAAGAGGATTCTGCCCGGCTGACCCTTGGATTCTACCCTGATGAGACCCTGAGCAGAGGTCCAGCTAACCCACATATGAACTGCAGAACCACAGAAACTGTTGTACAACCAATATGTGCTACTTAAGCTGCTAAACTTGTGTTAATCTGTGAGGCAGCAAAAGAAACCTAATACTCCACTGATGTTGGCTTTGGTTGTGTGGTTTATTTTGGATGATGGGGTATTAATGGGTGGGATGCAAATGCATTGGAGATGTAAGTGCACAGTGGGTCAGTTCTCTTATGCTCTGGCCTTCCACAATGACAAGAACAGCACAGATAGAAGAACATGCCAGACCCACCCTGAAATATAAAGGCAGGCCCAATGCGGCCCAGCCTGGAGCACCCAATTCCCAGGCTATCTGCACATATGAGTGAAGCATGATGCTCGTGTTTGGATGCTACTAGGCTTTCCAGGCAGCTTGTTATACAATGATACTGCAGCAATAAACTCCCTGCACCTCCCTCCCTCAGATGTATCTATCTAATTCATCTCACCACCACTGCTACTACATCATCATGGAGAGTGTTACAGGGCCTATTCATAACTGGTAATGAACAAGTATGTACCCAAGCAGCCTAGAAACTCATAGAGCCTGCCATGCCTGGCACCAAATATTGCCTGCTGCAAGAGTGAGCCAGTCAGCAGAGCAGAGGAAACGGCAGGAGTCGTGTTGCACAAGTGAGTTCCACCATTGTCATATACATGAATCTTCCCTCCAATATTCTGGTCAGAAAGGAACTGCATAAAATAAATACCACTGTAGAAGAGGCAGCTGGAAAATGCCAATCTTAAGGGGGTACCTCAGTTCAGGAACATTAAGTCTTTCCATGATGTGGTCACAAACTGAACTAGGTAAGAACACAGTTATATTCAATGGTGAGGTTCAACGTTGACCTTATAGGGAAATTTGATTCAGTTCTTGTCCAATTCGGCTTGCAACCAGAATCATGGAAAGAATTATGTTGGTGAAGTGAGGTGCCACTGCATCAAAACCAATGCAATGAGCTTTCCTCTGAACACCAGTCAAGAACACTCCATAGAGATGAGTCCCAAAGCTTAGGGTGACTTGTCACCTTCCTGAAGCACCCCACTCTGGAAGGTCACAAGAATGGGAGCATTTGCCTGTGGAGTGCAATACACCTCCTAACCAGGGTCTTCAGTACAGCTGAAGCCAGGACCCACTCCTAGCTCCTCTTTCTGAAAGAAACTGAGGGCTTCCTGGACTCTGCATACATACGTAACCTACATAGCAAGCCTGGTTCAAACTTGTCTTTCTTTGTTTGGAAGGCCAGCACTTAAGAAATGTTTTTCAAATCCTCAATTTACAAGAGAATAGGTACATAGCAAAAAGTTTTATTAGCCATGTCAGGTTATCTCTTTCAGCATTTTAGTTTTGCTATCTACTTCCCAGCCTTAGCAATTTAGTTTTTGTTCCAGTTACAAAATTCTATTCTAAATGCTATGAATTTCACACCTGCACTTGGCATTCAATTCTTAGATTAAAAGGACATTATTATTTGCCCAGTTAAAAATTTCTGAATCAATTTTCAAATTATACCTGAGTTTTTTTTCCTATGGACAGACTTCTGTCATTAGGACAGGTATCCCATGCACATAGCCAAGGGGGAAAGGCAGGGCTCTGCTAGCTGTGGTCTCTGCAGGAATTCTTCTCCTTTACTTCCTAGCACTTCAAAGTCCTGCGACTTCTGAGACAACATTAGAGTCTAAGTCCCAGCAGCACATGGAGAAAGAAGAGGGGAGTAGTTTAGGGCTCCCAGGACTTGATCCACATACCCTAAGGATTTCATTTACCTGACTCTGACTTTCTCAAGGTTCGGCAATGTCCTTAGGTAATGGCTCAACTGTCACACAGGGACCAAGAGTTTTAGTCTCCTTACTGAAGGGGACTGTACCTCTTTATTGACTTCTGTCATTGCTACACAATGGAAAGATTAATGATCCAGTCCACAATATAAAAAGACCTTCCTTCCAGAGCACAGTTATTTTTTGAAACATGCTTACTGGAAGAAATTAGAGCAAAATTTCCCACCTTGTCTCATCACTAATTCTTGAGTCTGTTATTGCCCCTTTATTTATATCAACACAAGTGTAAAATTCAGGTATTTCATGGATGTCACTTAAAGCTGACTGAGGGCCTGGAGTAGGCAAAATAGTGACACTGGGTGAAACAGATGTAGGGCAGACCTGTCACGCAGCCTCAGTAACAGGCAGCCAGCAATGACCACCCGTGTCTCACATCATTAAGCAATGTCTTACTGTGATGTCACGCACGGATGTACAGTTGTAAGCCTTTCGAAACAGACAGATTGTCAGCATGATAAAGTGGATACAAACAAGTTCTCGAGCAGGATGACTAAAGCATGGCGGGGGGATCACTGAACTAAAAGGGGATCCAAGCAGAACTACCAGGAATTGACACACTCTGAGCATGGAGGTAAACAACCTTCTTGCCACTCAGATATTTTTCTATGCTGATTAGCAATTCCATAAAATATTCTTGATCTTCTAATCGCCAGGTAAATAGTTCTCATCTACAGATGTCAGAACTAAGTTCTTAATTGCTGCAAATGAGTGAGCAAAGACAGGTTTCTCATTAAACCCATTACACCCTGCATGTTAAAATGGAAAGCTTCAGCATTTGCTTTCCTTCCTGGCACTCAAATCAGGAGCATTCTTCTGCAATCTGAGGTTTAAGCACAGAGGCAGAGAGATGCAGTCAGGTTGTGGCGGCAGCTCACTGTCCTTCAGTGTGCTCAGTCCTGGGGGATGGCAGGGAGCTTATTGTTAGCTGTTCATGATGAGCCCTATGGCGTCTCCGCATCCTTCTTAACAGTGATGTCACCCCTTGCAAAACACTTTTGCTTCTCCTGTAGGAAAGGAGTGCTTCCTCCAGGTGCCTGCTCAAAGCATATGGCTTTGCCTCCTGTCACCTGCGCAGATGGAGACACCTAAATTACTAAATTAAAAGGGAAGGGAAGGAACAGAAGAATTTGCTATGGAAAAGCAAACACTGAACTTTTCAAATTAGGAAAGCATGTGGACCAGGATGCTCAGAGTCTCTGCTGTGGCTCTATCTCTCCCACTGAAAGTTTTATGAGGAATGGGAGGGACAGAGGGAGGGTTAAACCAAGAAATGTATCAATTACCAAACTACAAATAAAAATAGCTCCTTTGCACAAGCTTCATTAAGTTTTATCAGCAAATATCTTGGGGTTGTACATTCAAACCACAGGTCATAAATTCACAGTAAATCTCCCATATGTTCACCCAACACCTGAATTCAATTTCTCTTCAGGTTGTGAAGAAGGAATACGATGCTCAGATTAATTATGCATGCAAAGTCAGTTTCTAACAAGGGCAGCTTTTTTGTGGTGCTGAAGGGTATTTATAACATCTGATATTTTGGGACAGATCTTTCTTCCACCTTTGTACATCTATCATGGAATGGGAGTCTAAATTACGTCTTCAAAATTTGAATGTTGAAAAAAAATCACTGGTCAGTATCTTATTATAATGTTTGCATTCTTCTGTAGATAATCACAGATATTCATGATATGGAACAAATTGTCTTCATACTGTCTTACAAATTTTTAGGCAAATACATGTGACGATGTACAAATCACCTCAAACTCTATAGCGAAAGCCTCAGCTGAGGCTAAGTGGCTATATTTGTATGTGTCTATGTGTACATGCAAAATTAGCTACTTAGGAAATATCATGTCATTTTCACTTTATTTTCACAGTTTTCCTCATCATCTGTAATATGAAAAGAATTATGAGAAACTTATGCAAATCCCAAAGGCGCTCGCTTTGCTCAGCTGATAAAATTCATTTCCAGAACCTGACACCCATGATTTGTTGTCCATTTTGCACCAATTTCAGTGTAATAAATCATAACAAATTAAAAACATACAGCTACGTTCTCTGGGTTAAAAAGGTGGTCTCCAAAGCTGTTAATCCCGTATTTGCTTCGGCTATGATAGTGCCACTGCTCCGAATGCTTTATGGCTCAGGGAGGTCGCATTGCCAGGAGAAAGCCTCGGGACTAGATGCTGCTGGAGGCCCTCTGTGGTCACGTGGTAAGAGGCCCATCGTTTTATAGGCAGCTGCATCTTGGGAATGCACCCTTGCCCCTCTTATTACCATCATCATTCTTCCTTATTAGCTTGTCAGTGGGCTCAGACAGGACTGAGAAAAATTCAGCTTGACTTTTCGAGAATTCCTCCAGCTACAGAACACACACGTGCACACACATACATAATTTTAGTTAGGACCCAACTGAAAAGAAAAAAAAAAAAAAATAAAGGAAAAGGCATTATATTGGGATTCACAGGTCGCATTTCCAGCTTGGTATCATAGAAATTGTCCTAGCTGGTTCCAGCTGTGAAGGGTTGCTAAAATCTAGAGCAACCACGCCTGGGATGATGACGCATCTGTTGAAAACTCAACACAAAAGCAGAATTATTTCTTTTTTTTTTTTCTTTTTCCGGTACCAGGGATCGCACTCAGGACCTTGCACTTGCCAGGCAGGCACTTAAGTTGCTGAGCTATATCGTGGTCCCAAGAGCAGACTTACTTAGCAGGACTGTTTTTTCTCTTTGAGAAAAGGTCTCACTATGTTCCCCAGATGAGCCCTGCACTCCTGGGCTTAAGACGTTCTCACCCCAGCTTCTCATGTTGCTGGAACTATAGACACACACCACCGCATCCAGCTGTCCTGTTGTTGATGTAGAACTAATTAGCCAAGTTCTTGTTGAAGAAACCTTCTTCTCATAAAACTTTTGTCCAAATGACCTTTGAATATTGTGAGTGTGTGCAAGAACCTAAGAAGCCCAGAGCTGGCGGAAAGAGATGGAACTTCCTTATCCGGCCCTGTGAGGACCAAGGCGAAGGTGGCTGACGCCCCAGCAGGCAGGCAGCCTTGTGGAACAAGTGACTGGAGAGAATGCTTCCCAGGCACACTGGGAATTTAAATGCACCACAGAGCATCCCGTAGCGATCACACAGACCATTTTTCTTTGCATGGCGAAAGAAGCAGTTATAATTTGGGGTTAGTGCTCAAATGCATGTTTCCTATGTGTGTGATTTTCTTGAATTCTCGAATAAATGGAATGAACGGCAAGGATATATAAAATATTCTAAAAGGTTAAAGAGTTGGAGAAAGCATACTATTTTTATTATTCGTTCAACAAAACCACTGAAGATATAAAAGTTAACTAGTTGTGACCCACAGTTAAAGCTGGTGCTCAAACCTGAAATATACGTTGCAGTGGTTGAATAAAGAGAAAATGAAATTCCACATTCAATGGTGTAAGTGTGATAAACTGGGAAAATGAAAATCAGACAATATATTATAAGTCTTTATAAGAGCAGTACAAATTAAATTACAAAGCCTGATGTGTTTGATAGCAAAATAAACTGATTACCACGTTCTTTTTTATATTACAGAGGTCTTATTATACAAACATAGAAACTAATTATAAAACCATTATTTTAATTATGAAATGATTATACAGAATTCAAGGCTAACATCTTGTTTTTAAATTCTTTGTCTTTAATGGCAGCGTAATTGCAAATGCCATACAAAACTATTTTTTTAAACAATAAAATTCCGAAGCTCAATTCTAAAACATAGTTAAATTCCGTGTGGCTTTCCTGAAATGACTCAAAATGGAACATGATATAACAGGAGATTTGCAGGAGATAAATTTCATAACAGGCAAAGTCCTTGAGAACTAAAATGAAGTGGAGAAACATGCATTTATTCAATAGTTTTCTAAAAAAGAAAAAAAAAAGTTGGATGTGCCCAAATGAAGAATATGTATGGTTGGTTTTTAAACATTTTGAAGCTCACTGGAATCAGCTCTACTTCTATTTATTTTATGCTCTTGATTAACTTAATAATTATTAGTTAGTAACTTCCTGGGCTTTATTTCTAGTCATGATTTGGCCATATGCCAACTTAACAAATTGTTTCTCTGGCCAGAGATCATAAATGAGGTATCAATCAAATCAATCTTTCATTTCAGCCTTAAATTATCACATGAGGAAAACACAAACAGTGTGGCCAGATTGCTTTGGCTTTATCATTACATGTTTAGATCTATAAAATAGCCTACATGTCTTTAAGGCAAAACAAATGTATAGCTTAAACTTCCAAATGCTAAGTAAATTCCTCAGTGTCAAAGAACCTCCTCCCTTATTACATCTTACCTCCCTGACCATGCAATCCTACAAGTAACATTTAGGAGTTTCAGCTGTTTTCTGTTTTTATCTCCATTCAAAATACTGATTGGCCCACAGTTCCCTTTCTTTTGTTTAGTTATTTTATATTAGTACCATTAAGTACAACTTATTAATATATACACAAAACAAAAGCCAAAGATTTCATAATAATCCATATCTAACTGAATTCCTGGCATTTAATTATTGCTGTATGGTATGATTATGCTGCTGGCTCTGTTACAGTTTAAACGTATCTGTTGACTTGCTGGTGAGCTGGATGAAGTGTTAGCTCTTATACTGCTATCAAAATTACCAATCCCAATTCCCATCTCTCCTGTCCTCCCAGCCCCTTAAAGCATGCCTTATCTGACAATGATTTAGTTTACATAATGTATAACAAATATTGTTTGCTGTTAATTCAAGCGGGATGCTATGATTACACTGTTCTTCTATGATATGCTTGATATTTTTCTTAGTTTTCTTTGAGCTAAGAAAGAAATCTTTCCATACTCTGGAACTTTCTCATACAAATTTCCACAATATCAAACCTAATCTAGTTTATCAATCCCAGTTGCTTTTCTCGAGGTTCTCCCACTTGCCCACCCTTTGCATGCACTCTAACATGGACCGGTTGCTCCCAAGATCTCTGCACAGCAGAATGCCCAGCCTCTCCCTTCGTCTTCATCCTGGGATAGTCAGAGCATACACTCTGCAGCTTCCCAAAAAGGATGGGTGGGAAATTGAAAAAAGGAAAAAAAAAAAAAAAAAAAGAGTGTCTGTGGACCTCAAATATATTTATTGTACCACTGTCTCTTATTGACACTTAGGCTAGGTATGAAACTGTGAGCACAAAAAATAATTTTCCCTTCAGTATTTAAAGGTGTTGCTACATTGTTATTGGAGAAATCTAATGGTATTTTGACACTCATTCTGTATCTTTTTCATAGCATTGTCTCTGTATGATACTATGAACTTTCACAGTGCTTTTCTTTCTTTTCTTTGTATTTTAGGGAAGGGTCTACAGGGTGTTCAGGGTCTCACTGCTAGATCAGACTCTAGTGATCCGCCTGTTACAGCCTCCCAAGAGCTGGGATCACAGTTGCTCGCCACCACGCCCAGTCTCACTCACCACCTCAGTGGGCCCTGAGGGCGGGGCCAGCATGGCCGACCCCAGATCAAGCCCCTGGCCCTTGCACCTGCTTGCAGGTGCTTTAATCCACTGCACTTTTTGGCCGGCTCTATTCTTTTCTTTTTTAAAAATTGATTTTGTTTGGTATTAGGTAAGTCTTTAATTTAGAATCTTATGTTTTTCAGTTCTGTAAAAATTTGTGTTAGCCTGTAATACTCTCACCATTACTGTTTGTTTTCCCTTCCTAACAAGTATATTAATTACATGTTGGATCTTCCAGAATGAACTTTTGATTCTTTTTCATTTTTCTTTTAAATATAGTATGTTTTATATCTCATGTTTATTTTTTCAGAAATTTCTCAATCTCATCTGCCAAGCTGTATATTACATTTCTTAGTGCTGCTATGATATGTATTATTTTATAAGAGTTGATTTGTATCTTCTCAGCAATACTTTCAAGTAGATGGATGTTCATGTTTGGCTTTTGTTTATTTTCTTTTCTTCCCCCTATTGTGTTTTCCACCTTTGTAGAAGTCTGCTCTAGAGTGTCTTCTACAACCATGGCTTTCTGCAAATACCTGGTATTTTTTTGGCCCTTACATACTTAAAAGCAAAGTGCCAAAAGCCACATTAGTCACTGCATGAATGGGCTTACAGGATGGTGTCCATTACTACAGAAAGTTTAGCTCAGGCTACTGTTGGGCGCATGAGGGTAGTGCTGGGGATTGAAAACAGGGCCTCCTGCATGTGAGGCAAGTACTCTACACCTCTAGCCCAAGAATCACTTCTGGGTGTGAACTGTGGGGATGTCTGAGGTCTCTTCACTGGAGCTATTCAAAGCCTTTATAGGAGAATCCAACCATCTTAGGTCTGAGATGTATAAACTTGGATCTTGACATTTCAGAGTCATTCTGTCATCATTTACCATCCACTTCCATTAGAGATATAGCTAATATTTCTATTTTTCATTCTCTTTGGAGTTTTGGAGGAAGAAATACCACTACTTTCTACGTCACAGGACTTTTAAAGTTGGTGTTATTCATAATTCCCAACTATTCTTAGGCAAGGCAAGTACCTTTCAAGAAAAACTGGTATGTGGGATACTTACACTTTTTAAGTATATGAAATATGACTGTAAACTTCCAAAATGACGACAGTAATTAGTTACAATAAAATGACTATGCCCTCTAATACCTGACAAAATTCAGGGAATTTCTGCTATACATTTTTGCAGTATCTGTATAGTTTAATAAATAAACTTTTTAATTCAGGGTCTTATCATACAGTTCAGGCTGGTCCTGAACTTGGGTGACCTCTTGCCTCAACTTTCCAAGAGCTGGGATTACAGGTCTGCCCCATTATTCATGGTTTTAAGGGCTAAACATCTAAACCATTTACCCTGTGCCCTACAAAGCTCAATAAAATAAATATTATTTTTAAGACTTAGTCAAGTCCTCCGAAGGTTTTCTCCCAAGAACATGTTCTGGCGCTGTAGTCAAAATAGTTTTCCCTTCCTTTGACATGTGATGAAATTCACAGTTTGGCTTGAGATTTTATTACACAAGTTTATTCCCACTGGCCAATGTGATGATTATTACATGCAGTTTTTTAATCCTGTTTCAGGCTTTGTTGGCCTTCACTCTTAACCCTCCTGCCAAAGGATGACCAGCCCCTACTGAGATCTCTTCAAACCCTTCCGCTGGTGCTCCTGGTCAGCAGCGTGTCACGACTTTCCCACAGTGCAGGTCCTCACCACAGCAGCACGCACCGAGGGTCAACCCCGGGCTGCGCTACAGCCCAGACACGCACACAGAGGACCACTTTTCCCTGAGGTCTCATGGCTTTTGTGGCTACTGAAGGAGAATCGACAGAAGTAATCCAACCCTGAAGAATCACAATCTTAGAAGAACCAATTCATAACCTGATTATCTAAAAATTTACCCAAAGCCCCTTTTAATATTTCAATCCTTGTGTTGGAAATTGTTTTAGAAAGTAACAAATGTCTCTTCTATCTTGGGAGGAAGGAACAACACATATTATTTAACTTTCGGAAAACATTGAGATTCATGACTTTTGGCTCTCAAAATGGAGTATTCTGAGCAGAGAAAAGGAGTATCAGGGTAGAGTGGTGCACACCTATAATCTCAGCCTGGGAGGCTGAGGTAGGAGGATTACAAGTTTGAGGCCAACGTGAGCAATTTAGCAAGCCCTTGTACAAAAAGAGCCGGGCATGGAGCTGTGTGGTAGAGCACTTGCTGGCATGTGGAGGGCCCTAGGTTTGATCCCTGGTTCTAAAAAAAAGAATGAATGAAAGAAAAAAAGGAAGGAAAGAATTGAACTGAATTGTATTCAAATTATTATAAGATTCTATCCCGAACCTCTTTTCCTTTCTGTTTTTCTGACGAATGCTTAAAGGCATTTTCATATGCACTTTTCCCCTAAAATTCTTAATTACAAACATTTTTGCTAATTGTGCATTTGTTTAGCTTCTAATTAAATGAGATTTTATTGTGTTGTTGCTTAATACATGATTTTTAAATTGCATTGCAGCTGATTAAAATGAGAAAAAACAAATCTTTTTTCTTAGGTATCTATACTGATGAAGGCTTTTTTCTTCCTCTCATTAATGTGAATCCCCCCTTTTAATTTTGGGAATTTTTTAAAACAAAAATAAATCAGTGATGAATCCTAAACATGAATTCTTTAAAACTGGGATGATCATTTTGACCAAGGTGCCTTAGCTAATAAAATTTTTACTGCACTATGCCCAGAATGTTCAAAGACGCTGACACTTTGCTAACTTAATTTTCTTTTAAGGAGTATCTTTAGATTTTAATATAATTTTTTTGGTTTTGTTTCCACATAGAATTTTCAATCTCTCGATTAATGGGAAAGGACTGGGGAAACAGGTGAACTGTTTATTCATCCTCAGTGTTTCCGGCGAGGATGGAAGGGTCAAAGGTCACAGGGATCCAGGCAACATTTCAAAGCCAGCCCTCAGGACAGGAGGCCAGGTGAGGTCCTGCCAGCTTCCACCTGAGAACAGAGGGGGAAGAATGGAGCGTGGCATCTGTCACGCACAGTATGCCGCTACACAAACAGATTGTAGTGCTGCTTTCTTGTGTTTTATACTTTCAACTGGTGTCCAAGTGTTAGTGTGCAGGCGGGCACAGCCAAGACCACATGGAACCCATTCTGTGTTCAGCTGCATCGGAAGGTCTAAATGAATCCAGAGAGTACTGACAAAGACATGGCATAAGTACAGGCACAGGATTAGGTTTAGATACAAATATCAGCAGCTTTCTAAGCTAGACATTTACACTAAGAAATGAGCCTGGGATTTCTTTTCTCGGGTTGCAAAAGAAAGACTTGGGGAATGTAATGAAATATTATCAATGTTTATCACACGCCAACCATGTGACACGAAGTCACACGGAGACCTGGGAGCTGCAGGCCTCTGCAGATACCATGTTGTTTTGTCTTTTCTCATATTGTAATGTCTCTGCAGACTGGCACTGATATGGTTTCATTTTGATACCATAATAGTGTCTCCATGGATTTTGGCTGACATTTTGTTGTGACATTACGTTACAATAGACCTCCACTGACATTTCATTTTGTCACTGCAACATGGTTTCTATAGGTTTCTGCTATATTATTTTGTTTTGACACTAAAATGCCATCTCCATGGTCTTGGTACAACACTGCTAGAGAACTTTGTGAGGAAGTATGTGGCCTGTAGACCAGAGAGGTGGGTAAGGCAGCATCTGCGGAACACTCAGTGAGCTCAAAGATGTGCTTTATGAGCAGGAATCCACGTGGTAAGTTTGCCAAAACTGTTTCCTTCAAGTCCTAGGATTTAGCACAATACTGATCCAATTAAGGGGCCAGTTGTCTATCTTTCAAAAACAAAGGAGAATCTAATACATTATATATATCAAGAGCTTCAAATAATTAATCCTCTATTCTTTGGTTGTCAGAATAAATTCTCACTTATTTTAAATATTTATATTTTCGTATTCTACAATTGTAAGAAATATCTATCAGGTAAATAATTATAACTTTCGATAACTATGAATTTAGAAAACCATTGGTCCTGTCATATTTTATGTATTGCTAATTCTCCCATTCTGATAGTCTCAGTTTCCTCTTCTATTTATAAAATTTTCCATGAGCATTTTACTGCTTAATACGACCAAGAAAAATGACTCATAAAGCTGCATATTCCTAGATCATATTAGCTTAAATTCCCAGAAAAGTATCTTAACAATGGAAGAATACATCTGCAACTTTAGTCATGATGCTAATAGTTCTGGTTTTTTTTTTTAATCTTTTATTTATTTATTTGGTATGGGACCTCATTATGCAGGTTGGACTGGTTGTACTCCTCCTGTCTCAGCCTCCCCAGTGCTAGGATTACAGGTGTACAGGTATGGTACCACCATACCCAGTTTCTGTGGCTGGCATGGCATGCCTGGGGTTCTTGGGCTGGCTTGGCATACAGTGCTGGGGATTGAACCCGGGTCCTTGTGCTTGCCAGGCAGGCACTTAGACCTGGCACTAAACTATCTTCCTGGCCCCATTTCTATGTTTTTGTAACATTGTATTGAAAAAGTTACTCCATTTGTTATATAATTTTTCTTCTAGAAAATATATATAGTGAATAAGTACTCTTAAAATGTAATGCTGGAGAAGGGATTTCTACATATGATTTCATATATTTCTATTTATAACATAAAGAACTGATCAGAAGGAAATTCATAAATCTTATCCAACTTTTCATTTGAAAATGGTTATTTTGTTGTACAATATATGTGATCAAGTGCCTGTGGAAAAAATAGTTCATAATCTAGTAGACAGTAGAGCCTCCTCCAAATGAATTTTCACACTTCTCTTTCTTTCTTTCTTTCTTTCTTTCTTTCTTTCTTTCTTTCTTTCTTTCTTTGTTTCTTTCTTTCTTTGTTTCTTTGTTTCTTTGTTTCTTTTTTTACCAGGAATCAAACTCACAACCTTGTGCTTGACAGGTAAGCAATATGCCATTGAGCTATATCCTTGGCCCTACATTTCTTTTATCACAGATTAATAATTTTGTTTTAGGGCCAGAGAGATAGCTCAGTGGACTAAGTGCCTGCTTAGGCAAGCACAGGAATGGGGATTCGATCCCCAGCACCATATGCCAGTAATCCTAGCGCTGGGGAGGCTGAAAACAGGAAGATCACTACAAATCCCAGCTGCACAGTAAGACCCTGTACCAAATACATTTTTCTTTAAAAAAAGGAATTTTGATTTGTCCTTTTTTTGTGTGTTGGCTGCCAGGAAACTCTTGTGATAAAATTTAATGTTCAGATTCCTAACACAGCTTTTTATCATTTTAGAGTGCTTTTATATTCTTTTAAGACTGCTGCAAGTAATTTGGAGAACTAAAATGGCTGCAGTTGACATTCTTAGAGGATCCCAATGGCCACTCTACTGAGTACACAAAAAGGCCAAGAGTTTCTTTTCCTATCTTCAGCAGTCTCTAATAGAACTAATAGATGGTGTCACCTATACGTGAATGACATGAGCTGCAGTCAGGCAAGCATCCAAGCCAGGACTAGCACAGAACAGGCACATGGCGAGCTCTAGGAGGATGCAGAGAAATGACTTCCAGACAGAGATACAAGATGGGCCTTATAAGGGAGGCTGGCAGGCAGCTCAGGACAAGCGTCAGTAGCCTGGTGGTTATACCTGGGCCACAGAGACAGGAAGCAAAAAGAAGCCAGGCTGTCCATGAAGTGGGGGGTCACAGGTCTACCAGACATCTGATTTGAAAGAAGCATGCCAGGTGACTTGTGGGGTTCACTGTGGAAGGCTCACAGCGGGGCACAGCTGGGGGAAGAAGACTCTCTGGGACAGGGGATCCACTTCCTGTCATGGGCACTGTGGCTTCACTGAAGAAATATTAATGTAATTTACAGTTTACTTAAATATGACAGAGGACTAGGGATACAGCTGAGTGGCAGGGCACCCAGCTGCCATGTAAAAGGCTTGCTCCAAAGCTGCACCACTGAGAATTAAACTAAGTACGTACTGTAAGTAATACTACAGTACGATGTATTATTATCATGATTATCCTTTCCACGTCTCTAGACTAACCTCCTATGTCCTGACTAGGATCTGTTGTCCAGCATGTTTTTCATCTATTCTGTAGTTTGACTAACTTTTCTCATGGAAATAATTAAAGAAAAAGTACAGGCTGTAACTGTTCTCTGGCCAACACAACAAGTCACTGGATCTCAGTATTTCTTGGCAGAGGAACTATTTGGTTAATATAGTTTCTAATGCCCTAGTACTATTGTTAGAAAAGAGGGTTTTTCTTTAAAAAAAAAAAAAAAAGCTAATTAGAGATTTCCATCTTAAATATTTTCAAAAGAATTGATAAGCTTCAATTTTGTTCTTATGGTTGCTAATAACTTAGGAATATAATACTCTATAAGACCTTATTATAGATTTCACCAAGTAATATTAAGTCTGATTAATAAAACACACACACACACACACACACACACACACACACACACACAAATGAGCTTTTGAATTTTCCAAAGAAAATCCAGGTTTATTATTGATGACTACGGTTTTAGTGTGTTTAGAAGACAAAGACACTTGGCACTGTAAAGGAGAGAGATGCTTTCGACTACAGCCCTTTTTATAGAGCCTTGTAAACATGATTCTGGAGATACGATTGTATCCATGTAACAAGCTAAATTTTCCAGTTAAAGCTGGAGTTGACCGTACATGGATATTATCGATCTTGCGAGCACTTAGGGGTGGCCTCAAGACCATGTCCCAGCACACAAGTGACCTTCAGTCTGAGATGGCGCTCACATCTTGCCAAATCATAACTAATGTCAGAAAGCATCGAAAGCTCAAGTTTAGGAAAGCATAGCCCTTCTCTCCTTCTCACCACAGCACGTTCCTAGAACCCACATCAGAAAGCGGCGATCCGACTCCCCATGGGAGCAAGGTATGGTCAGGGCTTGTGTTTCCTACCATGAAGCTGGAGCTATGACAGCCGCGATGGATCACACGAGCCAAGGTGCAACACTTTATATCTTTATAATAACTTCAATAGTAAAAGTAAACTGCAAGCACCATAAAATGGGTTTAAATATACCCTGTCACTTAGACAAGAGAGGCCAAGACCCTTTACTATATATTATTCTTTCTCTATGAATATACACACATGCACATACATTGTATGAAAGAATTCTAGAAACCTGGCATGAAATAGATGAACATAGTAATAGCTAAATACCACAATATTTCTGCCTTTCTTTTTAGCTTAACAGGGCTTTGCACAGGACTTCACCCAGATTCTTTGAAGAGGAAGACAGACATCTTCTAGTTAAACCTCAGTAATTTTACCTGAGACCCAGAGTGCTTTTTATGTGACTTTTCACAGGCTTTTTCACTTTGGAAAAATTTCCCCATAGTGAGCAGAGGCTTTTGAAAAATCAGTCCAACAATTTCAGCAGTATCCCAAAATGCTAGAGCCAGGAGATCCAGATTGTTCAATGAAGTGCCTGACTGCATATTGATCCCTATTGTGGCATTTAATAGTTTACTAAAATGGCATTTTAAAAATTGGCTTTTTAAGAAGGAAGAGTCGATCATTTCCAGACAATTGATAAAACTGGCAGAGAGCACACCCAATCTGTACTTGTGCTGTCTGCTTCCCGGTCTTCTAGCTCCGATCCTGGCTGAGAAAGGCACCGTACAGCATTCAGAGGCAAGCTGGGAAAGAGCAAGATGCAGGTGCTCACTGCAGGGTGTGGAGAGCAGGCAACCCCGACGCAGCCCAAGGCTCGGGGTTCACTCCCCATCACAGGGCTCCTGTAGAATTAAATGCTCCAATCCCAAGGCAGCTCTGTTACAGTCAAGACTATCCTGTTCACTTCACTGAGGAGGAAACTGAGGCCCAGAAAGAGCATGGCACAAAGCAAAGCTGGCCAAGTGACAGCAGCAGAGGCAGGGCCACACAGGTGCAGGTGCTGCCCAGGGCCCGCCAGCCTGGCACAGGTTATAGGTGAGCAACCAGCAGACCTCCTGGTGCACAGGGGGTGGAGGGAACTCTTCATATTGTACCGCGCTTGTGTGAGGACATGCAGGAGCACACATATGCATGCACACACATGCACGTGCGCGCGCACACACACACAGGTTAATGTTCACAGGAATTTAAAGTGAACCTGTTGCTATTTGTCATTCAGTTCACATGGGTTCAACCAATCAAATTATTTAATATATAATATTCCTAAAATAGTACCACATTTGATGTAATAAGCATAAAGATAAGAAAACTAGCCTTTGGCTATTTTAACTCAGGTCTCCTAAAAATCAAGTTACATTTACATAATTTTATTGTCCAACCTATTTTATCAGAAACTGGTTCAACTGTAGGTTTTATAGGACAGGGAAATTAAGCATAAAGTCCAGAGAATTTAAAGCATCTACTGCACTAGCTTAACTGTGACTCCAGACAAGCCACCAAAACAAACCTCTTCCTTTTCTCCTTACCCCTCAACAGGAATAAGCATTTTGCATCGTAGGGTATAATTCGCATCAAATGCTGGCACTATTTACAGTATCTGCTTTAAAAGAGCACAGCGTCTCCTCCTGTTTCAATTAAAGCCATCGGGTGATTATGCTTTCAAAAAACAATTAACAAGAGCAAAACCATTTCTCTTGCTCCAGCCTTTTTAGAACTGGGGAGCGAGTACCCTTTCTTACCACTAGTGACACTGAAGTAATTATTTAATGTTAAGGTTCACTTCCTCAGGTATAAATTTTGGTTTTAGTTGACACTGAAAAGAAACATCAATTTATTAGGAGGTAAAACTTGCTCTCCAGGAATGGGACAGCTGCATTCATGAATTTATTGTAGTTTAATGTTCTCACAAGTAAAGCAATTAGAACTTTCTGACTTGCTGCTGCAGGACAGCGTATGCGTTAACAGGCACAGCACGGATGGTGCTAAGGCACAAGGTGCGGCTTCCATGACAAACTGCAGAAATGCAAACTAACAGCAACATGCACAGACAAATGCAGATGACACTCACTCCACTCAAAGGGCATGAGCAAACGGAAAGGATCCAGATTGTACAGTCCCCAGGGCCTGCGTCCTGGCTTCCCTGGAACTGCCTTACAAAGGTGGGAACCGAACCTGTGTGGACTCTCAGCGAGGTCCCGTGCAGGCATTGCCTGATTTTCCTCATTAACAAACACAATGGTAGACCGGTGATGGGTTCTGAGTGTCCACAGCTGCGGAATGTCCAGGTCACGCTTGTCCCACAGAAAACCAGAGCACGCACATGCCCCTGCTGCAGACAGTGAGGAGAGTGGGTTGTTTCTTTGCCGCCACCTCCACCCTGCCCACACACAATATGTTTGCCCTTGTAGTAACTGCTTCCAGGTGCTGACACTGGCAGGCTCTGGCTGAGCACGTTTTTTTCTAGTTAATTTTGGAAGCCTGAGACTCAAAATTGCTGTAGCATATTTATGCAATTTGGAGCAACAATTCCCATTGTTATTTATCAGGTGCTCCTTAAATGCCAGGCACTGTGCAATTTGTTTACACTAGTTAAAACTTACAGAGGTGAGAAAAACAGTAACTCAATGTTCACATAGCAATAAGATTAAGATAAGGTCTTACCGATAAAGTTAATGTTTTTACAAAACAGGAGGAAGTGACCACTCTTTAAAAGAATGGGGGAGGCTGGGCCAGATATATTTCTACACATGACCTTAATGTAGGCTGGTCTTAGAGTGAGGTGGAGGAATCCGTCAAAATGAGAAAAATGGCAACACAGGTCGGGAAGCAGCTCGTGGTTAGGGGTCTCTAGGCTGGGTGCTGATTTTCTTAAAAAGAGGCTGCTGAGATGACAACCCGACGTGACAGACTAACTGCTGAGATGACAAGGAAACATCAGGTCTTACAACCAAGCTGAAAAGAAATAAACAAAAGTGACCATAGTAAGGGGAAGGTAAGACTGTAGAAGCCAGACAGGTACAGGATGAAAGAGCCTGTTGGAATGTGGAAACCCACACTCACATGGGGTACCCTGGGAGGCGCAGTGTTGGGTCTGCAGGGGACAGCTGGGTCAGGGGAAAAGACTGGCCCTAGGCATTTTTACCCAAAATTCCCCCTTGTGCACCTGCAGAGGCCACCGATCTGTGAAAATTATGGGTGTGTACCTGTGTGTTCAGGACACCCGAGAGGGCTGGGCTCAGGCTTTTCATTTTGGCCTTCCCCTTGCTCGCGAGCTGGCATATGTTGTGTAGCCCACACACATGTAGTAAACATGTGAAGGAGTAGTCTGTGTTACAGAACTTTTGGAAATTGCCTGCTGTGTTATGTCGTATATAAGGGAGGGACTTTGCCATGTTGCTCCCCACGCCCTGGGTAATAAAGGCAGGTCCGGCATCTCCATGGCTCCACATTTTTTCTTCGTGCTACCTGAATCTCAAGTGAGGCTTCCTGGCCTGGATCCATTGCAGAAGAGAACATACACATGTGCCCTTGTTGTCTGGCCCCAAGACAGCCCCAACATGGTCAAGAAAAGCTGCTCAGTGGGAAAACCATGGCCGCTGGTGGATAAAGAGGCTCTGTACCTGAGCAGTGCTAAGTTGGGACATCACTGTCAGAGGGAGGAGACAGACACAAGCCTGCCCCTTCCTGGTGCAGCCTATCTACCCTGCTTCTGCTGACATCCTTGCACAGTGAGGCTGGACTAGCTGCTCTGGCCCTGCCAACTCTGAGGCAACTGTTTGTTTGGACAGGAGGAGGAGAGGCGCATATATGACCCAAGATCTAGAGGTCACAGGGAAGGGTTACATTGGGTGAATAGATTGTGCTATCACATATCCTGGATTTTGCAGAGGATCTGCAATTTCCAACAGCTTCTGCTCAGGGACAGGCTGCTCACGGTCAAACCAAATGTGTCGCTTGAAGCTAAGCTGGAATAAGACGGCCCACACAGCATACGGGGCCAGCAGGGAAGGGCTCTACCGCAGGTGCTTTGCGTTGAAGCTCAGAGAGGACAGAGGATGGCTGGGGCAAGGTTCCATGTCAGCAGCGCCCCAGCCTGGTCCTCGTCCCAGCTGGTGAGGGGCGGGAAGCGCAGCCGCTGGGGTGGCAGAGCTGGCCAGGACCTGCTATTCCCATGCCCTCCTTAATGCAGCGAGCCACCGCCCAGGTACTTATCAAATTCCTTACATCTCTGCTTTACATGAATGAGAAGCAGAGCTTCTGCATATTTCATCTTATTACTATAAATATCTAAGTGAAAAAAAGGTGACAATGAAGGCGCATCCCACTCGATTTATTCTTGCTGGCAATCTTGCTGTGGAAAAAGAAGGAAAGGAAAAATACCAGCCTTGAAGTGTGAAGGCAACATGAAAGAACCTGTGCTGAATCATGAACATGACTGTGATATGAAAAGGTTCAAATTGAATTTTAAAATCTCTTATCACAGCGACTTGCAAATCCCTTGAATAGTTGTGCGTCAGTCTCAGCAAACTCACCCAAGAGGAGGCGGAGCTTTTCAGACTTAGTGGGGAAGATAAAGGTGGGGAGAAGCAGAAGCCCTGGGGTTGGCCAGGGTAAGGTGCCTGAAAGACCCTCAGCGCGGAGTCCCTGCACCCCCACAGCCCTCTGAGCAAGCACCCTCTTGTGTGCAGCACCTCGGCCACATGTCTGCAGGACTCGCTTCTGTCTGGAGTGAGAAACCAGCTTTTTGAGAACTGGGAACCTGTTCTGGGCACCTGCGTTTCCTCAGCCCCAGTGTGGCGCCAAGTCAGAGCTCTGTACACCGTGCAACCGCTAAGAAAGAGCCTCTGATCTCTGCTGTTCATGTGGGTATCTCTCCTCTTTTTCATTTTCTTTTACAAGTATTTATATTCTGTGTCTGCACTTCCTAGCCCAGGAAGTCAAGAGTACGTGTACGATACCCAAGGCCCCCAAAACACCCACCAGAAAGGGCTCCGTACATCTGAGTCCGAAAATCGCGCGATGCTCTTCTGTGATTCTTCTACCAAACTTGTGACTCATATTTAAAACTGGAGAGCATCACCTCAGGCTTCCTACTCGGAACCTCCCCAACACACACACACACACACACACACACACACACGCACAGCAACACAGCACACTGCTCAACACTACACATACAACATACACATCACACACACAACACAATCACACACTACTCACATACACACCACACTGCACACACCATATACACACTGCACACACCACTCATGCACTGCACATACCACACACACACTATACACACCACACATGCACACCACATGCACACCACTCACATACACACAAACACCACACACTCCAAACACACACAAACCACATGTACACACACATACACACCCTGCACACAGCAGGCACTTACATATTTTCCAAGGCTCTGACGCCACAGAAGCATGATAAAATGTATGCCAAAGCATACATTCATGAAAAGAAGATATGGAAAACTGGGAAACAAATTCTATATAATTGTGTTCACTGTATTAACTACCACTATAAACCAATATTTTTAAAACTTATAACACAACCCACAATAAGAATATTTTATGTTGCAATCACAAATACACACGAAAACTGAAGCAGAGATTAAACATGAAAGCTTTCTATTTCCAGCATACTGCGGTTTCTACTCCACCCTATCGCACCCTTCCTCCCTCCACACCTCCCTCCCTCCTTCATTCTTTCCCTGTGGTGCTAGGGATTTAGCCCAGATCTTGCACATGTCAGGAATGTGCTCTACTGCTGAGTGGGCACAGACCCCCGGCCCCATATTCTTTTTAAAAACTGCTGATGCCAATCTAAAGCAATCTCACCACCTGGCAATGAGACACAACCTACGATTTACAAATTGTTGCCACTTGAAAGTTGCTACTTCTCACTTTCAGAAGAAAAGTAGTGATATAATTCAGAGGCAAAGAAGAGTTATCAATATATATGAGGTAGGAAACAACTTTTACAGAAGAAGCTAAAGAACCCAGAATCTTCAGAAATAATCTCCACTGAGTTTCTTCTCTCACTAGCACCTCCAGTGCTGTGGTTTCCTTTGATGCTTTCTTTATGTTTGATTCAGTACATTTTTCCATTTTTGTTGCCCATGTGGTTAATACAAGGGTGAAAGCCAAACAAGAGGCAGGCTGGTGCCCAGGAGACACAGAAAAGTAGCTGATGCAATCAGCTCAGACTTCACTTGAGGCCATCTCTGCATTGCACCAACTAGGAAAGCAGGCCCCAAGCTCAGAAATAAGGAGCATGCACAGACCAAGAACTACGGGACTGCATATCACCGTCTGGCAGAATTCTGCATGAGGAACTGCTCCGTGCTGGAGCTCTTTGTTCTGAGCACTGCAGGTGGACTGGACCTGGACATGGGGCTGATCCAATGCAGGAACTGTATTTTCTGTTTCATTTAACTTTAATGAATTGAACGTTAAAGTGCCAAGAATCATCAGTGTCTTTCACTCTGGGCAGCTGTAGCTCTTGAACCTACCAGAGACGGGCAAGACAGACAGGACTGTAGGCGCTGGGGCAGGAACAAATGCAGGGATATGGATCCCTGCCATAGTTTTCTGTGGGATATTCCAAAAATGGAGACTAAGCCAGGCCAACGGTGTTGTATGGAAAGTTGCATTTTCTTTGAAGGCAACAGAAGGCAGGGCCACAATTCACAGAGGGTTTGGGAGTGGCTCTGGTTTAGGTTGTGCCCTTCACTTACTGGCTTCATGACCCAGAGAAAGCTAAGTCTCTTTGAGCTGCAACAACTCAGAGGCTGTGTTGAATAACAAGCAAATGAGTCTTGTAAGGACGAGAAACACTGTATATTTAAGGAACAAATGTGCTGTGGTTGATGGGGAGTGAACATGGACGGTGGGCGCACCCAGGCAGATGTGTAAATGACCCTCTCCATCTAGCTTAGGATGACTACCAATTAAATGGTGTAGGTAGAAAGAATGCAGATTTTAATCACTTTACATCCAAGAAAAGGAGCAGGTGATCAACAAACTGGGAAACCGGACTGATTATCTGGACGGCAAGTGGCTCAACTTCCCTGACCTAGGCAACTAGCAAAGCCCAGAACACAGAAAGTAGCTGAACATAATCAAAGATCTCGGAGCTTTTGAGACAGCCCCAACAAGACCAGCCATGAATGGATCCACCACAGAAACAGGTAACATGGCGCTCAGCCTTTACACACCTGCTCCTCATGACAATTCTAAAGGGTGAGTCCCCTGCTAACCTTTTTATAGGTGAAGAGAGCAGATTACATAAGTTGACCAAGATCAACCACTAGCAGGAAGCAGGGCTGGGATTGCACCTGGATGCACACACTTACGGTACTGCCTTTAGATGAGGGGGTGCCATGGAGAGTTACCTTAGCATTTCACCCTAGAATTTGTTTAAAATACGATCACACATTTAACAATATCAAGAGTATACTGGTACCGATAAAAAAGAAAAAATTACAGATGACAAGTAGAAACTTCTAAAAACATACTAAAATACTATAACAATCTGAACTTATTTAATATAGGACAATCTTTTTTTTTTTTTTTGGTGGTACCAGGGATTGAACTTGGGACCCTGAGCTTGCCAGGCAAATGCTTATGCCACTGATGTATCTCCCCAGCCCAAATGCTTTGCATCTTACTAACCCAAAGAAATACTGAATATAGATAATCTAGAACCATAATTCTTAAATCATAAAACTTGGTACAATTTCTAGTCTAATATACTACGAAAGAGGGCAGGAGCTTACTAAATACTAAACATATTACAGGGCAACACTAGCTTATAAAAGGAGTAAGCTCTGGTTTCTTTGAAAGCTCATAGTCATGTAGAACTAATGAAACTTACCAAATAATTGGAAGTTTGCACTGAGTGTCTTCTAGGATTTATCCACAACACAGGGTATACCGTTTGGTGCAATCAGTAGGCACCAACATAACAGACTTTCAGGGAACTGTGCTTTCAACAATACTAGTGGATACATTTGAAAAAAAGTGCTAAAATAATGGGCAATTGAGGCACTCTGAAATTAGACCTAACAAGGTGAGTAATTGCTGAGCAAGTCTCACTACATTTTACAGGCTGTTCTTGCATGGCACGAGATACAGAGATTGCCTTTAAAAGGTATAATCTTCTGTCATCATTTTTGTGTGTGTGTGTTCAAAGCAAATGCTTTCCAAAGGGAAGAGAAAGCAAGAGAACAATGGTGTACACATCCAGACTTCTTGCCAACATGTACACTTTGACCATTCACAGTCTGCAATTATTGACCAGCTAGGCTAAAGGACAGTGTAGTCATTAACTTACTGTGACTCTTGTTTGAAAAGGAGTGAAGCTCCTTTGGGGTCTGCACCTGCCATGCGGGCCCAACTAAGGAGCACAGGGGGCGGTAGGGGGTTAGGTCAGCAAAACCAGGGGGAAGCTTTGGAGTCACAAGAGATAACCGAGTCACCAAGAATTGGGGCAGTGGCCGCTGCAATGAAATGTCAAGAGGGTAAGGAATGGATTTATTCAAACATGTCCACAATATCTAGGGGGAGAAAGGCTCTCTGTTATGCCCATAAGGGATTGTTCCTAGAGTAGGAAGTGTGGCACATATGTATGCGAGAGAGCGAGAGTGAGAGCAAGGGGGGGGAGAGAGAGAGGGAGGGAGAGAGAGAGAGAGAGAGAGAGAGAGAGAGAGACAGAGACAGAGACAGAGACAGAGACAGAGACTGAGATTACTGTGATGGGCATCAAGTGATGATGAGATCTGATATGTTTCCTATCCTTATGGAGAACTGCACTGACAATAAATTACCTGGAATCATGCCATGTGAAAAAAGAACAAGGTTAACTTGACTGAGTCCAGCTTGCAACACTCACCCCAATTCTGATTTCATGAAGTTGAAATGATTAGTAAGGAAATGCTACCAGGAGTTGGTCTCAGGGGTTGAAGATCCTCCAAGCAAGGGCAGGGCCCTTGAAAGCTTTTCAAGCATCCGCGATCTGATCGGGCCACAGGCTTTCCTGGGACTACAGGAATCAGACCCATCATCCAACTCTGAGATGCTGCCCAGCCAGAAGCTGTCACTACTCACCTGCGAACCTGAAACCCCACAGTCTCAGAAATGAAAATATCTCCCCCAAATAGTAGTGTTTGGGGTGAGTGCTTACTGCACATCGCCAAGAACCTGCTGAGATTACAGCGGTATGGGGATGAGCTCATGCTTCTCCTGAATAAATGAAAGGTGTGCTCCCCACACCTCTGGATACTGAAGTGTATGCTTTCATGTTTACCAGGTTTATCAGGACTGGTTAATTTTCACGAAATAAATGCGTAGTCACTCACGCAACTGAAGACATTCGTTTGGATCTGTTAAACAAACACTACAGGAGGCCACTGTTCTGAACTCTGCTCCTGTACCAGGCCCGGACAATCCTGACCAAACCAAAATGGAGTCCCCGGTGCAGTATACCCCATCCTCAGATGGCAGCCCTCTGGAAGCAGCTAGATTCCCAACCAGATCATTTTTTCCCATTAGTAGGAGCTTCCTCACTGCCACAACACCAGGGGCAGCAAGTGCAGCTGCAAACAGAGTCGCCTTGCTGGAGGAACCAAGTCCAGCTCCCTGGGTGAGGTAGCACGCATGCAGGGGTCTTAAAGGAGAAGTAAAAGATAAAGAAGGGGTCTGAGCTGGAAAGATGGTGCAGCTCAGATGTTGCAATGAGACAAAAAGGAATGCCATTTTGATTCTCTACGTAAAAAGAATGAGAGGAATGGGAGGTTATACTAGAAAGAAGAGAGGCACAGAATAACTTACAGGGGGATTGGAGCCCCTAGGAATATTTTCTGTAACATCCACGTAATATTGTTCAGCCTGTGTACCTGTCTGTTCAACCACTCAGCTCTGCCATTTGGGGTGCAAAAGCCGCCACAGGCAATGCACAGATGAGCAGTGGTGTGGGGCATGTGGCCGTGGCTTGGGCCACAGACCTCTGTGTGAAGACTCCAGAAAGGTCTGCTGGGCCGGAGCACTGCGTGGGAGGGTGCCTGGAACCGCAGTGTGAGCAACACAGCGCACCCACTCATGGAGGGCGGAGTCTGCTGAGAACCTTAATGAGCCGCGGTCGGGAACCCCGTTGTTCACGGCAAAGGCACCAAAGCAACAGACACTGGAGGATACGAGGTAACCAGAAACAAAGCAACTAAACTAGGCTAATATCCCATGTGTTAATTTACGCAATTATTATTTTCATAACACATCAAGAGTAAACATGAACACAATGATGATTAATTAAAACCCCACACACATAGGTCCACTCACGGAAGGAAATGAACAGCAAATCACTAATACAACTTTTGCCTAAAGCAGAAAAATGAATAGTTGCTCAGCAGAGGGCTATGAATTCAAAACAAAGAGCAACCAAATAATAGAAAAAAGGCAGGGGCGATAAAAACATTCCTTCTGTTTTGAACCAACTCTGAAAGATTCATGGGAAAGTTTCTGTGAATTGCAAAGGTGGGCTTTTCTCCGTGGGCTGCTAACGGCATTAAGCACAGCGAAGCCTGGCTCCTGCTTACTCCTGCAACGGGTAATGGCACGCAACACCTGACTGCAACCTCCCTGCCCACCCTTGTAATCTCTAGGAATTAACCCAGAGTGGACAACTGCAGGGCTCGCAATACGGCACGAATACACTGGAAACAGATACATCGGCAAAGTCTCCAGTACACTAGAAGGGGAGACTGAGCACCTCAACAGAGAGCAGCGCTTGCTGAATTATTCTCTGCAAAATATGAAGCAGCAGAATCAGCCATGAGCCGAGGTCCGAATGTGTGAAGACTGGTCATGTCTTTTCCTACTTTGAGGAGCACCAAAGCACATTCCAGGGACAGTTTTCATAGCTGCAGCACAGTGATTTGTAGTTTCACTGTGCACAGATAATTCAAAGCCAAACTGCATGTAAAGGTCCTCTGTTTCCAAGCCACTAAGTACTACTCTTACTTTCCCTCCTAGTTGAACACAAACACACACACACACTCAGTTATTTTCATAGTGCTTGAATTGTAGAATGTACTAATAAAAAGTAGTAGTGTTTCTGAAGTTCGCTGACTAAATTCATTCATAGTACCTCATAATGAGGGCATGTACTCAGAGGATCTCAGGAAATCATCTGGCCTTGACCCTTGACTCCTAGCTAAAAGACAGCCAACTAATTGAATGATACTTAAGACAGGTAATAGATTTCTCCCCTGAAGAATCTTTAACACCACCTGTAGAATTCCACCTTGACATCTCAACAAGTTTTTCTTTTTTTCCTAAAATCTAGCCAGTGTATCCCTATCCAGCCAGCGAGTGAGCCAGCTAGCTCTAATCTGAGCCTTTAGGGCAACAGCAGAAAGCCTGTGAGCTCATTCCCATAATATTCTTTCAGTTCTTGAGAATACGAGCTAGGTCTCCAGCCAGCCTTTTCTCCGCAAGCTGAATATGTCTCAGTTTTTTCTTTAACTTTCACAAAAGGTCTCTCGCCCACTGCTCTGTTAAACGTTACATCATTCCTATGTGTCCTTTCATCATGCATCCAGCAAATGCAAATATGCTCAAGTTAAAATCAAGAAAGTTCTATGTCTGCAATCTCAGCACTCTAGGAGACTGAAGCAGGAAGATCACAAATTTGAGCACAACATGGGCAATATGGTGAGATCTTGTCTCAAAATAATAAAGGTGTGTGTGTGTGTGTGTGTGTGTGTGTGTTCATGCACAGACATGCATGCATGTTGGGATACAACTCCGTGTGAAGGCCCTTGGTTCAGTTCCCAGTAACACACACACACACACACACACACACACACAAAAAAAAAAAAAAAAAGAAAGCTACAAAGTATAAAAATTTTATGGTAAACCTATTTATTTGCCAAAATTTCAGAGTATATAGCATATCGCAAGATGCTACCAGGGGAGACGCCTCATTATAGCCTCAAAAGAGAACCTCTTATTGTTCTTTCACAAGAATAATGCTATGTGTTGCATACTGGCAACCCTGTGGCCACTGCCACCCATCCGCCAGTCTATCTTCTTGCCACCTCTGCTCACCCCAGGTGTGCATTTGGTACTTCTCTTATTGTGTTATTTTGTTCTTGAATCACCAAGGACCCCATTCACTGCTGGTTGAGCAACCTCGCCCTGACTTTCCTACTCGCTTGAATGATGCACACGAACACCACCTCTCTCCTTGCAGCTGCAGCTATGCATGGCTATTCACCAGCAACCAGGCTCTGGCAGCTCTAACAGCTTTAGGCAGCAAGAAATTTCTCGATCTTTGTACGTCTTACAGAAACTGACCTGGCTGGTTGGCTTCTAGTAGCTACACCAGTAATTCTCCATGTTTCTCGAGGAGTTTCCAAAATCACTGGTCACCTTTTGTCTGTCTGTCTCTTGATTCCATCCAGGCTGGTCCAGGCCAGGATGCAATGACTGTCTCACATAGAAGCCTACATCGTCAGTCTGTCTGCCCTTCTAGAGACCACATGTGTTATTTGAATTGTGTTCTGGAGATCTTGCCTGAATATGCTGACAAGGTTTTGAATGGACACCCACACAAAAATGAAGCATCTCTCTCCAAGTCCTGCTTCACTTTCATTACCTGTTGTTGGCTGATTTTATCTTTAAAAGCAGTCACTTTTTAATATCTTTCCCTAATCCCTCTTTCAAATTGAATGAGCTGGACTCAAAAGATAGGAAGTAGGAATAAGGGATTTCACTTTATTGCTGATAAAATACTACGCTTTGAAAGAGTTGTTATAGTGCAGAAAATTAATTGGAAAACAAAATTAAATTTAGCAATAGAGCATGTTGCTTTCCCAAATATGGACTATGCTCTTTCTCAAGGACTGATGGATGTTCATTCTTTCCCCAAGTCTCAAGGCAAAATTCTATTTGACCTTGACAGATGGATACACCAGAAATGTCACTTACATTAAAAAGGGCTTAGAAAGCCTCAAGGACTCTGAGCTCATGGCTGGGACAGCCTGAGGCCCCTTCTTTCCCCTTGGGAGAAAAACCACTCACACACTGGGCAAGCACCCCCACAGTGCCAGGCCAACAGCACTCAACCATTATCCTGTTATTTTTTTTTAAAGAACACAAACGAAAAGCCAAGCTTAAAGATACTTGAAAGCTGTGTTATTTTCCCCTCATTTTTTAGTTAAGAGAATTGTAAGGCTGGGGAAATAGCTCAGCAGCTTAAATGCCTGCCTGGCAAGTGCAAGGTCCTGGAGTTCAATCCCCAGTAGCCCCCTTCCCCTAAGAAAGCAAGTTGTAGCTAGCATCATTCAGTATCAACCAATCTGTAAAATTTCATCTGAAACCACACAGTCTGTCGTTTTCAAAACAAAACTATGCTAATAAGAGAGTGATTTGTGAGAACAAATGCAATAAGCATGACCAGTTGGTGTTGGCAGTGAGGATGCACACCTGGTGGACCAGTGAAGATTTACACCTGCTGCAGGGCTTCGCTCCATTTTTCTGTTCTTAAATCTGCTGCTTACAGGCCTTAGTCTATGGCTAAACCATAACCCAACAAGAAAATTTCCCTCTATCCACAGCAGCCACTCATATGCTGTTCACTAATACTTATTCATATAGAAATTATCCTCAAAAAGTGTGAGCACAACAAAAATCCCAACTAATGCCCTGGGGCCACTGTTGAAAACCAACCATCATGGCTGGATTCTACCCATAGAACGTGATGGGACTGGACTGGCATGGGCTCCAGCAACGCTCTCATCACAGCGGTGTACTCTAGGGACACCACCGACAGCTTCTCACGAAAACGTGCTCCAAATAGGACAAGACATTCTCATTCTCTAAATAAATACAACACACACACACACACACACACACAAACCCAAAACACCTAAAGTCAAGAAATTACTCCTGTAAGGGGTTGGGGAGATGGCTCAGTGGAATAAGAGCTTCCCTGGCAAATGCAAAGGTCTGAGTTCAATCCCTTGCTCTGCCAAAATAAATAAATAAATAAATAAATAACTCCTATGGTTAACAGCAGAAAGATGAAAATGCCCCAACAATATTCAGGTAAATATAAAGAACATCTCAAACGAAAAACAAGAAATCACATTAAAAAGTAGAAACAAGTAGTGTATAAAATGTCTTCCTTTAGGGCAATTTTTTTCTTTCTTGTATTCTAGACAGACTCCATCACCTTCATGTGAAACACCTTGTTCATGCTTGACAACGCCTCTATGCTAGGAACGGAAGGTAGTACTGTAAGACTTATTAATTGCTGATTTGTTTTCTAGCAATGACTGTACAGCTACTTACTCATGTCTGTTGGTACAGTGACTGACTCTTGGTACTAATTGAAATGTCCACTGACCCTCTGTTCCCAAATCTTGTACCAGTATTAACAGAAAGGGCCGCCCTTTGGCCTCTGCTGCCCCCAGGGTGCGGATATGTGATACAAAGCATGGATCTGTTTGAGCAAAGGTCATGCCATTAGTGATGGCTTGGCGTGGGGTTTTTCTTCTCTCTTTTTCTTTAACGAGAAGGCTGAACATCTGAAAGGACAGTAACGCTAGGTGATCTTTGTGTTACAGCTCCACTATCAGCAGCCGAAACGGAGTTCTGACATGTAGCTTAAATATTTTATGAAAGATGCCTCCTCCAACAGAAATGTTAATAATTCAAAGAATAATAAACTTGACACTAGGTTTCAGAAATATTTGGTAATATTTCTGTATTTGATATGAAAGCTTAGTAATAATTCCCTTGCTGCATACTTGGATATAAAATGGTGGTTTCTTTCTCTGCAAAATTATATTAACATAAAACGTGTCAGAGTACACACTAATTTTCAAACAATTTTTGACTTAAAAAATTTTTTTTTCTTTAATCCAGAGAACCTGAGAGCACATTTATGGCAATGCCAGCGCATCCTGGCAAAGGTTGGACTTGATGTTAAATGCACAAGCCCACACATTGCTGGGTGGTTCCAGTCAGTCACACACTCTCTAAGACACTGGGGGAAATCTCAGGGACAGGAATGCCACTTGGTGAGTAGGCACAAGGCTGAGGAGCTTCGCCATGATTCCTCCTGACAAGCTCCCCCTGCATGGGGTTCACTGGCTCTGAGGTAGTTACTCAAAAGAGCATCTATAATCACCAGCTGTGTCCTGATGTTTTGCCAATCTGTGCTTATAAAACATGACGTTTGGTAACATATTTCAAACACAGTTTGCTTTTGTCTTTTCAACACCAAAATTTCCACTTCTGTATCTTCTTCCATCCAAGAATTTCTGAATAGTTTGAGGGCATTAATTATGCCATGCAAAAACCCTTTCACGGTGATTATTGAAGTTACTGTTATCCTAATTATCTGTAACACCAACAAATCCACTTCCTATATTGGATTGCACCATGGAAATGGACTTAATGGAACATGCTTGAACACTTCCTAGAAATGTGTGGAGCATCCCTGCTGCATAAAGAACGCTTCAGTGTGGACTATAGTCTTTTCTGTTCTGTTTTCTGCTTGTATTAAATTCTGGTGCCGACATTCTTCCTTCCAAAATGCCTCTTCCATACTCATACAGACTTTTCCTTTCAGTAGGAATTCAGTTTGGTGACCATATTTCTTGATCAATTCAAAGCTGGACTAGGTGTGTGACAGGGAGTACAGCGGCCAGGAAACCCACCTTCTAGGTGCTAAGCACTGCAGGAAATGTGAAGAGGACTCTGCCTATGCTTTCTCCCAAGAAGCTTACAAATGTAGAGGAAGAACAAAGGTGGTGCATAGCAGACAAACAAGTTCAGTTTCCAGTGGTGGTGACAAAAGGAAACAGAGCATAGCCTGGGGGAGCAGGGAGTGACAGGAAACTGGGTATTCTGATGAAATTTCTGGAAACTCTGAGAAGATACTACATAATCCAAGGTGTGAAGATGCTACATAATCCAAGGTGTGGAGAGGAGAAAACTTTGAGGTGACTAGCTGTTTCTCCTCTCTTTTGGGGACCAAATGGAGAAAAATGAGCACTAGGGAATTTAGATGAAAGAAAACGATTGTGCTTGACCGCAAGATTAATTAAACAACTAATGAGACAGGTTAGAGAAGGAAACTCTGAGAATGTCATTTGTGGCAGTCCTTAATCATGGGATATATTTTCAACACCTTGGAGAAGAGAGTGAGGGACAGAGCATGCCCATCCCCACAGAAAGCACCTAGGGTCAAGTGCTCATAACTGGACAAAGCCTCTGTGGAGCCATCTGCCTGGGGCTTGCTTCTAGTGCCGATGGTCACAGAGAACTGCTTTGTTCTTTCCATGGCCTTTCCTGGCCCACGGTATGCGTCTGGGAAGCGGCCAGCAAGTATCCCAGCCTGTGATCAGAGAAGCAAGGTTCAACTACATGACACAACCCATTTGCAAAATCCTTACCACACTGACCCACAAGCTCAAGTTGGCATCCTGAGATGTTTAGCTTTTCAGAGCTGGTTTAGGATGCTTTTTAATTCATGGTCTTATTCATTCAACAACTTCACTGAGTGGTTAACCTGAGTTCAGTGGTAAAGGACTGAATTACGCCAGGGTTACTTGCCTGGGCAGACAGGTGCTTAGAGAGTTAAATATATGCCAGGCTGCTGAATTTTAGGGCAATGGTGAGCCTGGGGTATGTGGGAAGCACAGATGGTGGACACTGACCCTGGACAGAGGGACAGAGGGAGCACTCCTGGCCAGACAGTGGATTGATCCTGGAAGAAAAGAGGCAGCTGGTGATGAAGGAGAAAGCTTTCCTTCCACATAAAGGGCATGGCTTGATTAAAAGCATTCATGTCACAACAGCAACAACAACAAAAGGATCAAGAGAAAGCCCACAGCAAGGGGAAAGCTGGCAGCCTCACAATCTAGACTGCAGTCGTATTTGCCATCTAGTGCCAAGGTTGCTTTTTAAAATATTTAAGTAAGACCTTCAGCCTTGATTAGTGCATCTGTCATATGAATATGCATTTGTTGGCTCCCTGCAATAATGTGTTAGACATGGAATTCAAATGCCCTTTCATTCACCAACGGCTACTAAGCACTGCAATCAAGCCAGGGCATCTTATTTAAACAAACTCTCTAAAGTTAGGGATAGGTGTTTAAATAGAAAACAGAATTAATTTGATCATTGTTTTCTTCTACCATAAACACTCACTCATTACCCATGACATATATTCTAGGAGTACACATACATCCATACACACTGTCCATCAGTCAAAAAGTCATCACACTGAATGTATAATTTGACAAGCAAGAACCCAAGCTTTGCCAAAAAGCAAAAAGAAGTTTAATGAATTTTTAAAATTCTCCAGTCATACATTGGTTCTAACTAAAATACTCAAAGGAAAGACAATCAAGGGATTTTTCTTTTCTTGGTTTATCATTATGCAGGCTTTCCCAATATTGTGTGGAGCAGTTCAGCCTCTGAACCTTTGTCAACATGGTGAAGCAGCCAGCTAATACTAAATTTGAACAAAGTCCCCTGCCAGGCCTAAAATAAAAAAATTCAGAATGATGTGAGTACTTGTAGAAGAAAGGGAAAGAAATGGCGAGGCCCACATGATCCTGTTTCGATGCCACAGGTGAGGGTAAGACTGCCTCACCTCTTCCAAAGATGGGTGAAAGAGAAAATGCTCTCTCTCACATGTAGAGTCCACACAGGCCTGAACCCAGAGTCGTGTCCTGAGCCCCAGCCACAACTTCACTGGGTCTTCCTAATGCTGTGCCGCTGTCCTTATGAAGATTTACTAAAAGACTGAGATTTCTTTGGACAGTCAATTGCTGTTGTAGGGTAACCTTCTATATGGTTAAGTGTAAATGAATCAGAAACATATGGCTTAAATTTGCCGCAAAATTGAATTCATATGGGCTTTGATATAAAGGGAAAATAGTGTCTTCCAAAACATGGCCTGAGTTTTGAAAAACTCCAAATCCTGGGAAAGTGGCTTAGGTATTCACTTAATATTTTACCATGGCCAAAATCACTCATCCACATCATGATAAAACATCATCCTATGAAATAATGTGTCACGCTCAGAGAAACCGCATATGTAGCTATTAAACGCCCACCTTCTCAATTTTTCCAAAACCTTCAACAAAATCGGAAGAGAACAGAACACTAAATGCACAGCCATCATAACTGAGATAAGGGGTTCCTAACTTGGCATGTGCATGTGTGTTTCTTAGGGACATCATGAAAATGCAGGTTCTGATTCCACATGGTTGGGTGGAGACTGACAGCCTACAACAAGCCCCCAAACAGTGCTGAGTCTGTGGGTCTGTGGACCACTTGTGAATGGGAAAGACTTAGTAACCCATGCTGCCTGTGACAACTTGCTGCACAGGTCAGCTTATGCTGTTATACAGTGTGTGATCCCCCGCCCCCACCCCCTGAAATCCAAGCAAAATTACATAAATGGAAATTTAAATTTCCTGGTAAAAGGGTATACATAATTGCTGGGCAATTTACATAACAATATGAACTGATTAGAAATAATGAGTAATGTACTCATTATTACATATGAACAATGAGAAAACAAATAAGAAACAGTAAATATTCATCACTACCAGCTCTTCTACTACTTTATATTTTACTCCAACTGGGAATCTTTTCATATCTTCCAAATCACTCCAGATATAAGAGTTACTGCCTGTTTGGAATGCAAGCACTTCTTTGTTTACCACATGACTAATTAGTAGGGAATCATCTAGCCCTACTGCATGCATTAATTTGCATATAGGGATACTTTCCTTTCACAACTAGATACTAATCTCTGTGAGGGTGTACACAGTTTTTCCCTTTCCCAAATAGCCTCTGCAGTTGCTCAACCTGCTATGAAATCAACTGCTCGCCCTGTGTAATCACAGAGGAGACTGCAAACCTCAGCTACCAATTTTTCAAAGCTATACAAATAGCTGAGCCCATCTCCACAGGGGTAGGAGTCATGTTGGTCAGATGGCAATAAATCCAGTTCGGGTGTCAACTCGGGATGAGAGCTGAAGGCAGGTGATGGACTTGAAGCCGGGGAAGGAAACATCCAATGTTCTGAGAGAATATTGAATACTTACCTATAAGGCTCGACAAAAAGATTATAACTCCTTTCCTCCCCCAGCCCATTTTTCATAAATACAAATTTATTGGAATTTTGTTAAAATGGGGCAGGCTATTATTTTCCTCTTGGGTAAACACCAGTAGAGCCACCTACTTTTGTGCGCATCACACGCATATACCATAATGAGAAAACAAGTGAAAGAAAAAAAAAGAGCAACTGTTGATCAAATTCTCCAATTTTAAAGCATCATCATCTCTCTAACACAAACACTGACATCTGGATGCCCAAGGGCAGGTGATGTACCTGATGCAGAGCTCTAATGACCAGTCTGCCCGCCCAGCACTGTGGTACTGCCTTCCCAACCTCTCTAGGGATGGCTCCCTTAGCGACAGGTTCTTATGGCCTGGGGACTTCAGCTATAGAAAAACTTGAGAGCTAGGATTCTTGGGGCCACACGACCATTTGAACCTTCTTTCTTTGCCTGAAGGAAGAAAACCCTTTGTGTTTGTCTTGCCCAGGTACTCTGATGAGGATTCCGAGGGCAGTGCCAGGTGGCCCCTTCAGGTGGCAGATATTAGGCTGAGCACAAGCTGACCTTGAAGAGCCAATCAACATACATATTCCTAGTAGAGAAGTGAGAATGATGTTTTGATGTGGAGGGTATGGGAAATAACCTTGATTGGCTGGTATAAAAGGGACAATTTCAGATAAAAATTTCAGTTCTGGATAAACTGAGGAAATCATAAAAACAAAGAGCTTGGATACTGTCCGCAGTTGGATAGTTATCACACTATGGTTCTCAGAACCCTGATGCCAGAGGGCTGATATTAAGAAAAACTACATATAATCATTTGAACCTTAAGATAAATTCACCCTAGTCAAATAGTCTTGATCAGTTTTATATATTATTCAATTTTACTTGATCGTAGCCAAAAGGCTGAGAAGCAACACATACTAAGTTTCTATACATAATTCTGTTGAAGAAAAAACTGACAATGAAAATGTCATTTTGAGCATCACAAGAATGACAGCATTAAATATTTTATTTATAATAACAATTCATTTCAAAATTAATTTAAGATTCATTGTATTCTGAAAACACTACAACTGCCTAATGTGACACTTGGAGTTCCCGGTATCTATAATAGGGAAGTTATTACTAGCTTCATCATTATTAATTATATCAATCTGGCTGCATCTCGTTATATGATGAGAATTAAATTGGAACATGTACTATTATGGGATTTCAGAGCACACAATACAAAAGAAGTACTGCACCCCCAGTTGTGCACCCTTGTACACAGGCCACCCATGGTCATGTTGTGGAGGCAAGGAGGGCCGGAGAATGTGGGCTTCCATCCTTGATGACTCAAAAGAAAAACATTAATTTCAGTTTTGCAGCTCATTCACAAAGCTGCCTCGACAACTCGGGAAAGCCCTGTTTATACTCCTGGCATGTGTGCGTGCAAGCACAAGTGCTTGTGCACTTATCTGAAGCAAAAGAACCACGCCAGCAATAAAAGAAATTAAAAATAAACTTAAATATGCTTCCTTATGCCAATGCAGGGCCCCAGAGATTCGATCATAAACTTGCACATTGAGATTGCCTACATGAATTTTTCATTCAAAAAGTGTACTAAGCAATTTCATCACAGAAAATAAAATAGATTTTCACCTGGGGGAAAATATTCCTAGGGCAGGCAATGGGATACTGTTTTGGACATTTAAGGATCACAGACTTTTTATAATATATGAATGCTCTGATCTTTGAGAAGCCTAATAAAATCACTACTCTCCCTTGTACGGTATTAGAAGGAAATATAGAGAACAGTGAAAGAGATACAGAAAAAGGAATGTAATCAAATTTATGAGATGCTTGAGAAATGCAAAGTAAAAAATATTAACAATTTAAGCGTTAAATCCCCACTTGTCAATATGTCCAAATCTCCTAGTAATGCTAAACAGAACAAGTGTTTTAGTTCCCATGCTATGTCATCATACCTGATGCTTCTTTTCCTCTTACTGTAAGAAGACAACTTTTGAATGGTGACTAAGGTTATTAACTTTACTTCACACACTGGTTTATAATCATCCACAAATACAATTACGAGGTGTAACATCTTTCTCTAAAACCTTGTTCCATAATTTTGGACTAAAACTATTCATTCTAATTTGACAAGATTTTAAAATAAGGTGCTATTATTTTTTAAAAATGAAGCTATTATCATGCCACCAAAATTACTACGTCTTAGAGGCTTATGGGTTGCTGTGACTGTCATTTCTCTTCCTTGATTTATTAGAGAAAAAAAAAGAGTTGAATCAATTTAATTCTAATTTTAAAAATCTGTCCTGCAATCAAATGACAGCCATGAATTTAAAAGCCAAGAAGAGGCAAACCTAGGGACTTGAAGTATCACAGACATGGACTGTTATCAAGAACCACTGAATTGAGCATACATACAACGGGAGGAGTGCAGAGAGCTTGTTAACAGAAAACCCACTTGTTTACTGAGAGACAGCCTCAATTAGCTGATGGTGGAGGTGGGTAATTTGTTTATTGTTTCCACTTTGAGGAAAGGTTTTCTTACGCATTTCCAACCAAAATAATGGCCCCAGTGGTGTCGCTTGTGTCTCTAGGGCAGCTCCTGCCAGCTGTGCCATCCACCAGCCGCACCCCCTCCCAGGTCTCCCACTTGCCAGTCACCTTCACCACCTCCACCCCACACCCCACAGAGGCTCCAAATGGGCTGACTGAGGGGTAGGGACGCAGGGGTGCTATAGGCTGGTGCAATCAGATCAGAAAATGACTGCAATTAGCCACAGAAAGGGAAAGAGCAGGCTTGCCAGGCTGAGGATTGCACAAGGGTCTGCCAAGCCTAAAGCCGCAGAAAACAAAGCCAGTGAACTGGGTGACCTTGGTCACGGGACTGTCCTGGGAAGGGCTGTGCAATTTCACACAAGCAAGGTTGCTTTGCTCTTTCAAACACTTACTTAGGAAGAGCACAGTGTGTGGGCATGTGTGCATTTGTGTGTGTGTGTGTGTGTGTGTGTGTGTTTCAGTATAGACTGGATGATTTACTCTGATGCTGGGGGAACCGACACCACTACTGTGCTTTTATAATAAATACTAAAACTAAAGGACTAGAAATGAGGTATAACTCAGAGATAGAGCTCCTGTGTGCAAGCCCCTGAGTTTTATCACATCTCACTCACACACACACACACACACACACACACACACACACACTATAACAGTGGTACCTTGGTCCACGAACATTTTTGTTTGCAAAGTAACTGGTTTGGCACAATTTTCTTTTTGTTTGCAAACTCCCCATCGGGTGACAAACACTACTGGGGCCGTCTTTCCCACACAAATGCAAATGTAGCCATCTTTTCCAAAACTTTAAGACAAATGAAGTTTGTGAACCAAGGTACCACTGTATACACAAGTATGCTAAAACAAGAGAGTAGCAACAGGATATATACTCTATGTATTTTTTTTTTCTTTTTGATATACTGGGATTGAGCCCAGGTCTTCACATTGAACTATATCCTCAGATATATATTTATTTATTTATTTATTTATTTATTTATTTATTTATTTTAAATTTTGACAAAGAGCCTTGTTAAGCCACTAAACTACCCAGGCTGGGCTTGAGCTTGTGGTCCTTCTGCCTCAGCATCCCAAAGTGCTATGACTACATGCCTGTACCACCACACCCAGTGATAATATTTAACATACATAACAAGTATTTCAAATTGCACTACAGCCCAGCAAATGCTGAGGTAGCAGAAAATGACAAATTCTGCGTGCCACCAGGCCCCACCTCTCCTCAGTTTCCCACAAGGATCTGGGGCCATTATTCTTTGCATTTGGTATATTCTTGAACTAAACCTCTTTCAGAGCTGGGGCTTTCATTCAGGACCTAATGGAATGAAAGATTAGAGATGTGCCTCTCTGATCAATTTGACAAGTATGAAGAAACTCTAGGTCAGATTAACAGAGGGAAAGAGGAAGAGAGAAGGTACCATCCCTCATCTGTGCCTCTTTGGTGTGCTCACTGGGATACCTTCTTTCAAGCCTGACTTTTCCTTGATATTGTCCTTAAACCTTGACCCATTGGGCCATTAGAACACAAGATCCACACTGTCTCATTTCAGCAGAATGCAAGATCAAGGCTTTCCCTTGAAAGGACAGAAAGCGCTGCAAACCCTAGAACATCACAGTCACTTTAAAGACTGATGCCTACTCCCTCCCCTGAGTCTGCCCTTCCATTAAGATGGGTGACACTAGACATGTGGGGGTCCTTGCCTTCATGACCTGTCCATGCAGTCTGCTGCACACAGTCTTCCTCTGCCTGCAGCGGCTCCAGCTCTTAGCCAGTCTAATTTCTGCAAGTGTTTCTGACAAAGTTATTTACATAAAAACCTGAGAAATACTATCAGAGCAAAAGAACTAAAAGAGCATATGTAATGTGCATGTATGTGTGTGTGTGTGTGTGTGTGTGTGTGTATATATATATATATATATGGCATAAAATTGATAAAAGTATTTTCTACAGATGTTGCTATAAAAACATAGGTATGAAAATTTTATGTTTGACAAAAGTGACCAATACATTTTTGGCTGCAAATCTCTAAAATGCATGCATTTTTAGAGACAGAGATAAAAGATATGTGGTGAATAAGCGGAGTCTTCCCTAATAAAACGAACAGTGATACCAATAAATTATCTTCTAACAGGATTACCTACAGCACTGTTGGTTTCTGCGCATTCATAAATCTAAGCTCAGCAAGAAGAAATCCTCCAGCTTCAGCAGCGAAGAGGACGCACACAGGTTGAGGCATTCCGAGGCCACGTCACTCTGGCCAGTGACCCGCAACCTGCCTCACACAGCCCATAAGGATGTATGCCACCACTACTTTCTTAAATGACTTCCAATTTCAATGTGCAAAAAGACATCCTTGAGGGGTAGCATGCTTCCCAAATAGGACCCTCATCCCAAAAGAATTTTTCTGGAAAAAAAGAAAAGGGGAGATAAGGAAAAGGGGAGATAAGAATCAACTTCAGGGTGCTGTCACACATGTTCTGGGCCATAGGAACTGCTGCCCAACACTGAAAGGGCTGGGGCTGCCTCCGGCCCAATGCATCGTAGAGGCACCGAACCTTCAGGACCAGAGGTGGGATCGAAGGGCAGGAGCACTGGCCAGCTCCAAAAGAGAAAGCTTTGTGGTACAACAGTGGCGGGGCACTGGTGATAACTGAAGCAATAATCGTAACTTCCCATGATTTGCAGGGCGGTCAGCTGCTGGGTGCTTCTGTAACTTTTACAGGAATCTAGCACCTGATGGTGTTTACTGATGAAAGAACTGATAGTCTCAGGAGATAACCAAGCTTGGTTAGGATGCGATGGAAAAGGAGCAAGCAACTGGGAACCGATGCCACATCCTGAAGGTGGGCAGCAGCTGAGGCCTCTGCCAGCTCGCCCCACAACCAGGGGACATACTGACCCTGCCTGAGGAAGGCAAGTGAAAGCCCGTGTGGGGCCCCATGTCAGCATTTCTCCCTGCAATTCCAACCGAGGAAAAGTACTCAGGGAATTCAGCATCAGCAAACAGCTTCACGACACTCAGACACTGTGTCTTAAACTTTCCTACAGGTTGCAGAAGCCCAAAATGGGAGTGTTGAGAATAGCCTGGGGAACTGGCAGGACAGGCCTTCAGTGGACCCCCTGGGTCATGTGACCCCTGGCCCATCTCAAGATATGTGTTCCACATGCAGCCACTCCCTCCGCAGGGTGTGGGGTGCAGCACCCCTCGGCCCACTGGAAAGTCCTGTGGACCTCAGTACAAGGAAAGCAAGGAAGGCTCCACATAAATCAGCTCAAAATGTAAACACACCATGTACATAGTAATCAAAGTAATTACAGAAAAGGCCCAGAAAATGCTTTGTAATGGCCCAAGATAAACAAATATCTCTTCACCACAAAGCAGGTAAGACCTCATCTGTCCAGAGGCTGCTCTGCCACACCTCACCTAACTCACACCAAATATCACTTGCTTGGCTCAGCTGTACCGCTAAGAGATGAAATGATCTCAGGCCAGGCCAGCACACTGGCCTGGAGCACAGACCTGTGCTCACAAAGGAGAAGGTTAGCTCCGAGGCTCCGAGGTGAAAAGCAATCAGTACATGCACAAAGGGGCTGTAATTCCTATGTTTTGCTGCTGGTGACTGCACAATCAGGTGGCACACGTGGGACAATCACATGGGTGGGGGACAAGCCACCCGAAGGGACAGTCAGGCCCGTACCACTGTGTGTTTGAGCCAGCAAGAACATGTTAAAAAAATCCCAAAATATGTCCATGGAAGGACAGGGGAACACAAACAGGTCAGAGGCACACGCACTTTGGCCCGGCTGTGGGACACCCACTAGTTCAGGGCAGTGAGCACTCAACAGAAAAGAAGCTGAGAGGCCCTTTGCGGTGTCTGCAGGGGACAGCATTGGCCTCAAGTGGACTGAGATGCAACTTTGCTGGGGCAGAATAGTAAGGGCAGCTCTCTGAAGAGAGAAGAGCTGAATCCTAAGTAACTCCCCTCCATATATGAAAAAACCCCCAGAGTAAACAGCAAGTGCAAAGGCCCTGGGGTGATGACCAATGTGCCTAACGAACCAAAGAAAAGTCCCAGCAGCTGAAGCCCTGGTAGCAAAGAGGAAAGCACCTAGCTCAGTGCTGGGCACATCACCTCAGTCACTCAAATGTTACTTTTCTCCATGTTTTGAGCTTTTCAGAACTGGAGGAAGGACTCGGCTAAGCAATGTGTAATTCTTGCATAGGTTCCTACGTCTTTTCAGTCACCAAATACCTAATAAAGGTACTTATTACTAGCTGTGTGACCTGAGGTGATGTTCCCTCTCTGAACCTCAGTATAAAATAATTGCTAGTATTTTGTACAGTGCTAATATCTGATGTGATATCAGAGAGAGAGAGAGAGAGAGAGAGACAGACAGACAGACAGACAGACAGACAGAGACATAGAGAAGATATAGGTAAATAACTGCCCACACATTAAAAACACTGCTAGCTGACTCCAGCAACTTTAGAAGTATTTTCTCAAGTAGGTTTTGTTTTAACAGGTCGTTAACTTCTCAAGGTATTCAAGTTAAAGTGCTAAAACCAATGACAATGCCAGCCCAATTATAAACACGGATCAGCCAGCTCTGAAATCTTAGCTCAGTGGGAAGCTATGATCCAATTAGCAAAAGTTTGTATATTGCTGTTCAAAAATACTTATCTGTATAATGTCCATTTTGCAAGTCAAAAAAAACCCACATATGCCACAACTCAGAGGGACGTTCGTATGGAGCTTTCATCTCAGCTTTCCCCACTAAGCCCTGTCAAATGCTGTAAAAGTTGAGCAACAAAAGCTGCTTTAAAAGGCAAACACAACCAAGAGTCACGTCATTGTAATTTGTAATTGTTTCTCAAGATGTGTTTAGCAAACACAAATTTCCCTGCTGTTTACAGATTTTCTTTATCTCATCAGAAGTAAGTTAGCCGGAGCAGTCCACTGCTACTGCAGCAGGAGGGGACTGGTTATCTCTGTGGGACCTGATAACATCTAGCGAGGTGGGACTGCTCCGAAATTCCCTAATTCAGGAAGTTCCGACAGGAAGCATTGTGTTTGACCTTTGTGTGGACTGCTGGGTGCTTTCAGAAGTGCTACCAGTCACAGGCTCCCAATGAAGGCACAGCTCCAAATTTCAGCATCAAGATTCTTGCAAAGGTGGCGTAAGGAGAGAAGCGCAGAGCTACAGACTGGGAAACAAGACTTGCCCTCTGAGGAGATGGCCCCAATTTGTTGCATTAGGGTCAACTAAATGTGTCAGATAAGAATTTTGTGGATTTACTGCAGCTGACACTGCTGCTCTAAGTCCAAGCGGCTGACACAGAGCCACATGTTTTCAATCTGCAAAGCCGAGTACCACTGCATGGCAAAACCAGCTGGCAGTGGACTGAAAGCAAGCGCGTGCTGCTGGGAGGTGGCCCAGCCCTGCTGGTTTGGTCTGTCACCCAGGCGGGAGCACCCCTCCCACTCCAGTCTGTACCCACATTCCTGCCCTGATGCCAGCTCAAGTGGAAACTTAGCAGCAGTCATGCCCCCTCATGCTTTTCTAAAATCCAAAATCACTGGAGAGCTACTATTTCCAAACACGTCTCTCTATATATTACTTAACCTGAAAGTAACAACAACAACCAAAAATGCTACAAAGAAGAAGAAATTAACTACATATTTCATCTGACTTTGTAGCAGAGACATAAACTGTGTCCAAGTGTGTAACACATCACAAGTATTCACAGACCACTAATTTCTGTAACTTGGGGAGCACTAGACTGAAGTTTGAAGCTGGCTTTTGTACTAACTTATGAGGGGTTGCTGTGAAAATAAAATTTTTGTAATACATAATGCAATGGAGATGTATATAAGGAAACATGTATTGTATCCAACCTTTCAGTGCCTCCACAGTGACCGTGTGTTCCTGTGTGATGCTGGCCAGAAGGTTACACACAACTCTTACCCACTGGTAAAAGCTCACCCTCCTCAGCAGCATTAACAAGTAACACACTGTTGGTCTACTTTGCAACTACAGTTGTTTTTTGTTTTTTGGGGTTTTTTTTTTTGGCAGAACTGGGGGTTGAACTCAGGCCCTTGCCAGGCAAGCGCTTACTCTACTGAGCCATCTCCTGGCTCCCTACATTTGTTGAGAAAAAAAAAAAAAAAAAAGAAGATCCAGCTATCCTCCTCCTTGGTGTATTCATGAAAGAGTTAAAAACATCATACCTCAGTGATGTATATGCCTACCCACATTTATAGCAGCACAGTTCATAATAGCTAAAATGCCCCTCGACAGATGAGTGGATAAATAAAAAGTGGTACTTATACACAGTGCAGCACTACTCTGCCACACAGAAGGGTAAACTTGAGCCGTCTGCAGGACAATGGGTGCCCCTTGAAACTATACTGCTAAGTAAAGTGACTCAGACACACAGGTGTCAGGGGTTTCCCTTATGTGACAGGCACCTGATACCTTAGGTGTGGGACAGCTCCAAGCTCAAACTTTTCACTATGAGAACAGCAAAGTTCAAAAGAAAAAAAATCTGCTGTGTGTTCCTCACTTTGCTCGATAGTCAAACTGAAAATCCAGCTGAGAAAACCTGCAAGAGCCGAGAGTCAGCCACACGCTGCACCTCGCCACAGCCACGAGGGACGGGCGCTTCTGTCCAAGCACCCAGAAGCATACAGCGCTTGAGTTCGTGCACGCAGACATTTGTCATTGTGCGTTTTGTCTTTTGCACTTTGTGTTACGTATGGTAACCACGGCTCTAACAACAGTTAGTGACGCCAGTAAAGCTAAGAGGAAAATTGAGAGCCATGATAAAGTTAAAGAAAGAAATCATTCTGAAATTTGTTAAGATCTGGGAAAAAGAAACATAATTTTGGGGTCTTACTATCTATTATTTAGTTTTTAAATCTATTATTTAGTTTTTTTATTTTTTATGGGGAAAACATATTCAGCTCTCAAACAGTATTCTTTTTTATGTATTTTAGTGAAAGGCCTACAGGGTGTTCAGGGTCTCACTACTAGATCGGACTCGTAGTGATTCGGCTGTTTACAGCCTCCCAAGAGCCGGGATTACAGGTACGCATCACCATGCCCAGTCTCAGTTGCCATCTCAGCACACCCCAGGGGCGGGGCCAGCATGGCAGGTCTGGGGATCCAACCACCGGCCCCTGTGCCTGCTTGCAGGCCCTTTAATCTGCTGAGCTATTTGGCCCACCATATATATATATATATATATATATATATATATATATATTTATATTTTTTTTATTAACAGGTAGTACTAGGGATTGAACTCAGGCCCTTGTGCTTGCCAGGCAAGTGCTTATTCTACTGAGCTATTTCCCCAGCCCCAAACAGGAATTTTGAACAAATTGAGTTTGACAACCAAAGTACCACTGAATATAAATAAAGTGCAAAATAAAAGACAAGGTGAAAAAAAAAAGGAGAAAAAAGTTGCTGTAATCTAGCATGGCCAGTTTTTCCACCAGTATACCTTGATTTAGTGTAGCTGCTTTATGCATTTTATGTGTTTTTTGGCCTGTTAGTCTCACTGTTAATCTATACATATATATGGTAATTAGCTTCATGTTTGGAGGAGGAGGGGGAAAAAGAATTGACATGTGGTATGTATATATACCAGTTACCCATGGTGGCTCTAATTAGTATGCACTGCAAATATGCACGTGTGTGTGTGTGTGTGTGTGTGTGTGTGTGTATTTAATGTATTTGGTCACTGCGGGGTCTCACTACACAGCTCAGACTCATAGTGAGCCTTCTGTTTTCAGCCTCCCCAACACTGGGATTATAGACATATATCACTACACCTGGACTCTGGCCAGCTCAGTCTGCCCTGGGGAAGGGGCTAGCATGGCCTGTGGTGCCAGGGATCGAACTGCAGTCCTTGTACTTGCCTAAGCAGTCACTTTAGCTCACTGAGCTATCTCACTGGCCTTCTAAAATATTATTTTTTTTAAAAAGTCTTGAAATGTTAATATTCTATTTACAGACTAGAATTAGTAACAGGTAATATCTAGCTATGTGCAAATGAGTTCTTACACAAGATCTACGTGTAGTATCTTCCTAGAGAGAAACACAAATACATATTATATCAATAGCGCAAAAATAATTGAATAATTGTAACTTCTACATCACACAAGTGGATGGGGAAAATGAAGTACTCATATGGTGCAGAGAAGAAAGGAGGTAGCCCTGAACCTCTAGACTGCAGGAAGGAGACTGCTTTTCAAGTCTTCCATGACAGCTCACTGCCTAACAGGGAGCAAGAGAGCAAAAATCTATTTGTCAAGTAAAGTAGTAATCGAGTGAAATAAAAACAAAACAATCCAGCCAGTGAGTGAATCTCAAGTTAACTACTAAAACAGCAAAGAAAATGCTGGTTTCCAGCACAGTCCAACTGCTATATGTCCTCAAGTCTTGAGGACAGACACATCGAGTCCAAATTTTACTCTGGTGCAAGCAAAGCTTCAAAAAAGGCAGGGGTGAAAAGGCACTTAGCATGCTTTATGCGAACCTGTAGGAGAGAAGCCACACTGCTCACTGATAGGCCTTCATCCGGTGTCACCATACCCAGGTTTATTTCCCACACAGGCTGATCAACATTCTGCTTTGGATGCTCTTTCTCATAAAAATTCCACTCCAGCTCCCTAGCTCCCAAGGCTGCAGTGTTCCCTAACTTGCATATCCACCCTGGCAGGAGTCACTGCCCTCCTTCGCGATTAGTTACCAACAGCACCCTCAGCTTACAGGAGGTTCAGAGAATTAATTAATGTTTGCAGAGTGCTTATAGATCCACAAGCCAAGGGGTATTATATAAATGCAAATTATTAGCATTATTCTGTTTTGCAGTGGGGCAGACTGCCCAGAGCACTTATTCTTGCCTTACAAGAAAACCAAAGTCTATATAACTAGGTCTTCCTCCACTGGAGGGACAGCCAACTGACAACCCCAGGCCACCGATGTCCACACATTGGCCTGTGTGCTGGGTCTTTTTATTTTTTTTTCCTTTCCCCTTAAGGACCTATTTTTGTTCTTGGTTATTATACTCAAAAGTCTGCAAAAGAGATCATGAACCAACCACTGAAAACAATCCCCTGTCCAGAAAGAAGTTTTGCATCTCATTTCTGGTCTTTTGGAGGGGACAGGACAGAGGTCTTGACTTTTCAGAGTTCACTGTATGTCTTTTTGGGACTCAGAGGCTGGAGCCAAATTCGCCTTTGAGTGATTACACTCCGCTCACCTCCAGGCCACCCGCTGCTCAACCGCACTGAGTATTTACGGCCACTTCCTGCCCTTCAAGGTTCTGCGGTCTTCTTTTCTGTTTAAACAAATGCAGGGTTTCACCTGCCAGAGCCTCATCCTGGGATGAAGGAGCTTGGACATCTGACACCCAGGCTATCACTTTTAGGATCCAGACCCAGGGTTTATTTTGTTATGCAGGCTGAATGAGCTATTAATACATCGTGTTTACACATGTCCTTTCTGCCTTTCTCTGTTGTTTTCCCTTTAAACCTGGGCAAAGGCAACTGGGAGGTTATGTAAGCATTGTCCTGGTTGCTGGTGTGCGAATACGTTGGGTGACTTTGGTTTCAGAACTCCATTTGTTATACACTAAAGAATATCACCTCTGTAGCATGTCAGCAGTACTAAAAAATGCTGAGAGCAAACTCACTTTTCATATTGATCTCCAAAAATGCTTGGCAGAGAAAGGTAAAAATTAGCTTTCATATACTGTATATTAAAAATAGGAGCACAAAGATGAAAAGAAATAATATAAAGTAATTCCTTCCTTTACTAGATATTTAGTGTATTCCTATATATAACACACACTTGGGACTTATCTTTGAGATAGTTTTACGTCTCGCTTGAGCTCCAAGACATTTAGTAACTGCCATGGTTTGTGCCTAGGAGTCCCACAAAGCCTCATGCAGTCACGGATGATATTCCAGAGGTTTTGATTGATTCACGGCCCAATGCTGGGGTTGTGGCTGTGAGTGCCGCACCCACCCTGGGGCCAGGAGCCCACATACACTATAAGGGAGTGCAAGAGGCTGGCTCTCTGCTGCTCATTCCTTTTGCGCTTGCTGTTTTGCTGTCTTCTGCCTCCATGAGCTGCTGCCCTCTGCCATGTGCCGCCCTACCTTGGAGCCAGCCGAGTGTGGACTGATACCTCCACAAACTACGAGCTAAATAAACCTTTCCTTCCTTAATTTTGGGTCTCAGGTATCTTGTCCCAGCAATGAAAGAAAAGTAACTGAGACAGTAACTTTGATAGGAAGAAGGCAACAACCAAAACTTGTTCTAAGGGTTTCATTTCTCAACTGTAACCATTATGGACAATACCGGTAAGTGCCAGTGCAGGCAGCCAGGGAAAAAGGAATCATGAAACTGAAAAAATGAAATAACATCTCCTGTATCATATCACACATATACATAGTATACATTACATTTTTACACTTTTAAAAATGCTTTAAACTTTGCCTCATTTAATTCTCACAACCACCCCTTGGAACATGTGCTACGCTTATTTTATAACCAGGCAAGCCCAGCTTCCAAGGAGCTGAGTGACACTTTCAAGATCATCCAGCCAGGCTGAGTGTGGCGGTGCATACCTGTGACCTGGCACTTGGGAGGCTGAGGCAGAAGGATCACTGTGAACTCAAGGCCAGCATGAACTGACCACAAAGTGAGGACACCACCATCTGAACTGCACAGTGAAACCCTGCCTGAAAAAGACAAAAAGATGAAAGAGATTATGATCACCTAACTACCCAAGTGCAACACTAGGGCCCCTGTGGCAGCCAGGATGCAGGGGAGTTCTTTCTCCTGTCAACTCAAGTGATGAGCAGGTGCGGGGCAACAAAGAGACAGAAAAAACCCACCTGACTGTTGTTAGCTCCTGGACCACTTCACCTCCTCTACCCATAAGTAACACTCCTGAGGGGTGGACAGGCCCTGAGTTCATGTGCTGTTGTTCCCTTGCTCCCTCTGATGAGTCCAGCATGAGTAACTGTTCTAGAGGATAGACCACAGGTGAGGAGGAGGAGAAGAAGGAAGAGGAGGGGGAGGAAGAGGAAGAGGAAAAGGAGGAGGAAAAGTAGGAAGAGGAAGAAGAGGAGGAGGAAGAGGAGGATAAGGAAGAGGAGGAGAAGGAGAAAAAGGAGGAGGAGAAGGAAAAGGAGAACACAGGCAGCAGCCACCTCAGTGCCAGTTCTGGGGCCTTTCTGCCACTCCTACAGCATTTCGGGCTGCCAAGGCCTGGCCTTCAGCATTCTGTCCTCATACCTGCATCCTTTCTGGCTGAAGTCTTGCCTCTCCTTGTCAACCCTTCCTGGCAGGGTGGGATTTCCTATGTACATAAGCATAACTTCCTGTTTCCTTGGTCGTCCCTCTCATTCTAATTCCCAAATTTATCTCTGCAAAAGCCCAGGTCATGAGTTACCTCCCCCTCTCTCAATGTTCAACTGATAGCATGAATACATTCAGTGCTTAGGAGCATGACCTTCTGGAGATGTAACACTGAGCCAGCCAGTAACAACGAGCTGGAATTTCAGTGTGCTGCTCTGTGGAGTTTCGGGTCCAGGCTCTGGGTCTTCAGGCGGCGCAAAGGAGTAGTGAGCAGAGACAAATGAGCAAAGAGCCTTGACGGTTACTGTGCTTCAGTGTCAGTGAGGGAACAGCACCAGGCAAGAAGGCAACAGAGTGTATTAGTGCTAGTTGGAAGGGCTTCTAGAGGGACAATCCAGGACACTGCCACTTTAACATTTCCATCTGTTCCAATCACATGTACAGTCCCAGGCCAAGGCCCACACATTCCTGTGCCCTCCACAAGTACAACAAAAACAGATGCTTGGAAGCTGCACTTTGGAACGCAGGCAGGCTCCTTCCTCATGGAGATTATTTTCTTCTGCTTCTCTTCTCACAGGGGAAGAACAAAACCAAACCACAGCACTCAGCAAGATATTGCCTAAAAGGGCAAAACACTATGCCCGTTACTGGAAGGCCTCTGCACCAGAACGCCACGGCAACTTCGACAGCAGCAACTATTTGGAGAGCATTACGTTTACTCAGCCCCGAAATGCTGCACACCTCAGTCCCCTTCCCTGATTCTGTCTGTCCATGATTTAAGGGTAAATCAGCCTGTGCAACATTCACTGTGTTCATTAGCAAAGTGTTTTCCAGCTGAATGGAAAGCGGTAATGCATTCCTTCTTTTCCACAACAATGTTAATTATGTTCTCTAAAGGAAAGCCAGGACGCTTTGTTTCCAAGGCATTTAGCTAAATCACTTTAAACTAACTTAGTCAATCAAAGGTGCACAATACATTTTCTATGATGGCAATGAAACACGTCCTGTGGCCCTGGCCAAAACGGGACAGCAAGTTGCCAGGGTAAATATGGCTGAGAAAGGAACAGTAGATAATTAAAGTGCTCTAAACCACTCACCAATGGAATTTGGTAGCTCAATTGAAATGTCCAGAATAAATTATGTGTTAAAATTATCTTCTGAAGTAAGAGCTGAGAGCTTATTGATTAATAATTATTTGCACTAACAGACTCCACTAAGGCAATACCATCAATTACCTTAAAAATTGGCTCAGATCAATCACAATGGAATCAGCTGAGTTTGAAGATTCATTGTCTTTTATTTAGGGTTTCTAAAGAGAGCAACAAAGAGGAAAAGCTCCAGGATAGTCTTATGCAAGCCTTGTCAGTCTGCTTAGCATGATTTGCAATGACTTCAGAATATCGTATTGACCTAGACCTTTTAATGGGTAATGAGTCTCCCACGCTTCCACAGACTGGGAAGTCTCCATGGTGAACAAATGTTTTCCATATATGTTACAGATAATGCAGAATTAAGAAACACCCTGCTGATGATAAACACACAGGCTGGGAACTAATGACCTGAGAGACACAAATACACACAAGTTTCATGTGTGTAGCCAGGTGCATGTATGTACCCAAGATCCATTCTCTGACTATAGATAAGAACACTCAGAAAATACTCATGTAACTAAAAGTGATGGCAAATAAAAACACTATTCCAAAAGTGTTCAAGAATTTGGAAATCAATCTTATAAATTCATCTAGTAACAAAAAATTTTTGGAGCATGATGACTTCCAGTTCAAATTTCCAAACTCCCCAGGAGGCCCTCCATTCTCCTGCCTCTGTGGTCACTCCCAGGCGCAAAGCTCACCAGGCCACTCTTCCCCGCAAACCCTCCCTGGCACAAACTCTGCAACCTGGGGTGAGGAGGGCTTCTGCATCACTGTCCACCCCAAAGTGGGCTGGGGATGCCTGGGGAGCACTACAACCCATTCTGAGGATCTGGGAGGACTAGAATGCTTTGTAGCAGTCCTCAATATCATTTGTCTTCTTCAGATAAGTAACGGGGAGGGGTAGCAGTTGGCTATGTCATATCTCACACATAATACGTTCGCCTCCACCATGCATCTGGAGGAGAACCAAGCCAGGTGCAAACAGGTGTGCTCTGGATGGAGCAGTCACTATTAATTTTCATAGATCTTAACCCTGAGAAAACACCTTCGCATGTCTGTTTTGAGAAGGCAAGAACCTGTTTCTACCCTGATCCCAAGAGGCTAAACTAGCTACTCTGTCTCAGAATACTACTGTTCCTGGAGAAAACCAGATGGTAAAAGCCTGTTATTCAGATGCAGGCATTCAAAAGGCATTTTCTTGAACATGGACAGAATGACCCTGTCCTTTTGAGGAAAGCCATCAAGTTATTCTTTGCCAATGACAGCATTTTTGCTTTTGAGTACAAATTAGAACTCTGGTATCTACCTCCACGAGTTTCACAGCTTTGTAACTGCTCAAAGGTTTCTGTTATTTGTTCTTATGTCATAACAGAACACATCACTGCTTGAAAGATTTACATCACTCAGAGGGCCCACACCTTCCAAGTGACCTATGTGTGGCATAATTACATCACGCGTGAGAAAAAGAGCTGCTCAAAGTGAAGACAGATCAGTGAATGGCTGAACAACCAGCACTGCTGTATCTTGGATAAGTGGCCCCCAAAGGCTTGGCCCTCTCTTTTCTTCTCAGGTTCATCACCTCTGACATTTTGTTATAGCGATGAAGAGCTAACAGGAATATAAAAGGCTCACCCTTAAGGCTTCAAGTTTCTCCTCGCAGTAGCATATCAGAAACAGCCATTGGTCAAGTCTTAGTTGTAAAAACAATTCCACAAATAGGGCACATTGTGTTCAGTGTCTTCAAACAAAATAACACAGATAAGCAGATGGAATTCAGAAGTAGATAGGAGAACACAGCTATCTTCTCATAAAAGATATCAAGAAGATTCATAAAAATATAAAATAATGTTATTCTCACTATAACTTTTATTTAGAAAGTTATTTGTATAAAAACACCATTGATGGTACTGTATGAGTTTAGAATTGCTGATTTTGAAGCAATAATTTTTTTTTTGGCAGAACCAGGGATTGAACTCAGGCCCTTGTGCTCGCCAGAGAAGCACTTATTCCACTGAGCCACATCCCCAGTCCCTTTTAAATTTCTTAATGCAATTTCAAATATCGTAAATATCCATAGGTTTTAACTCAAACAATAAACAGCTCTTGCAGATCTTCAATTTTTAAGTGTGCAAAGAGATTTTGAGACCAGAATGTTTTGAGAAACAGCCCCTGCAGCTCTGCCCCCAGGAGCTCAGGGCCTCCCAGGAGCAACACTTTGGGACACCACATGATGAATGCTGTAACCAGAGGCCTGGAATGCAACAAAGAGTGTGTGACAAATTCAGCTCAGGTGGGTGAGAGAAGGAACAACTCTCAGGAGTGACATATGTAGGAATAGTCTGGGCAGAAGGGGATGATACTGGTAGGCGGTAGATCTGCATACTAATAGAAATGGACCGAAATCTTCACCTTGCAGGTCCCATATTTTAGGCTGAGTACAGACTATAAAGGAGAAAATAACAAGATGACTGGACCCATAACATCTAAAACATAAATTAAGAATGTGCTTCCAAGAGGCTTTATCAGTGATGTAATACAAGATCAGTGTTTTAAGAAAAGCTACTGCAATACATTTAGGTGGGAATTAAGAGGTCCATACTGTAGCACTAACAATTTAGAAGAGAAGAGAAGCCAGTCTAAAGGAAAGTTATCAAGGAGAATTTGGGACAACATCGATACAGGAGCTCCAAAAAAAAGATGCCAGGTGAGTAGTGAGATGTAAGCTATGGTACAAATACAACAACTGCTGACCCCACCCATCCTTGACAGGAAGACTAGAAAGGACAGTGGAATCAAGAGTGGAAGAGGCTAATGGACAGGGAAGCTGCAGGCCCGAGTTCCAGAGGAGAAACACAGCTGTGACTCTCCCAATCAAAACTCACGTTGGACTTAGCAGAGATTTGAAAACATACCCACAGACAGAAGGGTGTGTGTGTGTGTGTGTGTGTGTGTGTGCGCGCATATGCATGCACGTGTGGTACTGAAGATCAAACCCAAGGCCTCATGACTGCTAGGCAGACATTCTACCACTGAGGTGTGTCCTCATCCCCAGGAAGGTCTTTCTAAATTGAATTCATGATGCTGCACAGCTTGGTACATGCTTCAGCCTTGAGAATGGAGGGGAAGACAAAAGACCAGTCCCTTTCAGAAACTTTCTGGCCTCTTTGAAGAGAAAGTACACCAAACCCTCCTGCAGAAAAACAGACAGTTTTTCTGTCTGTCCTTCAGACTGCTATGTCCAGGGCAAAATCATTACCCATTTCAGAAATATCTTCTCAACATGGTAGTTCATTTTCTTCCCCCAATATTTTCCTTGTTGCTTTATGTTTTGGAGAAAATCCTTATATCTGCTTAAACTACAGTCTTCTAACTGAGGTCACACCCCCTCCCTCTTCTTTCCCTGGCAGACCTGGAAAGTGAGTGGCATAGTTCAGTGGAGTCAAGACAGTGCCCTCCTGGCACAGGAGGAGCTGGGCAATCTGTGTGGTGACGCAGGCTGGTGCCCTTGTCTTGCCCATACAATCTCCTTAGGGTCTCAGGGAAGCTGGGTGCCTGCAATGACATCTCCAGGCATTCCAAAAACACATGAAACGATTGAATAGGCCAGAAACTGTAATCCCTCCACCCACCTACCCTGGCTCCCAAATGATTATGCCAGCCTCCTTGACTGCTTTGGAGGTAAAGGCATTAAAAGCAGACTATTTTTATGGCATTCTAATTCTTAGGTTCAATCCAATTTTAAAGTTTAACTGAGCCAGCACAAAGCCCCTAAAACTGATTTTTGAAGGAAATGGGAACATCACTAAGGATACATCTTCCCTGAATTGTACAAAACACCTTCTGAATTAAACAAGTAATTCTTTCCACTGAAGTATCTAATTTGAATTTAAACATTTCTTTACATGCTACCTTAATTAGATGCACGTTTCTCTCAGCATCTTAATTTTATGCATTTTACACTTCTAAGCAGCTTGCTAGTAAGTATTGCTTATTTGCATTCATTTACATACAATTTGCAAGAAATGTTGAAAAACCTAGAAAGGGGGAGATTGTAAATTCATGGATTTTTCCCTAAATAAAAATGTCAATTCAATGAGGAAACAAACAGTGCATTTTTCCTGCTTACCTATAGTACTTTCAAGACTGCTTTTAATATTTGTATACACAAAGAAATTCATTTAATGAATACTGAAACAGGAAGATTTTTTCCGCAAGTTAATAACAGATGAAAAAGGCTCCAAATTTCTAACTGCTTTCTTAATAAGATGAAAATTCCTCAAGCAGATGATGCCTCCAAAAAATATTTGAAAAGTGTATCTTCTCATACAACAAGGACATATTTGATCAATTCTGCTCTGAAGATTCATTCCATTTAAAACCTATTTCTTTTAGTGATGAAGAGTTTATTCTGTATGACTTTCACTCCAGGTAATTGGATTTTCTCCACATCCCTCTCCTTCTCTTGAGCTTGAACCTTATTCACAATAATCATGGCGCATCCTCACAAGAGCTCAAAGTGAAGCTGGAAGACTAGCTTGAGCCACTCTTCATGAGAGAAAATTCACTTTGCTATTTTTCAGAGATGCAAGTGGCTGATACTTCCCTGGGTTTCAATGCTCTGTTTTTTACGAGCATCACAAAAATCAGGGTGTTGCTCTCCTTGTGACCTTGGCCTGGTCTCAGAGAGGGCTCTGAAAATAGATTTCCTGCCACAGCTATCTCAGCAAGGACTGCAGAGGGAGCAAAATGGTAGAAAACATTTACAATATGAGTGCTTTCGACATGAAAATTTTATCTTTCTAATTCCACTGAACAGGGCAGGGAGCTCCCTCACATAAGCTTTGTAAATAGCACTGCACCCCCAAAAGCCTCTCCCCTCTGCACATGGAAGGGAATTTTCAGTTACTGTGCTGAGCCTCATGGGAGAAAGCTGCTTGTCCAGAATAGACACACTAAGCAAAACTGGAGTTTGGCACTCTTCTAGCGTGTAGTAACACTATCTGCCAGATGGAGTTTGTCCCTGAAAGAGATGAAGAGCCAGACAGGAAACCTGCCTATCCAGGCAAGGCAGTGGCACCCCCCTGGAGGAAGGGCTGGGCACAACGGGTGCTGCTGCCTGGGTGGGCCATGCAGGTCTCTGAGCTCCGTGCCCCTGATGGGAAACCAAGATCTCCCCGAAAAACACAAAAACAGATGCTGCACTGGAGATGGTCCACTGAAGGTAAACAAATCAGGGAACTTAAATGTTAACTCTACTCTTTGGAAATCAACTAGAATCTGAATTTCCTAAAATAATTCAAGAAATCACTACGAATATCCTATTATATATAGAATAATTTTTAAAATTTTTATCACTAAAAAACACTTTTCTCCATGCTCCAGGCTCTCTTAGATGGATGACGGAGAGAAGGAGTATGGATTGAAGATAAAGCATCTATATTATTTATTTCATTTATGTATTTGGCATAGGGTCTCACTAAGCAGCTCAGTCTCTTGGTGATCCTCCTGTTTTCAGCCTCCCCAGTGCTGGGATCACACCTACATTATTATCTGTCACCCCCAAAAGAGATCAACAGGATCATGAGGGTGGGGGAGAGCAAATACCACTTTTTATCTAAATACTGAACAGCCTGGGACATAACCTGGAGCTACAGCTCTTGCCTGGCACACATGAGGCTCTGGGTTATAACCCCCAAACCACAGAAAATTCATCAATTAATTAAATGCTTGAGAACATTCAGTTTATTAGGCACGTGTGCACACACACACACACACACACACACACACACACACACAGCTTATTAAAAAGTTACAAGAAGGGCTGGTGAGATGGCTCAGTGGTCTAAAGCACCTACTTGGAACGAGCTTGGCAAAACATAGGGACTGCAGTTCGATCCCCCAGCACCACATGCCAGCCAGCCCCGCCCCCAGGTGGGCTGAGCTGGCCACACACACACATAAATAAATGTTAATAAATAAATAAATAAATAAATAAATAAATAAATGGGCTGCGGAGATGGCTCAGTGGAATAAGCGCTTCCCTGACAAGCACAAAGGCCTGAGTTCAATCCCGGGTTCCGCCAAGGAAAAAAAAAAAAAAAAAAAAAAAACTTTGAAAAAAAAGTTACAAGAAAATTTACTGGTTAACTATCATTGTAAACTTACATTCCACAAAGGATCTAATTAAATAAATTAGACAGAGTAAAATTTGGTGAAATAATCTATTAATGAAAATTTCATCCCATGCTTATTGATTGAACAGGTTGATTACATTTCGCCTAACAGAACATCCTCAGTCCTGATTCTGTACCATCGTAAACTGTCTGCAAATATCACAAGATGCACCAAAGCAACATCTCTCTGTGAAGTTAACAAAAGAAACCAATTGCTTAATTTCATAAATAAATATGCCAATTTTTCTTAAGGAAAAGCATTATAATAACATTTATCTTAATTAAAAAGGTTTGTGCCATTATGTTTCTTTTTGTAAGGAATTTTTCATTTATATCTTGTACTTAGTAACTGCTTTGAAGATAGTTGTATGTGGTATAATAGCTATTGTTACTCCCTTATTATGTGGGTATAGAAATGTTTTATTTTTCATAAAAAGAAATGCATCCTCCCAAGAGAAAAGCAAAATCCATAATTCACCAAGTAGAATAAGTTCTAAAATAACTGAATTAACCCAAAGTCTGTGCTTTCTTCTTTAAACTTCTATCTTATCCATTCCTAACTTTAAGCTTCATTTTTCTGTGCACCCAACTTTGGATGTGAATGAGAAACAGGTCCTCCGCACTGACAGGGGTGTTCTTCACCACGCCAAGCAACGCGTCTGCTCTTTTATTTGTCAATCAAGCAGGAAATGGCAGTTAGAGCTGGTGTTCCTGTGATTGCAATCCGTAACACGCACATATGGGGACATGAATGTTATTACAAGAGTATGCAGCAAGCAGTGAGTGAGGTTCTTCTCCGTGTAAAGTCCTTTACAATAGACAAGCTAAATAACAACAAAAGCAAGCATGTACAGGGCTCATCAAATTGATGAACTTGGACAGCAGGCCATCCTCTAGAATCAGTTCTAGCTCAGGGGACAAGATATGTTTATGTCACTGGGAGTCCAAGAATGTCTTATGAAAAAGAAGAGATAGAATTATTGTTTACATAAAAAGTGAAAGGGACAAATAATGGGACATTTAAATGAATTTGGTTATATGAATGGGTACTAACATGCCAAACAAATCTTGGGTGGAGATATAGGACATCATCAAAGTGAACAGGACAGGCTCCACGTACCCACACACATGCACACCGACATCGCTCCAATCCAGAAAACCTGGCCACTCACTAGCTATGAGAACTCAGACAAGCTCACCAACCACCACTCCACACCTCAGCTTCCAGGCACGTTAGGTGTGGCTGTGGCAGCAACTCAGCTTCAGAGTCACCGGAGAAGTGAAATGTGCAAGCTGAACACACATAAGGCTCACGCGTGGCATGTGTGTCCAAGAAATATTAGCTGTAACAGAACTGATTTACATTAAACTTACCTCACCCTCTTTTAGCCCAATTATTTATACTTATGTCATTTAATTTGTCCTCATTATGACTCTTCCTATCCCCTTAATCAGTTTTGTTGCTGGCCTGGGAGCCCCCTTGTCTACAGCTTTCTAGAAATAAGCAACCTAGACAGAGTTCAAAGTGTTGCCGTGCTCTGCGGGGTTACGAAGAGCACAATGACTACATCTCCACTCTGTGACATAATACCTTAGTAGGGTGCACTGAGATGCGTGGCTTGAAGACCCAAGCACCGTTGCTTGAAATCACTTTATGTTTTCTCGTCACCTTTATTCTTACTGTTTTAGAATCTCCTTCTACCATTCTCTGGCTCTTGTACTGGTGGCAATTTCTGAGACAACCCAGTATGGCCCTTCTTCCTAACTTAAACTGAACAAGGCTGGAGATAAACAGATTCTCCAGGGAAATTCAGAAAATCTGTTCTTTTTAAAATAGTAGATGTTCATGATAACATTTTTCAAAAATTACATTTGACCCCCGCGGTAATTTTGGGTTACAGATGTTTCTGCATTCTTTCTGTTCTGATTACTAATGCAGCTAAGAGGAAGCCCAGGCCTAACAGCACCTGGAGCCGGGTGACAGCCTCGGGGGTGACCCCCAAAGCCCACTCATTTGTAATTCATGTTATCACAACCCGTAAGTTTTGTTGGCCCACTTTATGGAATATATTATTTGTGTCACATGTGAGCAGTACATGAAGGAATATTCAGACTGAAAGCAAGTTAATCTCAAGCATGTAATATCTGGAAACATTATAGTCTCAACAACAAAGAAAAAGAAATAAACTAAGTGCTCATCAACTGGTGCATGAATAAAGAAAATGTGGGACATATGAACTGTAGAATACTATTCAGCCATAAAAAGAACAAACTCCTTTTTCAACAATAACGTTGAACGTAGCAATCATTATGTTAAGTGAAACAGGCTGGGCACGGAAAGTGAAGGACCACGTGATTAGTACTCACACGTGCAATCTGAAGAAAGTAGATCTTGAAAGTAGTTGAGGGCGGAGTGGTGGGTATCAGAGGCTGGCACAGATGGGAGGGAGTGGCAGGAAGGGACGGAGAAAGGTTGCTCAATGGATACTAAGTCACAGGAATAGGTACTCATATGTTACTGTGCAGCAGCGGGACAACAGATGACAGTGTACTATGTGTTTCAAAAATAGGATTCTGAATGTTTGCACTATAAAAATGATAAATGGGGAGATAGATATGTTTAGCTGATTTTAAAATTATACAGCATGTACATGTACCAAATCATCACATGGTAGCCCACTACTATATTTAGTTTTAAAAAGTATGTGCATGTGGGTTCACATATATGTGTACACAGATTTAACTCATAACAGGTCACCACATTGACCAAATACCATCTATTCTTAGGAAAAACACTTGTTTTTCAAGATTCGGTTGGCTTCTGAGTATTCACAGATGGTGTTCATGTTTTAATTACTCAGCCTGAGGGACTGATTGGACCAGACCTGAAATTAAACCTTCAGTCTCCTGTTTTCTATCTTATCAGTTCTCAGTTCAGACTGAGCTGTTAAGACTATATACTGTTTTCTCTCTGGGGAAAAACTAGATTACCTGCCCACTCGCACAGAACATGCTTCCTGAGAAAGCAACTCTTGGTTTCCAGCACTCAAACTTTCAACAATGTAAACATCACCAGTTTCACTTAATTACTCTGGGACATAAAAGTGACTCTAACTCTTGGTTCTTGTAAAGACCAGGTGTAAATGGAATAAATCAGCAAATTCAGGCCTCCAGGTAACCTGAAAGTACCTCTGTAAAGTGTAAGTCATGCGCTCATTCGCTCAAGCTTTCTGGTGTATTCTGCCAGATAATCTTAGCTCCTGCTAAAGCATGTGTATCTATTACTATTTAATGGAGAGCACAGAAGTGAGACTTTTGGGGACTGGCCTGCACAGTGCAGCGCCTAACAATGACAGCAACAGTTTTCTAGAAGCAGTACAGAACTTTAAACCGTGGGTAAAAAAAAAAAAAAAAAAATTATAAAAAACCAAATGCATAATTTCTAGTCAATTAAAATCACTTCATTTTTTGGAGTTTTAAGGAATTGCGTTAAATTCAGGTAATACAGCTACTTAAAAAGAAAATGAAAATCATGCATAATCATGACAATTATGACTTTCACATTTTTGTCTCTTTTTTTGCTGTAAATAAAACATTCAATTAGTGACTCAGTAAAAGATTTGCCACATTCCAGCAAATTCCACCTAGATACCAATTTTAACTCAAATTAATTAAAAACCTAGAAGATTGCCCATTTTAAATCACTGCTTGGCATGTGTACACATGTATAAGGAGGTATGTGGAAGAGTCCACAGTGATAAAAAGCCTTTCAGAGCTTTCACTGATATGAACAGCCCACTGCAGCAGGTAAGCCAGAGGCTGAGGGCTATTGGCCAGGAAGGACGACGATGGGATGGAGGGTCAGTTTTCTTCTTTCTTTATGGTCTTCCGCAGTGTAGACTTTTTCTAATGAGCACTATTCTATTATTTAAAAGTTAAAATTATTCAACTTATTTTTACTGTTATTTTGTTTTTGAACCACTCATGCACCTCGGGGACCTTTCACAGATTGTCAGAAACAATGAGGCTCTTTAAAAGATGTCATGAAATAGGCAAAAATAGAGGAACAGTCAAAGCAATGTGACCCCAGAACTTGCATTTGTTTAGGACAACAACACTGTAACTGTTCACCATGGAACAGGTGCTGGAGGCCACCATGGATGAGATTTTTAAAGGAAGGACAGTCCTGAGCCTGGGAGCCCAGGGATCCTGCACTAGGAGTGGAGGCGGATCTTCTCAGAAGTATTGCTGGGAAAGTGTTCTGCACTGAAGCCCCAGGGCCTAGCCAGCACAGGCACAGCCCAGAGTCCACCAGGCCTTGGTTCATACAGGTGATTAGGGAACTGTGCTCTGCCCTGCAGCCACTGGCAACACCTCCAGCCACAGCCAGCTGGGGCAAGGACCAGCCTCAGAGGCTCCTGGGAATAAAGACAGTTATTCAAGTGTGAGTACCAAGCACCCAGGCTGATAAAAAGCAGAATACCATGTTCATGAAAAATGGTCAAAGGACTCTCGGTCACTGTGTTGCTAGCCTAAATTCGACTGAGCCAAGTGAATCATCCAGACTTCTACAAATGAGATTGGCAAATGAAATACAATCAAATGAGGTGGATTTTTTGTAAGTGATCTTGAAAGCTGTGATCATGTGGGTCGTTGTTACAAATAATGACCACTGCGACAACTGATCATTGCTAAATAGCTTTTATACTCATTATCTGTTAATCGGGGAAGCACACTCATGAGATAGGGAGATGATGATTCAGAAGACTGGTCTAATGCCACCCAGCTAATGAGAAGCAGGGAGAGCAGATCCTGGGCGGGCCAGCACCCAACATCTATTAAGCAACCACAGAGAAAGGAAATCTTAAACTTCCTGTATATGACTATCTTACTTCAGTAATGAGTAACACTGTGTGTGCTGCCCAGTGGAACTTTTGCCAAAAACTAAAGAGTTAACAAATCCTCAGGGGAGGCAAGGAATGTAAGTTAGGAACCCACCTGTTGGCAAAAGATGGGGTCTCTCTGCCTAGTTGCTTCATCTCTAGCAGAGAAATCTGGGTTGGAAAAGCAGACTGTTTGTAGTCCTGCTTGTTAACCTCCATCCCTTGGCCTATTTCCTCCCAGCACAGGTACAGCAAATGTATAACAAAGCACAGGGCTGGTCAGGGAGAGGGGGTGGTGACAACAGGAGAAAGGGGACACAGTCCAAGGCTCTGGGCAACCAACTCTGTCCACACTGGGGCACCGCTGTGTCAAGGACAGATGTGCATTCAGAGGTAGGGCTGTCCACAGCAACAGACAGCTTTTCAGGGGCCTCTGCACACATAGGGTGGCAGGCCTTAGCCTCAGCCAGCTCACCTGGGTGTGAACACACGCCCTGGCAGAGTCCTGGAAAGCCCTGGCCACTGCTGCCTTTTCTCCCTCTAGAATTTTTGGTCCTTGTGAGGACCTGTGAAGGCATATGCATGTGTTCCTTAAGCATGTACATACCTGGACAGGTGTGCACTGTGCATGTAGAGGTGTATAAGTGTGTACCTGTCCATGTATGTCTGCACCTCCATATTGGTGCATACGTGCCTATGTGGGTGCACACGGACTGGCATACTGGCCATGTTACCTTGTTACCTTGAATTGATACAGGGCAGCTCTTGGCAGGGAAAGGCATGGGACCCAAGATAGGACTAGGTGCCAGTCTGTCTCTGTGGTTATGTTCTGGGCGGCTAAAGGAGGCTTTAATGTCTCACCTACATGGGGGTCCCGAGGAAGGACCACAAGGGGAGTCAGACCTGTTTGCATGCTGCCCTCAGTGAGTGCTGCTCCCTGCTGCTACTGTGAAGAGTTGCTTTTGAGGAGGTCCTGACAATCTTTTGATTGTCATTGTGAGAACCTCCCTGGAAAGAAGAGGTATTCGCTCATTATTTATAAACAATATTTTGTAACACAGGCAGGTTCTTATCTCAGCATAAATAAGAATTTCTTTAAATAAATTATTCAAAAACCAAGGAGAAATACACTTATAAATTAGAAACAAATAAAAAGTCACCTCTATGAAGAGACCTGGGGTGTTCTTTAGAGAGAAGTTCGTCTTTTCAGAGTGCTGACAGTAACACTTTTACAGAGACGTGTTTCAAATTTTTAGTTTCAAATTAACATACAATGAAATTGACTTTCTGTAGTACACAGTTGTGCATGTTTAAAGTCATAGTTCTGAACAAGAAAGCAACTCTACTGTATGTTAATATCAAATGAATCTTCACCTATCAAGAGGATTATGTAACCCTCAGCATCAAGACACGTAGCTTCCACCGCACTGAAAAGCCAAAGGGTGGAAGCATAATTCAGTCTTTCACAGTCACTGGGTACTTCTGCTCACTGTGTTGGGGTGCTAGGGAGACAACATTGAATGACAGGATGACCCCTGTAGTGCGTTACCACATTACCAAGAGAACCAGAGGCAGCGTAACAACCAAAATTATTTTTTCACAATACTTAACTCATAAAACAAACTTTCTTCTACTCAAAGTCTTGTTTCTATATATTGTGGCATTAGTTATGTGCATCAATATAACCAAATTACCTTGTAGAATCTATTCTTTATAAGTTTATCTCCAAAAGAATACTGGAGCAAAGGGGGATCTAGATACTGTATATACTTCAAATATTATTTTCCTGGCAATATTTGGCGCACAGTGCACAAATTTATCTCCTCTACTATGACATATGTCAAAGACAAATGGCTTAGATACAGGAAACAAAGTAGTAAATGCACCCAGTGACCACAACCCTCACAAGCTGGCTGTAGCTAAGAAGCAAACACAACGCGTGGCATTTTGAGCTTCAGCCCATGGGGATCTGCATTTGTACCTGACTAAGGGGGCACAGTTGTCTTGCGCTAACATGCAGCTCCCTTCCATCCAGCTTTACAGTCAGCTGTAGCCCCAGTCTGCCTGTCCCCAATTTCTCCCTCTGCTTTTGCCAAGAAAACATGATGGTTTAATTCTGAAGATCCTTTCCCAACACGCTGGAGTGTAACTATAACACAAGAGCTCTGTGTCTATTTGCTTGTGCCAACAGAAAAGCAAAACACTCCAATCTACACACCAAGCAACTGAAGAATGAAGGCAAATGAATTAATTGCCACTAGCTCATACAGAGAAATTCTCACCCTAGAAGTAGGTTAAATGAGTTGCACTATTCTGGGGTTGGTAAAGCTCCTACCAACTCAGTGCTCTGCACCTATCTACAAGGATTCCAATGGAAATAGCTCTAAAACTACAGTCAAAGAAAAAAATCTGCTTGGAATCTGCACACTTGAGCTCTACTTGTATATCAGGCATAGACTCCACCACAGCAGAAACTGTCTTCAAGTTATGAGACAGTGAAATGCTTTATCATGTGCAAGAAATGCTTTAGAGCTGCCTGATCTACTTCAGAGGATGAGATGCCTCAGACATGCTCCTTCTTGTTGTCACAAAGGTCAAAAGCCACTGGATTCTACAGTTGTTCCTAAGTCAGAATTCTATCACTGGGTTAATGGTTCAGAATAGTAAACGTGTTGACTAAGCCTAGATCTCATTAGGAAAATGGAAGATGTATGAAAAGTTAAACATAAAAATGATAGTATAGATTTTAATAATATATTACCTTTTCAATGAAACTTACAAGGAGCTCTGAATTCATTTTCCAATTATCTTTCTTGATGTGGACATCAGCCTGCCTAAAGTTCTGAGCTTGTGCCACCTACTTTATGGCCTCTTCTGCTGAGATGTGTAACTTTATAAGTAGAACAATTGTTTATTTGGCAAACTTTGGATTTACTTCTCTTACATCTAATTACAAGCCCATTAATTTTTATAATCATATTACAGAATACCAGTAGAGCTTTCAATGACTCGAGGGAAAGGTAGTTTTAGACAGTCAACCATAATTAAGCAAAACAATTGTATGTGCTTTATTACAGCAAATGTACAATGCAATTTGGGTCTGGAGACGATCATCAGAACCTTGGAAGCCACCGCACAGTGAGCCTTTATAATTCTAAGCACATTTTATCAACCGCAGCCTCAGGGCTCTAGCAAAATCAGTTAGGTGCATTCTGTCCTTAACAATGGTACAAGCCTTTGATTTTGTATTTCTCAACTAAGAGACAGCCAATACTGAGTTACTGGAATTTGCAGGTGTGAATAAGTGGGAACTGCGATCTTTCACAGCTGCTCACTGAACTTGCCTCATCTGACTATATTTAGCTTTCTACATCGGTATCTGAGCTCAGTTGAAAAATATGCCTACACTAGCCTAAATTTTCTTAAAATGTGACATAGACCAGGAATAATGAAGAAAAATGTTCTAATGCTTTACTAAACAAATTTGTATCCAAATCCCTCTGTGGCATTTTTCTTTAAATTATTTTTAAGACAGATACTTCCTTAACTCTGTGCGTGGTATCTGTTTTCAGAAGTACAATGATCCTTCATTGGCAGGACTTTGGGGAATCACAGGAAGAGACAATGGAGGGGCTGAGGTTCTGAAGGGTATCGGATGCCAAAACAGCCCATAGGAGGCCCGGAGAATGAACAGGGCATGGTGCTGGCCAACGGCCGAGGTCAGAGCTTCAGTGCTCCAGGGGAAGGAAGAAGCGCGAGACATGGAGGGCCTGCAGCAGTGTGATGGGCCAGCAGCTCTCCACCTTCCTAATGTCATCTGGGGTCTCATAAAGGCAAGATCTCAGGCACTCTCTGGCCTGTTTGTGGGTGGGTATATCAGAGGGTGGTAGCAGCACTTTTGGCCTGTGCTCTGGATCCAACTGACCGGTATCCTGGGACTGAGCTTGGCAGAGAGGAGTCACTTGGGGCTGATGAGTGAGAGGGATGCACATTGTTCAAAAGCCCTTCTGCACACATAGAGCTTGGCTGGGTCACATTCATTATTTTACTGATCCTCCATGGCAGGCCTAGGAGGAGTAGAGATGGTGGAGGTCAAGGAGGAACAGGAGCCCACAGATGGAATAAGAGCAGCAGGCTGCCTGCTCTGGAGCCTCTGGCCCTTGGCTCTTCATCCCATGGCTTGGCACACTGTGGAACCAGATTAAAGGTCTCAGATGTCATTAGCTATCGGGACAGAGCTCCAGCCAGTCTAGCACAGCCAGCAAGTAAGCGAAGGGTGGCACCTGCTGAGTGAGCCCCCTTCGTGCCACTCCTGAGGTGGGTCGGGCTCCTACTGGGAGAGCCTCCGCCAGTGTAGTCAGATGAAAGCAGTATCATCTCCTCATCCCAAAGGGCCAATGATGCACTGTGGGTTACGTGGTTCCTTCAGCCATGGGCACCTGCTTGTCACCCTGTGTCCAGCCCTCAGCCCCTTCTATGACCTGTGAGCCTTCCGTAGGTCATCTTGTGTACCTGGTGAGCAAGACCTCCCTGCCTACTATACCGACAGGAAATAAGACCTAGCCCACATCAACAATTCACTCCTAACATCTATTTCCCCTTTCTCACATACAGGGGCTCATGGTTGGCTAAGGTTCAGCTTCCTGATTATTGTCCCTACTGATTGTTCTGTAACTCCTGAGGGGAAGTATGTGGCTGGGGACAAAACTATTTTATTTATTTATTTATTTATTTATTGCTGGCTCAGCCCACCCCAAGGGTGGGGCTGGCACGGTATGTGGTGCCCAGGTTGAATTGTGGTCCTCCATGCCTGCCTTGGCTTGCATAAGCAGGCACTTTAGACCACTGAGCTATCTTGCTGGCCCTGACCACTTTAAAACTGAGCACTTCCGTCAGGTCTTTCAATAGGCAAGGCTTACCCTAACTGCAAGGAATGGAAAGCTAGCTATCTTTACAACCTAATTTAATGTAAATAAGATAGGACAGGAAAAACTGAAATGGTGGAGGAGGTGTCCTAGTGTAGGCACTGTAGGGGCAAGGACAGAGCGACTGTGCCCTCCTCGGATGGAAGCCAGGGGTCACTGCCAGCCCAGACACCTTGGATCACATTTCACTCACTTCAAGACAAAGCAAGTTATACAAACAAGGCAGCGTCAGCAAAGGCTCAACCATGCAGCACCCAGAGCCCTTCTCCCTTCCACAGAACCCCAAATGCCCAAAGAGGCACAGTAAATGTTTTGGGACCTCAGCTGATATGTATTGAAGCAGTTTTACTTCAAGTCTCGCACCCTGAATTTTAAATATAAAGAAATTGGAATTTTTCTAGTTTTTACAGTGAAATAAGTGTCCTTCAGAAAGAATATTGATGTTTTATAGAAAATTTAAAATGGGTATTTTTTTAAAAATGTATCCCTTATCCTTTTTCAGAAAATAGAACTTTTGTACGTTGAAGAGGCTGGTATCCAACTTTTTGTAAGAGAGAAGAAAGTAATGAGCTCTCGCCGGACAAAGTCTGCCCGGAGTTTTCATCTAAAGAACACACCTTTCCCAATTCTTTAAAGCTTCAATATTCGCTACAGTATAAAACAATTGAAAGTGCTTTTGCTAATAAATGAGCCACTTTTAGCCACAGGTCAGCAGAAGTGCATTTTTGAGACACAGCCCCCAACACAGGATGAACTTTTTTTCTCCTATGTATCTTCTAAAATAAAATTCACTTTCTGTCATGGGTACAAGTCAAATCAGGAATAATGAGCCATTCTCTGAAGTGCAAATAATAGCATTCATTAAAAAAGAAGTATTTTAGCAAAGAAAAGTAATTGACAATAAGGATGACGCACAAGTGAAGATTGCCTGCAGGTGGCCAGAATGTGGGCGGCAGAACCAAATTACAGAGGCTCTGCATGACTATTCATTCAGTGCTTCAATATGAGAGCTGCCACACTTAGCGACTCCTCATCCACCGCTACTCATGACGCCCCCTCTGTCGCCCACCGTCATGTCTGGGCCGGCATCAAGGGAGAATGACGGTCCCCACACATCGCTCTCACAAGACTGCTTGCTGCGACACCGCACTGCATGGCTGAGGTGTATCCATAGCCCACTGCTTGAGTCTCACTTTTGCTCAGGCTTAAAGACAGCAGGCAGCGCAGGGAAGAGAGGCAGGAGGGCAGTGGGAAGGTGACACATGCGCAGCCGCAGCTCCTGGTCCTCCCCTGGGTTGGGGCTGTGCGGTGCCGCCACCAGAGCTCTCAGGAGGCTTCCCAGTGGCCCCTTTGAGCTGACAGGACCCAGGCCTCTCTGTGCCTGGCAGCTGTGGAACAGTCTCCCAGGTCCTGTCAGCCTTGGACAGTCACAGTTTGGGTATCTCTGAGAAATAATAAAGCATGTCTGCAGTTCTTTATCTTTTGAGAAAAATGAATGCTTGAAACCTGTATAAAAACTATTATAACTTCTCCAAGTATTTAAATATCTCCAGTTCTTTATATATAACATATGCCATATATTACTAGTTTTATATATATGGAAGAACATATAAATATATACATCTGTAGTACACAGTCATTCTAGCTAGTGGGGAAAGTAGTATTATTTAAGAATGACCTTTTAATGCAAGCTAAGTTTTCTTAATATTTTAACCCAGAAAAAAAAAGCAAATTTAAATCCAGCCATTTTAAATTAGCTACAAGGGGGAAAAATTACTTCAGATTTTTTTTTCTACTTCGGTAAGCTAAGAATCCCTTATTCCTTTAAATTCCATTTCTTGGGTCAAAAGATGAGCAACATGTGAATGCACCAGTTGTTCTAATGAGAAATAAAGTGCATTTCACAGGAAACATTTTCTCATCAAAAGTAACTAAGCAGTCAGAGGATTACTTGGTTATCAGGAACCCAAAGGATTGCACTATTACTTAACTCCGAATGTCACGCCAGTGAGTACTGTCGAATGGAAGGCGGGACCGTCATGAAGACATCCTCGGTGCCAGGACTGGCGTCTCAGTGAGGAAACTGCCACAGAGAATCAAAGCACTGCTGTCCCTGTCCTTTGTGAGATAACCGATGATAACACTGATACCAGACACAGTGCTGATGTGTGAGGGCACAGAAATTAACATAAGTTATCAAAAGGAGAAGAATTCCTCAATTCAGATTTCCTGACCAGTAGCAACAAACTGGAACCAGAACAACATGGGTTCAGCCCGGCGTGGGGGCACATGTCTAGAATCCCAGCACTCTGGGAGGCTGAGGTAAGAGGATGGTGAGTTTAAGCCTATACAGGGCTATTAAAGACCCTGTCTCAAAAAAAATGAAAATGAGCAGGGTTGTAGCTTCGTGCAAAGGCCTTGGCTTCAGTCCCTAGTGAGAGAGTCACAGAGACATGGGTTTAAAACCTACTTCTTCCACGTGCTACCTATAGGGGCTAGGCTGAATCACTCCCCTGCGTATTCTGAGTATTGAAAGTCATACACAGAGAGTCAGTGTGGTGGTGCACACCTGCAATCCTAGCACTTAGGAGGCTGAGGTAGGAAGATTATCACAAATTCAAGACCAGCTTGCGCTATAAAGTGAGCTCAAGGCCAGCCAGAGCCACACAGTGAGACCCTGTCTCTAAAAAGACAAAAAAGAAAAAGTGTTGTATATATGTAAGAAGTACCTACTCACAGGGATGCTGTGAGAGCTAAATGAGAAAATACATGCAAATTCTTATAAAAGACAGCACTTAATAAATGGTAGCTGTTATTAGTCATCATTAACATTATTATATTTAATCATGAAGTTGTGGTAATAAAATACTATCAGCATAGTGATATTTATAGATAGAAATCCAAAAAGGTACCCAGTGTGATTATCATTCACATAAAAAGTGTGGTTACCAAAAAATCTTACCTAGTGGGCAATAGCTTCAGCAAATTTCCCACACATTTTTCTTTTTCCTTCTTTTTTTGTATTTTTACGGAAGGGTCTACCGGGTGTTCAGGGTCTCTCTATGTGATCTGCCTGTTTACAGTCCTCCAAGAGCTGGGATTACAGGTGCAAGCCACCATGCCCAGCCTTAACTGCCATCTCAGTTGTGTCCTGGGGGCAGGGCCGACACGACAGGCCTGGGGATCAAACTCCCAGCGCCTGTACCTGCTTGCAGGTGCTTTAATCTGCTGAGCTATTTGGCCAGCCCTTCCCACACATTTTTCTAACGTTAGCCACATATAACAATGCCATAGTAAGATTCTTCAGAGTTTACACCAAAATGCAAACACGTACATGATACTGTCTCATGTAACGCATGCTCAATGCATGGTGAGGACTAAGGATTTCCCTGTATACAGCACATGGAGATATCCTAGCACCTAGCTTCTCTCCTTGACCCCACAATGCTTTGTAGACACTGCATTTCTGTCCATCAGTAGAGAAGGCCGCTTGTGAGTGCCTCCTGTAAAATGTTATTTAGGAATCGGGACAGGAGCTTAGCTCAGTTGTAGAGTGCTTGCTTAGCTTGCACAAGGACCCAGCTTGCCCACATGGAGATATCTTACGCACCTCCTGTTTTCATAATTAACATGTACACACCTCCATGTGATGCACATATGGTACACATGTACACATGTGGTGGAAAGAGGAAGACTTGGGAGACTATGAGTAGTGTTGGGGTTTTTTTTTTTTTTTTTTTTTCTCTTAGTGAGTAAGGCTGTGTCTTAACTTGGCGACATGAAGTTACAGCCACTTTTTCTCAACGGCCTTGTGCGGTCCATTTATGTATGCTGGGCAAGGTGTAGCAGACACTGGTGGATTTGAAACCTTTCTTGCAAGGCATCATCCACCCGCCAAGAAGCCCGGTGGCACCTGCAATCTGGAACATCTCTGCTACACTTCAGGCAGGGCAGGATGGCCAGCAATGCTGGGGAAATGATTTATTACTTTTCCCCCAGTGACAGGATGGGTATTAATTACTAAAACTTTTCTACCTGGGAAGATGCCTTGACTGTACCACAGGAGCAATTCCACCTTGTGCCCACCTGGGAGCCAGTCAGCACATCACTGCCATCACAACCAGGGCCTCGGCCTGTTTCTCAAGAAAGGCACTAGTCCACAAGGACCTTGGTCACCTGACTTCTAAGACGTCTGGGTTTCAGAGCACGGGGCCCCATCTGGGAATGCTGACAAGTTCTTCCTGTCTTGACTCTGTAACAAGCCTGGTGGTCATGTGTTAAAGCAGCATACTCCAAGGTGGCCCTCGGATACAGGAGGTGACAAAGTACTATTTTTCTACCTGGCAGCAGAGATGCAATTAACAAAAAGGAAAGGAAAGGAAGTTACATTTTTACAAGCTTAGTCTGAGGAAGGCAAATCACTGTGTTTGTGTGCTATCTCGTTTAATCACTCCTACTTCAAGGGACTCTCTTGAGAACTGAGAACAAATACCTTTGGCCTTTGGCTGACACAGTGCACACATAGACAAATGTCCCTTCTCTTCTCTCAACCCTCAATTCTTGCTTTTCTGTGAAGTTACTGTAATCACAATCAATGATGGTATTTGCAAACACATCTCGAGTCTTCAGGGCAGGGAGTAGCTGAAGAAGGACTAGGGACCAATTCTTTCCCATGTGACCCCAAAGTCCAGGTAGGCCTTTCTCTGCCGAGTCACCTTTTTCAAAGTACATACTTCCCCTTTAGCACCACAGTCATGGTACAGGGAAATGCCTGTGCGTTCAGAATTGTGGAGAAAGGAGGACAAAGGCCAAGCATGAAACAGGCATAAGTAAGTCAAAAGGCAGGAAGCTAAATTCTAGTTAACACATGATGCGGAGCGGGCTTCATTTCACCAAGCGTCTCACTGGTCAGCAGCACCTAGCTTCTCTCCTTGACCCCACAATGCTTTGCAGACACTGCACTTCTGTCCATCGGTAGAGAAGGCCGCTTGTGAGTGCCTCCTGTAAAATGTTATTTAGGAATCGGGACAGGAGCTTAGCTCAGTTGTAGAGTGCTTGCTTAGCTTGCACAAGGACCCAGGCTCAATGTCAACCACCAGAAAGAAAACCTGAAGGTGCCTTTGATTTTCTGTTCTGTTCCCCACACCCTTTAGTTCTGTTTTGCTCCAGTGTGTATTTCTGCTCATTCTTCCACTCTTGTGTCTCCTAATTTAAGTGTGTGCTCAAATCACTATTAAATTTATTTATTTATTTATTTATTTATTTATTTATTTTGCAGAACCGGGGATTGAACTCAGGCCCTTGCGCTTGGCAGAGAAGCACTTATCCCACTGAGCCATCTCCCCGGCCCTAGTCACTATTAAAGTTATGATGTGTGGGCCTGCAGGATAGCTCTGCAGACTAAGTGCCTGCCTAGACAAGTGCAGGGACTGGGGTTTGATCCCTGGCACCACATGCCACACCGGCCTTTCCCCCTGCCACTAAGTCTGGGTGTGGTGGTACATGCCTATAATCCCAGTGCTGGGGAGGCTGAAAACAGGAGGATCACTATGAGTCTGAGCTGTGTAGTGAGACTCTGTACCAAATACACTTAAAAAAAATATGATGCTCTCAGATCAGTCATACTAAGGGAAATCAACTCATTATTTCTCCCACTCTCCTTTATTTTACATTCCCACAATCTCCCCAGTATATTTTTTAAAAACACATCCAATAAAGTTGTGTGTGAATTTGAGGCCCTGTAAATTGTGTCTGAATAGAGGTCCTGCTACACTGCCCAGTCTTGTGGATCTCGTGGCTGTCAGCAGGCTTCTGTCTTTCATGTTTGTCTCCCCGATCTGTGGTGGCAGCATCTTCTCGCCCAAGTGAGCACTGCTGTTTGTTTGTGGCTCCCACCCTCCCTCTGTAGTCCTGTTTTAATCGCTCAGAAGTCCGAATGGTCTGCAGGCATCAAGGGCTGCACAGACGCCCAGAAAAGGGCCTCCCTCAGTGGAACACCTCCCAGTGTGTTACTATAAAACAATCAAAGTGCAAGGCAGACGAGACCAATGCTGTGCCTTGCCTCCTGAGCCCTGCAGAGGAGGACACAATGGGCAGGTGGCTGGGAGGCACTGAGGGGGCGACAGGGCCAAGCACGGGCAGGGCACAGCAGACTATGAAGCACTAGGACATGGTCCTCATCTGACAGTGGGCCTGGGAGTGGGTGGGAAGAGAAGGTCACTAAGAAAGGCCGCTGGTACATCTTCGGTGTCCTGGGAAAAAGAGCTATATGTGATTAACAGCCAGGAAGGAGGCGCTTTAGAGAGTCCAGAAAAGGACTTTCCCCCGCCACCCGCACTGCTCCAGCCCCCCAGCCCAGAGGCATCCTCATGAAGTTGCGCTTGGCAGGTCTTCCTCCAGCTCCTCCTCCCTCATCCATTCCACTCCTCAAATCACCTCAAGCCAGCCCGCAGCTTCACTGGCTTCTCTTTGTTCTTCCAACCACCACTATGGGCCTTTAGAGAACCCTCTCATGGCCTTTATCAGAAGAAACCAACCTCGATTTTATTCTCACGTCTTCTATTCCTCCCAAGCCTGGAAAACCTATGATCTAACCTGATTGAAGTCACTGATGAAATAATGTTTACCTAGAAGTCATACTCTATGGCCCAGGTTTGGTTGCATGCGGATGGGAAGATAAAAGAGAGAGGTCCTCAAAGGGATCAAATCCTGTCCTAAAGATAAGACAGTACCATAAATACCAGAACAAAGGAAGAACAAAGGCCTGCAAGACCAGCTCTAGGACAGGAAGCGCCTGGGCAACTCATGGCACATTTTACAACTACCGCTCCATGAAGAACTACTGATCTTCTTATTTTTCCATTTTTAACATTTTTATTTTGTCAACAGGGAACTTTTTATATTAATGTTTGCACATGGACTCTTTTGATAAGTAGGATGTCTAAATTTAGAGCTCTTTCTGGTCCGTACTTTGGGGGCAGAGAGGTGTGTGGTTTCATGCAGCTAAGTGAAGTTGCCCCACTAATCAGTCTGGCCCCTACATGCAGTTTTATCAAAGCATTCACTAACTCTTCTTCATCTCAGTGGGAAGTTAATCTGATCACACAGGTCTTTAGGGTTCTGTGCAGACCCACAGGAGAGAAGCCCAGCACATGAACCACCACTGCGGTTCATTCCCGGATTGCTTTTGCTTGTGGTTGCCACCACCAGATAAGGGGAGGGAATCTAGTTGCTCATAAGAGGTTTTGTCATCATGTGACACATGCCTGAGAGCATTCTAGAGGGAGGGACCTTTAGCAGCTCTGAGAACAAATCTAACATGAAAAGGTGACATTTGAAAGAAAATCTAAAATTACAGATTTAGGATTTTTCAACAAAGGAACAATCTGGGAAGAATTTTTTGGAAAAGTCTAGACCATCTGAAAAAGTCTAAAGTGAAGATGTCTGGCTTCCCCTTACGGGTCAGCCTCAGCCAGGGCTCACTGTGCTGGGTCTGTGGAGGGGTGTCATGTTGGTGTTAATTGTAATAGCCCATTTTATTAGGCCTGCCATGTCTATTGGCATTCCAGGCACCTGCCATATATCCTGCAATAAAACCAATTAAAATCTCATTAAAAGATAAAACCTAAAACTATGCCAGCAAATGCTATACACACGCGAAATGCTTTATTTTGCACTACACTCAAACAGTGTAAATAGGAAAGAATGTGGCGAATCCTGCAAAGCCTTGCGGAGGATGCCACAAATCTCAAGAAGTCAGCTTGGAAACCAAAATTAAATTAGTACAATGTGCCCAGACTCGTCAGATTTCCAGGTATGCTTCCCATCAGGACTGGGTTTAAGGGATTTCTGAAGTTTTATATGAAATTCTGTTTCTCCCTGTAATAGAGTAAGGGAGATATTTCTGAGATAAATGTGTATTGAAAAATACATAAAATGTCATGACAGGGAAGCTGAAATGTCACTTTTAAAAATCCATCTTTCATTGAATTCGTAGTACATATGTTTTAACAGAGAGTGTGGAATTTGCTCTGCAAACGTCTCATTGGAATAAGGAAGCAAAATTTAAACAAGAAACTTAAGACTCTTGCATGAACAGACCCAGATTGCTGACCCATCAAGAATGTTGAGAAGTCCAATGCTGTGGGTTATAAAAATGCCTCTCAGTGTGCTCCTTCACAAATATATAAACATGAACTTGACTTCTGTCCTCTCTAAAATGTCTCAACTTAACAGGTAAGAATCTTTTAAGGAAGCTATACTTCTTCTTCTAACAACAACAACAACAACAACAACAACAACAACAACAACAATAATAATAATGAAGAAGGAGAATGAAAAAGCTTATATTTACAATTAAATGAGTGTTTGGAAAAGAAATATGTAGGTGAGGAAGTGAGTATATAGTGAGGGAAGGTATATTCACAAATACCTAATACTTGTGTTGAAAGATTCCAAATAATTATTAGATGGTGATACTCGTGTTTTTCATTTGTCTTTTGTGTTTGCTAGTTTTTGTACTAAAGATGCAATCAGTATTTTAAAGGACAATAGCACTATGAGACCAGTGGAAGAATATTAGAAATATAAAAAGATACTTGACTTAATTCACTTGATGGAGTCCAGAAAAAAAGAATATGAAATATCCAAGCAGTTGGGTGATGCTTAGCTCCGGTACCCACTGCCTCCTCCCTTTGGCGCAGCGGATGGTCACACAGCGCCACGGCGTGCTTGACACCCACCACCCAAGTCAGTATTTGCATGCAGACGTTCAAAAACCACCCCTGAAACTGAGCAAGTGGGACAGATACTGTAACAATAAGCATTCACAGTGCTATTTGTCTGACTACCTACAGAAAATAACACTGGGTGATCTCTTTGGAAATTTTATAAATGGAACACTGTCAAATTTATAAGCAACATTCTAGACAGCAAATGTGCTGCGTGGATTTCAGCAGTTTTAAACACTGCAAGCAGCTTAACCTTATCTCCCAGTGCCACTGCCTTCCTGGAGTAATTGATGCTTGGAGTCCCCAATTTCACATAAACCAGGCCACTGTGTTATTGTATACAACCATCTGACTGCTGGCAGAGACAGGAAACTGCACGGAACCCAGATCAATAGACATGTCAACAGTAAGCTGCTTAATCTAATTCGGCCTATCTCATCTCAGGGCAGAGTTTGCAATTTTGCTGTTGGGTCCCTCTGGCAGGAAATGGTTTGGAAAGTTTAGTTTTAAGAAGTTTAAGTGATATGCTTATCCTTCAGGCTCCTGTTTGTCCAGCAGAACTGCTGCTTTCAATGTTTTATAAATGGCAGTAACGTAAACAAGGCATGTCTGACTTCCCTCACATGTGAAAACTATAACGGTGACTTCCTTGACTATGGATGGACGTAGAGATTAACACAACAGCCAATTATACATTAGAGGAAACAGCTTTGGTCCTATGTCCTGAGCTAATGGCACGTTTAAGCTCTGTCCCACTCCTCATTCCATGACACTCTTCAGACAAATAAGAACACTTCATTTAATATAAACATCTATCTCGTCTCTAACTATATACCGAACAAACGACTTCTAGGGTCTTAAAGCCTCCATCATTGCCTTGCTCTTTCTCCTCAGAACAGGGTGGATGTAGGAACTGGGAGGCTGGCCAGGAAGGGCCGGGATGGGTCCTAGACCCTCCCCTCCCCTTAAACATCACCATCACCACTCACTGCACCTGCGCCCTGGCACACTGTCACTTGGGAGATAGTGAGTGTCAAATACCTGATAGCGCCTGCAGTAGTGGTGCAAGTTGTCCTTCGGTTATCAGAAAAGGAAGGACACATATCACTTTCCAAACTTGTAAAAACACTGCATTTCTACACTTCGCAACAATCTTACAAGCCTTTGGAAAGGGCAGTCCACTATCACTGTCTTCCTTAAAATGACTTCTCTGTGGCATCCCAGTTGATGTGAGCTCGTGCACAGACACAGAAATGCAGCATCAGGTCAGTACAATGGCATGCCTTAGGTGACTGGTTGCACCAGAGGTAGGGATGGGAGTGAGCTGGTACTACTGATATGCCCTGGGCTTAGGCAAAACAGGAGAAACAACTTTGTAATAACAAGGTCTGTGAGGTGGAAAAGAAGGGTGTTGGACTCCGTCACGTGTTAGTGTGCTCTAGGGAGAAACACTTGTGAATTTTGAGTCATGGAAAATTCATCTAGCTCATATTCACTGAATTCCCATGATAGGTCAGGCTGTATCCTGGGTACTAAGATCACAGGGGTACAGGACAAGAGCAAACAGGTAAATAAATAAACAGCATTGCTCCAGAGACTGTTAAGCACTTTCAGCAACAGAAAACAATAATGTAGAAGAGCGTGGTGTGCGGTGGTAGCTGAATGCTGGGTGACAAGAACCAGCCCTGGAGAAACGGTAGCAGGCCTCCATTTGTGTCCAGCGCCACATGTACCATTGCAGCACAGAGATGTTTCCTTCTGTCCTGCCCCTGAAGCATCACCCTAAGGAGAATCAAGAGAAGAAAGGAGAGGGCACACAACTGACTGTACCACCCACTAGACATCTGTAATCAAGGAAGTCACCATGAGAGTGGAAAATTCTATGGAACAAACATGACTTATTTATCTTTCCATTCTTAGTAGAGGCTGGCACACAGTACCAGCACAGGTGCTCTGCCATTGTTTGTTGAATGGGTAAATTACAACAGGACTATAAAAGTATCAGGGGAAACTTCTCATCAAAATCATAATCTGAGGGCTTTATTGGGAAGGAATGGAAACAGGAGGTGGAGCCTAGTTGAAAGGCGTAGATGGGCATAAGTCAGGGATCAGCGTCTTGCCCCTGGCACCTTCCACTCTGGCTCTTCTCTTCATTGTTTCCTGGCCTCCCTGTGTGGGCAGCTTTCCCTCTGCCATGCCCATCGGCTGTGACACCTCTGCCCCGCCACAGGCCTACAGCCAGGGCGTCAGTTGACTGTGCACTGAGGCCTTTGCAACCATGAGCCCACGAAGATTTAGGTACTTGGTCAGAGGAGAAAGCTAACACAGCGCTTATCCTACAGCTTGAGCTACCACTTGAGTCAGTCCTTTGGTGGCAAAATTCTGTAGCTCACTAATTAAACACTCATCGTAAAGAGTTTAATTCCCAGGAGTCTAAATTTCATTATTTAATATTTAGCAGCAGCTCACATTTATTCTCACTTTTCAAAAATAAGGAGTAACAGTGACAAAATTTGTCTATATCATAGTAAGCACTTAGAATAATGCCAAAGTAAGACATCAGAGATATCAGTGATAGAAACATAATGAAATGGTCATGTTCAATACAGCCTATCACAACCTGACTTATGTGGCTCTAGAGTACATTAGTAGGTCACGCCATGGAGTGAGTGTGGGAATCCTCTATTCATGGAGTACTGAAAACACAGCATGGGATCAGACAATAGAAATGATGGAAAGTAATGTCATCGTGCGTGTGTCAGGTACGCACACCTGTCAGACCAAATGTGACAGGGAAGTGACAGGCCCCAAGGCTGAACAGTGTGCTCCAGGCCACAGCACAGGAGTGGCATGGCCAAGACTCTGATTCTGATTCCTGAAACTGTCCTGCCACTCCTGTAAGTTTGCTTTATACAACTGTCTCAGTTACACACCTCACCAAGCCGTGGCCACGTGAATCCCAGTGTCCATCTGTAAGCTGGATAACAAGTTTGTAACAAATCAGTGTCCTGTTTCAGTGCCACAGAGAGGGGAAAGGATGTCCTTGTTCTCACTGCCCAGAAGTGCCACTGTAGCTACTGGAGGCCGTGGCCATGGACCTTGTAACAAGTTCAGAAGGTACATGGGCAGAGCTGGACTGTGGGCCTCCAGGAAGCTCAGAATGCCTGCCCCGGTTCCCATTCTGCCTCCCTTCTCTAGAATACACACCACAGCCAGCACTGAGCAAACAGTACAAGTCCTGCCAGGACTTGGGGAATGGGTCAAAAGCAGAGCGACCACTCACCGGCCTGGCAAAGGCAGGACAGCCCACTTCACATGCTCCCATTACATATTAAGACCCATTAGGGACCAATTCAGCTGGCTCTGCCCAGGTAAGACATTCAGATACAAATCAAAGAGTCTGATCATCTTCCTCCTGGGTTTCTCAGGAACCTCAGCTGCCTTTTTCTTCAAGGTCAAGTGTGCAAGGTGCTCCTCTTTGGCTGTGTACCCAGCATTGGGAAGGGGTCCGGCAGGGGAAATCTGGCAGACACTTCTTGAGGAACAAAGAACCGACAAACTCCATTAGCAACGGAAAAAAATACAGATTCAAGGAGCGGGGTGGGGGTGGGGGGTGGGGTACAGGCTCCATTTATTATGGTAAGCATCCTTAATTAAAGACAAGGAAAAGCCCAAAGAACTGTGCCACTGGCTCTTCATTTCTGCTGAAGCAGGCCTCCCCTAATTAGGAAGCGAAGTGCACCTTTGTGCACCTGGTGATTTTCTATGCAGTGGCATAGTACAGTGTTCAACTGGGATGGTTTTAATCGGGCTGGTAATGGGATCTGGGTGAAAAAAAAATTTCCCCGTTAATTTAGCAGGCCTCCTGAGATGTTACAATTCAAGTTTGCAGGTGTTTTAAAGTTCCTCACCAAGCGTGACCCCAGCCTGCCCCCTAGTTTTGACATGAGGTTTTAAATATCACCTCTAAGTCTCATAGTCAATTTGTCCCCATCAAAATCACTTCGAGCTTCTTTCATGCCTCTGTGCCAGCATGAGTCTCTTTTGATTTGCTCAGTACTAACTAAAATGTTATTAAATTAATAATTTGGCACTATAGTGATCTATAAAGTTTGAAAGCAAGCCTCTGCCGCGCCAACCTTAAGATCTCTCTAATCAAAGGCAAAGCGACCTCCAATGGCCAGAACAGAACTGAGCAGCAGCTGTCACTCCCCTGCCTTTGTGTCTACAGAGTGGCTGTGCGCTGCTTAGATAAATGACTTGCAAATTAAAAGAAACATTTTTATGATTCACGGCAGCAGCCTGCTTTTTGGGATACAAGGTTAAAAGTGAACAGTAAACCTTTTAAGGTTATTGAAACTAAATTATTAACGCTGTGTTTCACCTTCCCTTTGTCCTCTTTATGGCATTCTTCCTGATTACTCACTGTAACTGTACTCCTACAAGTTGTAAATCAAATGAAAAATCTTTAAAGCACAAAAACAGCTGATTAAAATGTTCAACCACAGAGCAACAACAGGGACTACGAGGAGTGACATCCTGTATGTATGTATGTATGTATGTATGTATATATATATGTATATGTATATATACATACACATATATATAAATGTGTATGTATATATATCTAAGTTTCAGGTAGGTTTTGAAAACAACGTGTGGTAAAAAGTTTAACTCTGAGGCATGAAGCACAAGCTTACTCTTCAAATCCATTTGCAACCTTCAAATAATGAACACTTTTCTCCACTTGGGCAGATACCAAGTCTCTTTCACCCAGAACATGTCCTACCTAGAGGGGTTTGCGTACATCGGAACTGCTTCAAAGGATGGCTGGGGACTCTCTCAGCAGAGAATGGAGCTTACTTTTAAGCCCTGGGATTTGACAGTAATTAACAAGCTCTGAAATCAGAATAGGGGCCCTGAAGTGCAGTGAGGACTGACAGATTCTCCTGTCTCACTGGGAGCTCAGCATACTCCGCTCTGAGGTCAGAGCGGTGAAGGGACGGGCACATAGCTGTTCCAATAAAGCACACATTGGATGACTCATTCTTCATGTATTCTATAAAGTGATGGTTCTTTGATTCATAAGACAGTCTGAATTTGTTAAATATATTTTGATTAATAACTGCTGTCCAATCCCATTTCTCAGACTGCCACATTACATCAAGGTTGGAAGGTGTAGTAGTACAGGATGAGAAACAGACAGGGCAACCCCTTCGGGTCTGACTTAAGGGTCTTTAAAGCAGCACTGTCCCCGCTGTGTCCTTTTCCTATAGTGCCATGTGGAAGACCTTCCATGAGTGGGACCAGCCCACACAGGGTTCTGCCCTGACACACTCCTTTATCTTTGGACGTGTGTGAGTGAAGTGTTCATCCTTGACGCCATGGCATGGGACAGCAGGGGACCCAGGGTTTGAGACAGCTCAGTGGAGGTGCTGACAGTTTAAGGAGCCACTCCTTCCAGCCAAACTGGATCAAATCAGAATTGAATTTGTTTTTTCGGTGACAAATAAAGAATACATATATCTAGGCTGTGTAGAAAGATGTTCTGACATGTGTTTGCCTTGTGGGATGACAAAGTCGAGCCACTGAGTGTGTGCATCACCTCCTGTACTGACCACTTTTTATGCTGAGAAAGAATCCTTAAAATTTACTCTCTTAGCAATCAGAACTTGCTCTGAATGCAGAAAGGAGGCAGCGGGATCCTGAGAAACATGAATGACCAAGGAGCCCAAGCAGTTGCTTAACAAATGTGCTACATATCCCTGAACTAGCCAACCACATACGCTATGAAGGTAGCAGAGAAGGAAAGAAAACTAGAGTCCCTCCTAGGTAGTTCCTTTCCCTTCAGTCATTCTTTCTCAGCAAGCCAAGCACAGACAGTGCGGGTGGAATGTGCACATGATGAAAAATGAGAACAAAATGGGCTTAGTTGTTTTTCCACAGGGTCGCCCCATCCCCATGAAAGGCAAAGGACAGACGCATGCATGTAGCCCTGAAGTACAGGGGCTCAGTGATTCTGCGCGTGAGCTAAACTCTCCAGCGTTTGCTTCTAAAGCTGGCACTGGCCTAGCTCACAATGACATGCACATACCTAACACTACGGAACTACACACTTAAAGAGGGTGAAGATGAGGGATTTCGTTAGATGATTCTCACCACAAGAAAAAAGGAACAAAGCTGGCACAACACGATGTAAAGATGAAGAATAAAATGCATGCTAGCAATATGAAATTTTAATGTTTATTTTTGTAGAAGACACAATAGCTACCTAAAACCATCACGACAAGTTGAAAAGAGATGACAGAATAACAGGCCAGGGTCTTAGTTACTTTCCTTGTTGCTGAGACAAAATACACGGCACCCAAAGTTAGGGAAGGAAAGGTGTCTCTGGCTTGCGGTTTGTGGAGGTTTCAATCCATAGGGGGCTCAAGGCAGAGCAGCACGGCAAAGTGCAAGAGAGGAGAATGAGTTCTCAGGGGGCCAGAAGGTAGCCAAGCAGGCGAAAGGGCTCACAGCAGCTTTTCTCTGCCCCCTGTATTCTCTCTGTCTAGGCTACTGGGACGAGGACGTGCCAAGCCACTCAGTGGACCTATTTAGTAATCATCTGCCCTTGGTTCCAGCACCCTTAACCCTAGCACTGGACCATGAATCAGTCTCACACTCTAGATCTAGCCACTTCTGAAGAAGCTCCACCTGTGAGTGCAGGTGGCTATGGGGGACCTCTAAACACAAGCCATCACAATCAGTTTTATACTTGGTACCTTGTTCTTCATGTTGTTGGCATTGGTACCTTGAATAAGGCTTGGCACTTTTATTCCGCATTAAGCCTCAAAAGCACAGAGTTGGTATTTTGAGCCAGGTGTCTGAGTGGACGTTTTTGTCCCTGACAGGACCTTAGGTAAACTGAGGCATTTCAAGAAGGAGCAGGACTGGTGCCTCTTCTGCTAGTAGCAGGAAGCCCCTCCTACTAGAGACTGACAGTATTAGGGATGAGATGGAGGATGCTATCAAGATACAGGGACACTCTCTGCATGTGCCCTACTGCCCTTGAAATAAGTGGGGAAACAGCAACAGCAGCAGCCTCCTGGTATCACTGAGCTGCTAATTCAGGAGAGAGAGGGAGAGATCCATCTGGTGGCAGCGAGGGGACAGCATGGCTCTCACCCATCTGAAGGCTGTTCTGGAGCAGCAAGCATCCACTGGGGCTGGACAGGCCTTGCCAGGACTAGACCAGCTCTTGATTTCTGCCTTTCAGGGGAGCTCAAGGGGGCTGCTCTGCTGCAGCAGCCCTGCTGAGCCTGCTGCCACTCTCTAGAGCTGTCTAGCTCCTGCTAGTACTCCAAGTATTAGCACAGTAAATCTAAGAAAGGAAAAGGAGCCAGAACTCCTAGGTACTGCTCCCTCTAAATGCTTCAGGTAGGAGGCACCCCATTCTCAGTCCCTGCAGAACCCCCTGGCTCTGCCCTCTCCTCTCTGCACAGCACCCCTGGGTCTATCACATGCCCTAACCTCAGTGGGACCCCTACACAAATGACCTGGTTGTAATGTCTTACTATCTCTGGTGGTGTGCATTTTAGGTCCTGCATTTCAGAGGAACAGTAACTGAGCAAAGCAGCAGTACCCGGGAAGTCAGAAAGCGGAGAAGGACACAAGAAGAGCACCAGGTCCCTGGGCCAGGCCTTCCCGACCAGAGCTCTGCTCCCAGGGCAGGGAGGCAGCAGCAGATCAGGAATGCAGGCCACTATGCAGGACAAGTGGCTGAAGCTTTACAAAATGGCACCACAGAGACATAAAGGGCAATGGATGGAAGAAAGAGCACTCTACACAAGAAGAAAGCGGAAAAGGTGTTGCTGCCAAAGGAAACGCGTAAACTCAGTTGATCCTTGCTCAAAAACCAGTGACACCAGTTAGGGAAATCTGAATGCAGGAATCTGAATATCAGATACTAATGACTCAATACTAATCATTACTGAGTAAGTTTTTAAAAATAAACAAGAGGACACAGACCATTTTCAGCTGGGTGCTGACCTCTTTCTGGGGGTAGGACACTGGGATGGGAGATAAAGTGAGCTGTATCCAGAACATGATTTTAGAAAAGATGAGAGCAAGGGCCACTCTACAAAGTGGATGGGGAAAGTCCATGGACCTAACAAGTCCTCACAGAAGCTCATAGTTATAATGACAGCCACCTCCTAAGGCCTTCTCAGCCACCAGGCAATGCTCTAGAATCTCTATATATTTCTTGGCTAACCTTTGTAATCTCTCAGGGTTAGGTGTGAAATGTCATTCTCAGAGCATAGAACATGGTGTCTGAGATGCCGTGTAACACACACAAGGACACTCAGGCAGTAAGTGGCAGGCTCAGGACTGCAACCAGGTCTTCATAGTTCAAAATCCCAGCCTACATGAAAGGTGACGTAAGTATGGTACATATTAGCAAGCTTATTATTCCACTGGAGGGTACGTATGCTGGATCCCTACAGTCCGACATGGCTCAAGCTCCTGTGTGGCTCCACAGGAGGTACAGGGAGGAGGTCTCACTCTAAGAGCCAAAGCCAAATCCCGCAACCACCGTGCCCCGGTATTTCTGGCTCAGAGCAACACACACTAGGAGATTGACTTTAGAGCTTTTCATAAGACATAGTTAAGAAGATCAATAACCAAATACATTGCTCACTGAATCCTGCTTAAGTTGACAATATAGAAAGATTATTTCACAGCTGGATTTGGGAAAATCTCACAAGATTTTCCACAGCTACCTAAGGGAATTAAGGCAATATTTCTTCGTCTTTCATCAATGTTTTAAACGTATTGAAACTCTCCCCTGGGTGATGGGCCAGGTGTCAAGGTGGTGGTGGGGGGCGGATGACAGACTATGCATGTATCATCCACACTGAGCTTCAGCCATCCCAAATCCTCAATACGCATCTACTGAGAATACAGAGTCCATTCTCCACGGAGAACACAGAGTAGCTGAGTATAAAGAGAGATAAGCAAACTTCAATGCAGCAAATACAAAATAAATCCCTAAGGCACTGGTTGTTGTCACAGCTGTGGGCTTGGAAAACACGTCTCAAATGCCCCTGTGAGAAGTGCACAGAGCAGGAAGATGGAAAAGGGCACAGCTCGGGATCAGTCGGGGACAGTGAGACATGCAGCAGAGCAGAGCACGGAATGACTGGGGATAAATAACAGAGTCGGAACAGGTTGCACGTCTGCCGACGTCTGAGGGTTTCCAGGTTTTCTTAGATATGCTGTTTCATTAGGCCTGGGGCGGCTATCCATCACCCTGTTCAAGTACCATCAAATCACTGTCCCTTTTTATATGCCTATCTTAAAAAGCTACAAAGCAGTTCTCCAGAAATCTGGGTACTGTCAGCTGGAATGATTTATTTCTTTTCCTGTACAAGCTGATTCCTGGGACAACTTTCATTGTTATTGTTGCTTCAAACACTAGTGTGTTTTTACTACTGAGAAAGGAAGAAAAAGAAAAGAGCGAGATGGAGATCTGTTGAGTCCCAATGAGGTTTGATACTTAGTCAAATTCAACCAAAAATATTTTAGATTCTATTATATTCCAGCCACTGAAAATACAGGATGAATAAGCACATACTCTAGTAAGAGACAGACATATATGTTTCACTATGAATCCCATAGGATTTTATGCTGCATGATAAATATACAAAGAAACAGAGAAGTTCTCTCACAGTGGAACAGAGATGACATGAAAAAGACCACAGAGGACCTCAGATGTTTAAAGATCCAAGCCAGGTTCTGAGGAATAAGTGACTTTTGTCAGGCAGTCCTGTCTATTTTGATTTAATTATTGGTTAAGATGCCCACACATACACAAACAACTTTAGCTCCTTACCTCACACAATATACACACAAAAAATGATCTCATACCTGCTGTGGGCTTATATATAAAAGCTCATACTGTGAAACTTTCAGAAAAAAGGTGAGAAAGAAATTCTCACTGCCACAGGTTAAGAAAAAAAAAAAAATCTAAGAAAAGACACTAAAAGTGATCAAGAAAAAGAAAGACTGGGAAACTTGATTCATCAAAATTAAGAATTTTTACATATTAAAAGGCATCATTAAGAAGATTAGTAAGCCATAGACTGGGATAATACTGGGACATCATATGCCTCCTAAAGGACGCCTTTCTAGGACATATAAAGAACTCTTAAAATTCCAAAATAAGTTGATGGGTATTATAAAAAGAAGCAGAGGGGCTGAATAGTTTACAAAGAAAAAAAGCAAGCAAGCAATGCAAATGGCTATCAAGGAAATTAAAAGCTCACTAGTCATTAGAGAAATGAAAATGAAAATATGAGATACCACTTCACTCCTACAAGGTACCTATAATCAAAAAAGAAAGAGAGGAGAGGAGAGGAGAGGAGAGGAGAAGAGAGGAGAGGAGAGGAGAGGAGAGGAAAGGAGAGGAAAGGAAAGGAAAACAAGGAAAGGA
>NW_004524720.1:2503001-2509447 GCF_000260255.1 Octodon degus | reverse complement strand
AGGAAAGAAGAGGAAAGGAGAGGAAAGGAAAGGAAAACAAGGAAAGGATGTGAACATGTGACCTGTCACATATTCCTGGCAGGAATGTAAAGTGATACTGTTACTTTGTAAAAGAGCTTGGCAAGAACATTTCTTAAACTTTCTTAAAAAGTCAAATGTACATTTACCTTACAACCTAGGAATCTACTCCTGCAAAATGAATATCTACAGAAGAACTTGCATGAACCAATTCATGACAGTATTATTCATAATGGTCCCAAAGTAGAAAAATCCAACTATCCACCTACCATTGCATGAGTGAATAAAACATAGTATGTTCCACAATGGACTACTGTTAAGAGTATAAAGATCTATCTATAAATATGAAAATATGGATAAACCACAAAAAATAGTATGGTGAGTTTAGGAATTCAGATAGCAAAATATCATCCATGCTAACACTTCCTTCCATCTTTATCACATGTCTACAAAAGGTTAATCTGCATACTTGAAGGAGATAAGGGGTACCTGGGGGTGGGTAAGAACAGGGACTGCCTGCCAATAACCTACCATCTTCTAAGGATGAGGGAAATGTCCTGACACTACGTTGTGCTAACAGTTGAATAACTATTAATTTACTAAAATTCATTAATGTGTGCATTGAAATAGTGATGTGTTTTGGTCTGTACACCTTACTCCAGCAACAAAACTATTATCAGCACTCAAAAAAATAGTGAATACCAGCAAAGTTACATTGTTGGGAATGCAAACTAGTACAACCACTTTGGAAATCAGTATGGAGATTCCTCAAGAAACTCAAGTCAGAGATTCCATCTGACCCAGCTATACCTCTTCAGGGTATCTTCCTGTGACAGCAAAAGTCCTATTACAGTCCTACATGCATCCCAAAGTTCACAGCCCCACCAAACTAGCCAAGTCATTAGAGCAGACTACCTACCAATCCACAAATGAGTGGATAAAGAACGTGCAGTACATATATACAGTGGAGCTCTACAGGCCATAAGGAAGGACCAATGAGTCACTTGTAGGAAAATAAGTAGATCTTGAGACCATCATGGTAAGTGAAGTAAATCAGTCACAGAGGTGAAATAGCACATGGCTTCTCTAAAATGAGAGGCGCAAAGTGTTAATTTAAGCAGCACAATAAAAATGCCATGTTAAGACGCAGGGATGTGGCCACTGCAGGGGGGGAGGGGACCTGGAAGGGAGGAAGAGGGAGTGTGGTGTGCAGGGGTATGAAGACGCGACATGCTTGCGTATCCGAACTCAAGCTGAATATAACCCGATGCACCACAAACACATACCATGAAAACTTAAAACTGAAAAACAGTGGTGTGTATGCTTCATTGGTAAAAAGCCTGAGCTAGGATGAAAACAGGGAGATATAGATCTTTAGGCAGCAAGCTAGTTAAATAGACTGGTGCTCGATAAAACTGTCTAAACAAATGAATAAGTAAGGGCTGAACACCATGCTCTGGACACACGCTGAGGAAAATCCCCCGGCGGGGGAAACTCTTCCACTTTCACTTCTGTTGCCCAGGCATGTCTGTGGCAGGCAGGAGCTCCGAGGCTGTTCTGAATTCTGCCTCTTATTTCTACAGTCACCTTACCTCACCTTCTGGTCTGCTTCTCCTGAGAGGTTGACCAGCAAGATTACAAGTGTTGCTTTTGAAACATTTTCCTGGACATCTCTGGCAATGAGGTCTTCTGTATCTCTTTCCTCATGCTCCAAACTAGTAACTCTGTTTCCCTAACACACCTGGCACACAGTTCTTCCAAGCCCACTTTCTCAGCATCTGCATACATGACTGTTCCTACACCAGATGCCTGTTCTCTCTGTGGCAGTTTATTCATGTTCCTCCTACTATGGCTAAAAACTTCTTTCTAACCTGAAACTCAAAAGCCTATGCCACCTCCATAGTGGCAGCATCTTGCTGTGGTTCACACATCCCCTTGCAAGTCTTCATGAACCAGGGAACAGTGTGTTCAAGTATTTTAAAACTTTTAGGTCATAAACTATGTTCTGCTCCCTATTTCTTATGCTTTCAACACACTTCATCAACTTTTGCTGATATTTTTGCTGTTGAGCAATGAATGAACAAATGACCAAAGGAAAGAGTAAATGAAGTGTGGATGCAATAAGGAAACACTTCCTTCATTTCATGCAATCAATTTTCCCATTTTAATATGTTTGATCACATACAAGTTTATATAGTACATACTTACCCACTAGCACTTACTTGTCATGTAGTTCTCAAATTAATTCAGCTTATACACCCCATAGCTTTAGCTTATATTCATGCACTTGGTCAAATATGAGGTGAGACAGAAAACCTAGATACATTAGTGTGGAGTATGAATAACTTTGCCATGCCCAGCTCCGGGTAGGCCCTGAGCTCAGGAAACAATTTGGCCTTTTGGCTATTAAATACACTGAACAACCACAAATCAAAGACTATAACCAATAAGTAAATACATACAACAACTAGAATATAAACCAACCTGGCCACAGAAACCAGGAAAGCCTCAGCTTGTCAATTTCCTGAATAGAGAGAGACGGAGCAGCCTACAGTCCAAACCACAGGGCCAGCTGGGACCACAAGTGCTGCTGTCTGTTCACTGTCCCCATCTGTCCCCATCCCAAACTGCTACACAATGACAGTTTCTTTTTAAATTCACATTGGCAAAGCTAAGCATTTATCAAAAAGTAGTAGTAACAAGAATTTTATATAGTTAGTATCAAGTTTGTTTGTTTAAGGAATAAAGAAATAGGGCATCTTGGTGCCTCACCCTCCCCTGGAGACTCTAGAACAGAGCCCATAATGGGCTCAACCTTTCTCAAGTGATTTTTTTTTCTTAGGCCAGCATAATTCTGAGGATATCCGGCCTTTTGCTTCTCAATGCAAACCAGCCACCTGGAAAACAAGACTCCTACTTTATTCTCTAAAATAACAAGTTTAGAGAGTAGAGAGAAGAGTGTAAAGCCACAAGTTTAAAAAATGAAAAGACAGGCCGAGGGAGTGGCTCAGTGACAGAGCACCTGTCTGGTAGCACCGGGCCCTGGTTCCAATCCCTTGTTTTGCATAAACAGGCAAACAAACAATGTTCTCCAAAGTTGTCTCTATGTGAGGTGATTCTAGCTGCATCCCAAAGGGGAGGCTCATCCTAGCCACAAAACTCTGCCCGTTTCTCAAAATTAGATTTAGACATCTCTTTTACACATATGCTGTCTCAAAGTTGTTGAATGAATGAAACCATACATTTTGCACTTATAGGAAAAATACTTATTATATGACAGAATTTTTCACACAATTCTTTTACTTGACACATAGTTTTGCATTGTAACTCAAAAGACAACAAAAAACTTGTCTATGCACTCTCTGCTATGAAGAGTCAAGTTTTGGCTCCTGAAATATATTATTCCTAGAAGTCACAGTGGCTGGAAATATGAGTTACTTTAGAAGGTCATAAAATTTCAATCAACTTTAGAATGTCAGGGCTGTCTGCGGCATATTCCAAAACTCAACATTCACAATGGCAGTTGTGACTTAAAAATGATCATCTTTCAGACCTGTCACCGATGTCCAGCTTCCACAGGGCAGAGGCACCCAGAAAGCCGGCCCACGCAAAGGTCTGGGAGGTCTCCACCCCGGCCCCAAACAGCCACCCATTGTTCTGACCTGGACAGACTTTGCTCCAAGTCTGAAGCTCTCTTGCTTGTTAATGCCCTGACCTTGGCATCTGTGTGCAGAAGACGGCTAATGTGATCTGCTCCAACAATGCAGACTATTGGCAAGGAACACACGCACGCTCGGTGATGTCATTGGACTCATTAGGGATATATTTGACATTTTGGCCCAAGAGAGCATACTTATTAAATACAACCTCGGTGAACAGCAGTGTGGTCTGTTGATAAGTAAAGTGAAACAATACTTGTTTTGTCTTGCTATTAAAATAGTACTCTGACAAAGAAATAGGATTTCTGCCCTTATCTCTCTAATTATGGTACCAAAGCAAACCAAGATACAAACAGATAATAGCCCAAAGGCTCAGTTCCACATTAGGCATTTTATTGAACTCTAATAAAGATCCAAATATTAACGGGTTCTTTAGCAGTCTCTTTTCGAATCTTTGCCCACGAGTAGAGACAGATGTTACTGCTGCTGAGACACTATTACGAGGGAAAATGCCTTCCAGGGATACAATAGCAATATCTGAATTATGCTTTGGTCCACATGAGCTATTGGATGATGGATAAAGACTTCCAAGGACTCCGATCACTTGCAATTTTCTAACCCTACCTCTTCAGTCAAGATGACTTGCCCTGGACATGACAGACAGGAAAGCTTGAAAGGTTATAGAAATTCTTCCATCCTTTCACATCATAGAGCAGACAGACTATAAAGTTCAGGGAACCAGGTAAATGCTGTCACCTAGGCTCCATTTTGGCACCTAGGAAAGGCACACCATTAATCAGGGTGCAAAAGAAATAAAGTCCTAACAACCTATCCTCTGAGGTTTTGCAAGCTGGGTAATTTTCAGATGCACAAATGGATCTTTTCTTCACTTACTGGGGCGCTGTAACTGGAGTACGATGCACCTTAAAGTTGTTCTGTGATGGGTGCTGTGCAGCATAAGCACTCACTGGAGAGACAGTAACACGGAGGCGCAGGTGGGATCTCCGCCTCACAGTGGGGATTTCAGAAAGCTTTCCATCACTGGGCCGAAACAGCTCAGATGATCAAATTAAAAGGATGAAATGTTTATTATTTTAGCTCACAGCTTCAGAGGGCTCAGTCCACGGGGATAGCACGGGCTGTCTCTTGGGGATGTGGAGGCCCAGCATTGCACAGCAGGAGCACACAGCAGGATGGCCTTCATCCATGGGAGCCAGAAAGCAGAGAGAGAGAAAGGTGCCAGGGCCCCAGCATCTCTTTCAAGATCAGCTCCGAATGACCCCATTTCCTCCCACTGGGCCCCAGCTCCACAGGGTTCCACCACTTCTCAACAGTGCCACAGGCTAGTGACTAAGCCTTCAACATATGGCCCTTTGGAACCCACAGTAGCAGGTATACTGGGAATGCTAGGAACCTTATCAGAACTCAGATATATTCATGTCAAGTATTACTACCCAGTCCACCTCTCTTCCTTTGGTGTGACTCTGAGTAGGGCCCTGAGCTGAGGAAAAATGTGATCTTTATGTTCCTCTGGGCTCTTTGCATCAGAATGGCATGTCCTTGCCCACTGTAAATTTCAGGTTTCTACCCCTTCAGGCATGTTGCCCAATATCTTCTGATCATGTCTTACTGAAGAGTCCCTTCGTGTCACCAGAAATAACACACAACTGCTTTCTTCCTGCTTTATTTTCTAAGTACCACGCTCTCCTGATTCCTCTTTTGCTATCTGGCCTCTCTCATTTCTTTTTCTTTGACTCTCTCTTACTCCTGGCTGATGTCCCCATGCTAAAGGTCTAAGAGTTGGAACAAGTCCTTCTCTCTTCATTCTGCCCATAAATATTGGTTTCAATTACCAGTGAATGTTGATGATTTTCTGGTTGATACCTCCACCCTACACATCCCCTCTATCAAACATACTCACAGTGCTAAATGTTGGCTTGACATCTCAAATTCAACATGGCTGAAACTCTACCCTCTTCTTAGATTTCTACTTATGTCAGTGTTATCTTCTTCTACAAGACTTACGTAATCTAGTCCCTATGTGAACTCTTACCTGTGTGAAATACCTTGAGGGGGGTTTGGTTATAGACCTTAAAAATCTATTTTTTCACACAGCAGCCACTGGGATGCTTTAGAATTATGAATGAGATTATGCTGACAATCAAAAAATGCTTTATGCTTTGCTGTGGCACCTCGGAAAGTCACATTAACTACCTCTTGCCAGTTTTGCCCAGGTAGGTTTTAATTCCACAGACCTGTCTGATTTCATCTTGCATGACTAAGTACTTTGTAGCCACATTGGCCTCTTGATTCTGGAAGATGCTAAACTCCTCCTTGACATTCTCTTAGTTCACATAGCTCTTTCTGGCTCAGTGGTTCTTCCTTCTCTTTCTTGTATGGCTGATTTCTTTGCATCCTTCAGGACTCAGCCCAAATGTCATTTCACAAGGAAATCTCTTTTCTCCTAAAGTATGTCAGCACCCTGATTATGGCTTCATCATTGTTTGTAATGGAATGTTCATTCACTTATTTTATTTTGTAGTTACTCTCCTGTCCCACACTATAAAAGGCAAGGAATATGCTGAACTCATCGTTATGTACCTAGCACGGTAACCTCAATATGCATCTACTCACATCAGGTGTGGTATAGTCTTGTCGTCCCAGCACTTGAAGGCTGGGGCAGGAAGATCACTTCAGACTGGAAGTTTGAGACCAGCCTGGACCTGGACAACACAGGAAGATCCCACCTCAAAAATATATGTTTAGTTT